>NC_072734.1:35077422-35400924 GCF_026930045.1 Uloborus diversus | reverse complement strand
CATTCAAGGAATGCGTAATAAAAAAAAGCAAAAAAGCTTTTTGCCGGAAAAAAAAAGATCATGCGTCTATGTTTTGTCATTAGCCAGCATGATACGATTTAAAATTATTCGTAAAACATGGAAATTGATTAAAGAATGATGAAGCTCTCACGTAGCGATTGAAACAAACATTCTAGAGAAGTAATAAATTCAATTAAAAATAAGTGTTTTTATTTTTGAATATTGAACAATTTCTCATAGTAGGCTGCTTTAACTGTTATGGCTTAAATACTTGCACATGTTTTTCTTTTAATCGAAAATTTAAAATTCAAAACCAAAACCAGTTGAACTGAGTCCGTTTTTTAAGTGTAATTTTTCGCACGTAGAAAAAAGTTTTTTTTTTTTTTTTTCAGCCGAAAGCAGAGGAATAGAAAATGATTTCTTACCAATGAAGTTGATAATAATTTTAATGTTTTATACCGTATTCGATTAAATAATTAAAGGTTTACTGGGTGAAACTCGTAGTTTTAATTTAGCGTAGTATTTTTTCATTTGTATATAAAAGTTTGAACACCGCTGTTAGAAAAATCTACATTTCAGCATACAATGAAAATATTTTTCTGCTCAAAAAGGATTCCCTTGAGGTATATCTAATACTTTTTTATGCTTACATTATGCTTAGTGGTCTGGATGGAGTCAAAGCTTTAAAGAAAAAAAGGAGGAACACCCTTCGATTAACAGTCAACTTATCTGAATGATAACTGTAGCCTGCATAAAGGAATCGAAACACCAAGTAGCATTCCCACCGCGTTTATTATTTACGTGTGTTATCTGTTGTATGTTATGAATACATGTAATGTGTAATATTAATGTAAATTTGTATTATGTCGGACAGCCCGAGCTTGCCCGAAGTTCAGATAGCTTATAGCCGAACGCTCTACCGAAAAAAGCTTTTTAATTTAACCGAACAACTAAGTTCAGTGCTTTTAAGCTTTGCTAAAAAAAAAACCACACACACACACACACACACACACAGGTTAATTAATTTTTTTTTCTTGCTGAAAGCGACACAAACAATTGGAAAATTGTATTAGAACTTTGCTTTAAAAAAATTTGCATAAGAACAACAGACTGCATCAAGGTTTTGCAATAGCAAGGGCCGTTTCCGAAAACTTGAATTTTAGACCGTAAGTCTATTTTTGTCATTTGCCGGCCCGATAACTTTAAAATGGGAGGGGGGTATTTCTTCAAGAGATAAGAAGGATCTCGCATACTGACAGAAAAATAATCCACAGAAATAATATATAAGATAAGATATTGAAGACAAGGGTTTTTATTTTTGAAAATTTTTACAATTTGTTATCGCAGGCTGCTTGAACCGTTATGGTTTAGATGGCATCACGTGTTCATCATTTAACAGCACGGTTAAAATACAAAAGAATTTGAACTAAGTGCTTTTTTAAGCATAACTTCTCGAATGTAGTAAAAATGAGATAGGGTATTTGTTTTTTTGCAAAAAGAAAAAATATATATATATCTATATATATTACCCTTCAAATGGACGTAGTAATTTTTTTATTTGTACAAAGAGTCAAAAACTCATCGAAAGAATCAATATTTCAATATACGATTTATAATATTTTTCTGAACAAAAAACAATTCCATTGTAGTATGAAATCTTAAACCTGATACCTATATTTTCGCTATTATTATGCTTTAATTTTCTTACCGGAGTCAAAGCTTTAAAAAAAAAAGCTTTATAATTGATAATCAATGCAGCTTAATATTGCATCAAGTTTACATTTAACAACAAGGAGCGTTTTCATTTCATTTATTCTACTCCCTCATATTTGTTGATCATTATTATTAAGTGTTCATGTAATGCCGATATTTTGCTAATTTTTTTGATGCAGATTGTCAGGACGTGGGCCCGAACACGGATTCTCCTGGTTACCAGTCGAACGCTCTGCCGATCAAGCTATTCAGCTCTGTCGGTCACAGTGCAGGTTAAAGTTATAAATTTAACCGAAAACCTCATTCTGGTTCTTTAAAACAGGTTTTTTTTGCGCGAAAAAGCAATTTTTAAACCGTGGGTCTATTTTTCGTCAGTAGCCTGCCCGATTAGCTATAAAATAAGGTGTAAATCAAAGAAATCGGTCAAGAATTGAGGAAAATCTCGCGTAGAAACAAAAAACAGGTTACAGAAATAATATATAAGGATTCCCAAAAAGGTTTCTGATAAAGGTTTACCACCCCACCCCTGTAATATTCTATTAGAAAAGATCAAATAAATTCAAATGAGGTGTTAAAAGACCCGTAATTTGTTCATGTTAAGTTATCCGTGTTAATGAATCGATTCAAATGAGTATACTAAATGACTTTCAAATGTTCAGCAAGATGTACTATCGCAATGGTTCTCAACAAGTGGTTCATGGACTCTTGAAGGAACACGAGCATTCACCAAAGAAGTTCAAGGGCCAGTTATAACCAAGAGGGAATTCGTAAATTTTAGAGTACTGGAAAACCAATCAGAAATATTCATGAGTCGTGACAAATTTTATGTGTGAGGGTAATTTGTTTTTACGCAAAACAATAACGGAGCGGTGTTCTCGTTTCTATTTGATACCGTTTAATTTCTTGGAGATTATCTAGTAGTGGGGAAATGTGGGGCGAAATGAAAGAGCGGGGCAAAGTGAAATGGTGAAAGACTTATTTTACTTTTAGCGCTAACTATATGGTAGTGTATACACATAGTGTACACTATGTAGCAACACGTGTAGTCTATTGCATTAAAGGGAAAGCTACCTCTGAAAATTAAAGAATATGATAAAACAAGCAATTTTCAAAAATGGATACTTATATTGTAATATTTTGCTGAAAGTAAAAAATTATGTCTGTTATTATTAAATTATAAAGTTCTTGATATTAACATTTTAAACATTAATTTAGACCTACTAATACTCGGTGCAGTATTTGTTTGTTTAATAATAAGCTTATTTGTACTTCAACTCCTTGAACAGTTAGGTAAGTGCATGCGGTTAAAAGTGAATGGGGCAAAGCGAAATAGTTCATTTCATTTACTAATTCAATCCTTTATCAAATCACTTAAGTACATTTATTTATTATTTCATTTACATTCTTTCATTTAATAATTCACTTATATTTATTCATTCATTCACTTATTTTTTATTCAATTACTATTTTGTTTACTCATTTATTTTTTCTTACATATTTATTTACTTATTCGTTAATTGTTTCATTTTCTTTTCATTTTCATTAATTATTTTATTTATTCATTCATTTGATCAAAAAATCTTTAATAATCGAATAGAAAATATTTTATTAAAAAGATATTTCATTTTTCATTTTGCCCCATGCAAAAAAAAAGGGGGGGGGGAGTTTTCATCCTTTTTTTGGAGGTACAAATTTACTGCCTAAAATAAAAAATAATGTTTCAATACAATTGTTACTATAAAATATATTGTTTTTTATTTATTTACCATATGTTCAGAACGAATTTCCAATGCGATCATTTTGAAAAAAGTAATATATTTATTTACCTTAACTCTCTTTCTATTTCCCTTTGCCTCTAATTCCTCTACTACAGTTTCCCGTTTTTTGTGTATGGAAAGTTAAAATAAATAACATTTATTCCCCACAATATCATTTGCCTTATACATAACATCTTAATGATAAGTCCGTGATTTCATTTTTTCTGGCTATACCTCATATTATTAACATGATTACTTCTTTTGTTCGATAATGTTGAATGTATGTTAAGAGAGTAGGTAAGTATTAAAACTATTTTTTTTTTGCTAGTTATGAAAATGGAAAATCAAATTTACATAAGTATGCTGATCAAAAGCGATAAAAGGCATTATATTCATTAGATTACTTTAATGCTTGGACATAGTTCAGAACTGGCATAATATTTATGAAACTATTTTTTAAGACAATTCAATTACACGGAGGCACGTTTGAGACATAAACCTTTCCATCTAGAAATTTAAAGCAGTGTGATGAAAAAATTTGGAATTTCTTTTTACATTTTCCCCCTTTTTACCTCCTTTTACAAAAAAGAAAGTATTGTATTCGCAAAAGCATTTTCACTCAAAAATCAACCGTAATTTCCATTTTACTCACCTCTGATTGAACATTGAGTTTTTTTTTCGACTCGACCACACGTGGATAAGTGCCTAAGAACATATAGACATGCGAAATATCCATAATGACGATTCCCGTGTTATTTACAACGAATTTTCTCGTGACGTCTGTATGTACATTTTAAATATTAAATGAGACCTTCTAATACTCTGTGAAATATTTATTTAGTTAATATTAAGCTTATTTTTATTTAAAATATTTTCTACAATCAGCCAAGTACATCCGGGGCATGGTGGATGAAGCAAAGTGAAATAATTGATTTTGTTTACTTGCTCATTTATTTACTAAATCACTTACGTATTCATTTATTAGTTCATTCATTTACATTCGTCAGTTTAGTAATTCCCTGTTTTATTCATTCATTCACTTATTTTCTTACTCAATCACTCTTTTACTTGTTCATTTATTTTTTATCACATATTAACTATGTAACTAATTTAATTTTCAGTCTATTGTTTCATTATCTTTTCATATACTCACTAATCCTTCTATTTACTATTCATTTGAACAAAAATGTTTTCTATAATTGAATATAAAATATTTCATTAGAAAAATATTTCATTTTTCACTTTGCCCCATGGGGAAAAAAATAAAAAAATTTCGACTTTTTTTGAAGTCGCGAATTTACTGCCAAAAATAATAAATACTGTTTCAATGAAAGTTTTACTATAAAAGAGAATGTTCTTTATTTATGTACTGTAACTTTCAAAATAAACATCCAGTTTGTTCATTTTAAAAAAACTCAGTCATCTTAACCATTTCACTTTGCCCCACATTCCCCTACTATAAAGTATATTGCGCTAATCTGACAAACAACATGGCGTACTTGGAACGTCAGCCCTACATCACTGCAGCTGAACTAGTATAAATGATGAATTATTTGCGAGAAACGGGACAGTAATTTTGTTACAATATATTGTTTTTGCAGTAATAAAAGATAAGTTTGCTTATTTAAGAATGTGTATCAGTATTTTTCAAATTGCCTTTGGTCCCAGTCAGTCCGGATAAACGAGATTGGACTGTATTTGGAAATACATCTGTTCAGGGAATGTTCAACAAATCCTAGGTTTCAATTCCGCAGAAAAGTTTAATGGCAGAACTATTTTTAATCCTTCACCTTTTAAAAAACTTCTCTTTTTCTTTTGACAAGTCCATTTTATCACACAGACCACTTTTTCGAATGCATCTCGTAATTTCTTCATCTTCCAGCCTTTTTTGCTGCTACAAAAACTCCCATTAGTCATGCAGTTTTGAGCCTGACATTTATTTGTTCTCCTTTATTCAGGATGAGCAGAAATGGTGGACCCAATTTCAAAAAAATCATATTTTCGAAACTAGTGCACATATTGAAATAAGCGACCCGTTAATTTAATGAGAAATATATCACGTTTTTCTTCCAATAAAGTTCAAATACACCAATATGCAATGTGAGAGTACATTGTGCAAAATGTGCAATTACAAATACTGAATGTTGAATTTTGCCACACGACAACATACAATCTGTTATAAAGTTCTTTTCACACATTTTGGAGTTATCACACTGTCAAGCGTTCGTAATACTGCAAAAAAAAAAAAAAAAAGAAAAAACGTGTTCTTGAAGTATCTGTAATGTTATTGGCCTCGGGGGCTGAAAAATAATGGCTTCGACGTAACCTTCCCAACTCCCCCCTCCAACTCCCCAAAAAAGGAATAAATCACATGGCGTGTGGAACAAAGACAACACTTCGAACATGTATAAATGAAGAAACCTGGCAGCTTTCTTTTTACTCATGTATAACTATTTTTATTATGCGCAGTAGCTTCGAAAATATGATTTTCTGAAATAGGATCCAACAGTTGTGTTCACCTTATATTTTGACAGTGGCGAGATTTCGTTAAAATCATTAATAGCAAGTTTTTTCATTGTTCCGTACAGAAAAACTTCTCACCGATACTGGCCAGAAAAAATGTTTATGGTTTCAACTTCGAAGAAACTAGAACTTAAACATTTTTGTACAAATCTGAAATGAATAAAGAAGTTAATGAACATTTTGCTATTTAAAGAATCAAAACTGAATGTTGTTCTGAGGACAAATAACTCCGTACGATAACTAAAACACTATATTTCATTTTTATTGCTAAAATAGTTCTACAAATGAAATATAAAAATGATTGTAAATTCGTTATACATATTCAATGCTATAATAGCATGATTTTTACTTGAATCCTCCGTTTTCAAAATTACTTCTTGATGAATCTTGTAATGGAAAAAATATTTTAGTAAAGGATGAGAATGATGTTTAGAATGAAATGCATTTGATCCTAAGGGATGGTTCCAGTTAGATCCCTAGTAGGACAGCAGGGTGGCCCAACGTTGGGGAACGGTTAGAAGAGTTGGCAAATAATTAATGTTTGCCACACTATGTGGTTGTCAATAGTTGGCATCAGCAACATTGGCTCAGCATCGTTTTCACGTTGGGATAAATAACGATAAAATGAAAGTAAAAAAAAGTTTGGTCAACTCGCCAGCAAAACCTTACCGCGGCTTATGTGGTTGGCTACAAAGGGCCGAATATTAGTACGAACAGGTAGCCAACAATTAAACAACAAAATACCAGCCCCACTTAATAAATGTGGTTGACAACAGTTGACAGCAGCAACATTATTAGCCCAGAATAGAGTTCACGTTAGGACAAATATATAACGATGAAAACTGAAAACTTTACAAAGTTTGGCAAACGACTCACTAATAAAACACCAACCTCAACTTATGCGGTAACTTAACAGTGGACCATCATCTTTTTCAGTTAGGATATGAAACAATAAAAATGGAAACACAGGTAGTTTGGACGACAATTAGGCAACAAAATCCCAACCTCAGGTTAATGCAGGAAAACGAGTTGGGTCATGATTGACTCATCTGGAAAAACTTAGTTAACATGTTGTAGGTTCAAATGCGAGAACTTGGTTGGTCCATCGTAGGTAAATTAGTTAAAGAAGCCAATCTGGCAACTGCCCGTTCTAAATCCATAACCATTGTTTTAATTTCAACTTAACAAAAATAATCTACATTCCATGTATTTTCAGCAATTGAAAACAAATCGCTTTGAAATGCGCTTCAGCCAACTATCATTAGATAAGTTTGGTTAGATTTTACAAGCTCGAATTAAGACTTGCACTTACAATTCAGTAATCAAACAAATGCAGCATATGATTAAATCCGCTTAAACTGAACTGTTACACACACCAGTAAAATACGTAAATATAAGACGGAACTCAGTGAATCCATTACTTTAGAGCGTTACATTCAAACGTTCGTTTTAAAAGTATCACCCAACATATACAGCCTGAGTAAAAACTTTAAGGCCAGTATAATTTTCTTTGAAAAAAAGAAAATAAAGCTAAAGGGATTTTAATATTATTGTATTATTAATTATTAACGTTCATTGGTAAGAAATAACACAACAAATAGGATTTGTAAAGCATTCAATAACCAGAAAAGCTGTGATTTATTCAAAGTTAGCATTTCAGTTTGAGTAAAAACTTTAAGGCCACTATTATTTTTAAAAAACTGCAAGTACATATACTGTAATAAATGTCACCTCAGTTAACAAGATTGTGAAAACCCTTCAATTTGCAGTTTTGTGATTAATTTCTTCAAAGTTTTTGTCCTACTTGTGACGATATTGTAAGGTAAGAAATTAACTGTTGAAGAAAGAGGGCAGATTGAAGCTTCTTCTTCAACAAGGATAAGTAGACGTACTATTGCGAAAAAATAGGAAGATCGAAGACTGAAGTCAACATTTTTGTTTGATTTAAACACAATTAGGGTTAAAAAAAACCCGGGAAAACTTAAAGCTTTGTCCTCGCGTCATGGAAGAAGTTTTTAAATTGTTACATTACCTGAAAAGTACTCAACCAGGAAATTTATTAAGACGATAGGTTTAAATGTTTGTCAAAAACGATATGTAACACAATTAGAAGGTGTGGAAATTTTATTAATGCTGCAAAATTGCTTAAACCTCAAATTATTGAAAATGCACAAAATAGAGCGTTTCAACTTTAGCTGGAAATCATGACCTGGGGTAACCAATGAATACAAATAATTTTTTCTAACAAAAAGAAGTGGAGTTTGGATGGACCAAACGGACGGAGGTACTATTGGCATGATTTACGAAAAGAAAAAGAAATATTCTACAAGCGCCAATTAGATGGAGGCTCTGTCAGAACTTGAGAGTGCTTTGCTTACAATGGTGTGTGCTCAGTTGCGTTTGTTTCAGGTAAAATGAACTTACAAGCATATCAAAATGTCCTCCCAAGTCATCTTTTACCAAATGCTGAATTTATTGCTGGAGAAAATTGAAAATATCAGCAAAACAATGCATCTATCCATCCGAGTAATAGTGCAAAAAATAGGCTCCAAGTAAACAAAAATGAAACTTTGAAATGACCAACTAAGTCTCCAGATCTCAACCCAATAGAGAACTTATTGGGTGACTTAGCAAGAAGAGTTTATGCAAAGGAGAGACATTTTACTTTATCAATAGAGCTGAAATCTACCATCGAAGATGAATGGTAAAAAATACAATCCCGAATTTTGTCAAAAACTAGTTCCATTCATGAAAACAAGAATATTTGAAGTAATTTGAAGGAATGCTCCCACACAAGCTTATAAATATTTGAAATTTTGTCCCAATATGCTTTTTTCTATGTTGGCCTTAAAGATTTTACTCAGGTTTAAATATTGATCTGTAATATTTTCTGATAATGAAACACTTACAATTAATTTTTTTTGTCTTTTTTATTTGTATTTAAGGTTAATAATTCCCACTCATATGACTTTTTAATCCTAAGATTAAGGTGTGTCCAATTTCTCAAAAAAATGCACTGGACCTAAAGTTTTTACTCAGACTGTATGTATTGTTAATACTAGGGCTCTCAGTCTCTAACCAAAAAAAAAAAAAAAAAAATGCAGGAGCCCTATGGTTCTCAAAACCTATTTTCACACGAAAATAGTCTGAAATTCGTCAAAAATGGTTAAAATCCACATGAAATCCAAAAGAAGTGCAGGAGCTCAGCTCCCGTGATCTCCTCATAAAATTAGGCCCTTAATACAGATGGGAATGGTTAAAAGATCCGGTTGATTTTTTCAGCGAGTTCATATCAGAAGACACAATCGCTGGTGGCTCCATCTGTTGGAAGCTCGGGTAATCGTAGCGCCAGAATCTTGACGGGTAATTACGACAGTAATCTGCAAAAAGTATAAGAGAATGTTAAGGTTTGCACATTAAAGTGAATGGCACTTTGAATGAATAAACATATAACTATAAAAATTTAGTACGTATATAAATGCACATATACGTTTCAATCTTACTAAATTCATTCAGGGACATCCCGAACTGAAATTTTTGGGAGGGGGAAAATTTTCAATTTGCCGAATGAAACAACGAATATCATGGAATGATGAAATATGAACGTTGTCTCGTTTGGATAAAGAAAGCCACAAAAAGAAATTTTTAATTTTCTTTTTTTTCGCTTAAAGGCCTTCAAAGGACGTTATCTTCTTTGGAAAATAATGGCATGTTTATTCAGTAAGTTTCTGCCCTATATCTAGGGCTAAGGCAGAAATACATCGCCAACTCAGTCAATTCCAGCCGAGGACTGCAGTTTCGTGCTTATTAGCACTCATCAGTCCGGCATAGGAAAGTGACTGAGCTGAAGGTGGAAAACGTCTTAAGGAAACCAAGAGTGCCGAACAAACTGGTAGCTAATACAGAATTAGCACAGACCAGACAGCTGGAATTGACTGAGCTGGCGGTGTATTTTATGTATTTCTGCCTTAGCCCTAGCCATAGGGCGGTAACTTACTGAATATACCTGCCTTGCCTTCAATCTTCGAGTTGAACCGAACTATTGATTCGGTCACTTGTCAGTCACTTTCCTATGCCGGGCTGATGAGTGCTAATAAGCACGAAACTGCAGTCCTCGGCTCTTTCAATGCTTTCTCTTAATTTGCCGAATCGGCAGACTGAATTTTTCAAATAAGGATATTTTTTGGAAGGTCACGGTGGTGACATTCCGTGAACTCCCATTGGGGCGTTCTTGAATATATTATAAAAAAACCTTTTAAAACACTGTTAAAGTGATCTAATTCAGGAGTGTTCTCTATATCACCTACACCTGTTGACCTGATAGTGAAACCCCCGTGCTTTACATAGACAACAACTGACAAAACTTGTAAATACTTAGGAACCAGAATTTTTTTTTGTTGCCAGACAAATTATTTCTCAGAGTTTATGGGAAAATTCAGTGTGACAGAGATTCTCAAAGATGATTATTCTAAAAGAACTTTTCGCCAAAGAATTTTTTCACTCTCCCAGAAAACTAGGCACACGGGAGTTGTCGGCACTGAGACATTTTCTAACATTTGTACAAGAGTACTTCCACATAAGGACGCCCTGAACCAAAACTTTTGGGTGAGCGGAAATTCTCAATTTGTCGAATGGAACTATAATACTACACATTTTGTCGAAGATAAGATAGGGGAGGTGCATTCGGGCACTTAATAATTGCAATGTTGCAGTTATGTCTAAATTTTCCTAATCGTCAGACAAAATTTTTCGAATAAGGAATCTTTTGGGAGGTCACTTTGACCTCCCGTGTCCTCCCATCGGGGAACCTCTGCATTGATTACTATTACAGTCTTCACTTTTTTCGCATGTTTCACCTATCCAAAATGAATATCACTCCTCTAAAAATATTAAACAGTATTCTCACACCTGGAAAAAAATAGATATATCTCTTGATGTAATTTGAGTTCAATTTTTACGTTCATCTGAAAAGAAGAAAAAAAGCTTGGAAGTTATGCGCTGAAAAGAAAAAGTCGATCCATTCCACGATTGCATGTGAGAGTTTCATTCCACATTCGAAATGACAACATAATTATTTTCATCTGTTTAGGGATCAAATTGACAGTACTTGCGAAGTGTTGACAAAGTCAATTTGTGTTGCATAAAAGGCTACTTAATTGCAAAAAGTCATGCAACACTCGAGAGTTCTTGTTACACTGTCCTTTAAGTGGTGGAAAAAAGACATTTTTTTTTTTCAAATACTAAGTCACGATATAACAATTCGATGAGAAGTTGAAAGAGGAGAAAAACCAACAAGGTACTTTATGTTGTTCATCTGCCTTACTCGATGAAATTTTCCAGTTGGAAAGCTTGGATTCGTTTAGAAGGAGTCAACAGAAGACAATGGTTACTAGTCATCATCTATTTAATTAGATAACAACATTGAAACATGTCAAATAACATGACAAAGTATGAGACGTTAAGCATTGAAATCATAACATAACTTCGAAACCTTTTGCATTCATGTCGCTATGATTGAACTTGAAAAGTTATGAATGAAAAGTCCTAGTTAGACTTGTTACATTGACAACGCTTTATTTGTTCTTGAAGTATAATTGTAAAATTCATAGTCCCAAATGCAGACATATCAAAACAAAATGTTAAATCCATTATGTATGGTTCAACCACTTCCGTATTTTTTATTATTTCCGGAGCGTTAACTTCGTTTTTACAATTGTTTATGTTATGACTGCAAAGTCAATGGTCTCTTGAGCTTTTAGTTTCAATGACTATTATAGTCTTTCGCTTAAACTTGCATGCATATCCAAAAAGCTTATTAAACCACATTGATTTTTAATTTAAATTACTTATTTATTTTTGTAAAAAAAAATGCATTAATACTAAAAACTTCATTAATAAAAAAACATTATTGTTCTGAACGTAGAAGCATATTTTAGATTAAAAATATAAAAGTGCACATAAAATGTTAACTGAGCAACAGTAATTATAAAAAATAAGAAAGTTTTTTAATATATATTGAAAGCATACAAATTGCAGCAAGTTAAAACAAAGTATACAACAGCTTAAAAAATAAGGTTATTTTACCGTTAAAATAAATTTTATTTTTAACAACATTTAAAGAGACAATATTATTTCTGAATGCTGGGCATCTAAGGCAGAGATCTGCTTTTTGGGATAAAATGCAATCTGAGTGTGATCCCTCCGCTTCAGAACTATTTTTCACTTCTGGGTTAAATTAAGAATTAGATTAGAAATTCTAAGTCATTTTTTGAAAATCTTTTGTGATTGAAATCTATACATATAATAAAATAAGATGTTTGTGTGTGTGTGTGTGTGTATGTGTGTGTGTGTGTGTGGCGCGCATCCCGGGAAAACGGTAAGGCCTAGAAAGATGAAATTTGGTATACAGGTGTAGTTTTTGCTGAAGTTGTGCACCTCGGGCTTCGATTTTTGATATTTTAATTAGAAAAAAGTTATTTAATGTTTTATGTGATTTTTAGCACTTTTTAGTACTTTTAACCTCACAGACCCCGAACCAATCGCGTCAGACAAATATTTTTGATACTATAGTGTCGGAAATTTAATTTTAAACATGATGAACAAAAAAATTTTGAAGATAGAGCAATTTTTGTATTTTTTACGAATTTTTGAAAAAACCTTTAATTTGCATGTTTTCCTGGGTTTTATTTTTTTCTAATATCATCCTGCGAGAAGTATCAAAGCCTCATTTCTGAAATTTAAGTTGGTAATAGTAAAAACATTTCGCCCTCTTCAGAAGAAAAAAGTTCTTAAAAATACGCAATAGTTTTTTTTTACAATTTTTTTAATGCTGAACACATCATGTCCTTTCACGCATCAGTCGAAAAAAGCGTTCTTCAATCTTTTATGCCTGTGACGTCACTACTTGGGTTTCGATTCGATATTTACGATGGAATCTTAATCGCAAACAATGTTAATCTTTTTTTTTACTTATAGCTTACTTCTACATTTTCTGACGTGATGACCACGTGTTTTCTCGGCAGCGCTTGCTTTTTTTCTTTCCTTTTTTTTTTGTTTTATTTAGGGATTGCATTTATTTCTTTTTCCATCCCCCCCCCCAAGCTGGACCTTTCGCTGTATCTATATTACGTTACATTTCATAGTTGTGCGCATTAATTCAATAAAAACAGCGAGATTTTTTTTTCTTTGTCAAACGCTACTTTTTGCACACTAAGGGGAATTTGAGCTTTTTTTTTTTTGCTCTACTTAAATAAAAAAAAAGCGGTTTTTTGAGTGTTCTTTGTTTTTATTAGGAAATGGGTGAGGAAGTCAAAATAAATAGAGATGGATAAGAAAATGTAGAGATAGATTGTAAAGGTAGATAGCCGCCGAAGGCGGCAATCTTGGCGTAAAAATGTGAATGGCACAAAAAAAAAGATAGAGATGGATTGATTAATACTGCTGCCAAATTTATTTAAACAACCGGCGAAGGCGGCAAACTTGAAGTAAAAAGGTAAATGACAAGTTAGCGAAACAGCCGCCGTAGGTGGCTGCTTTCACATTGGATGTCAATGCCCCCCTCCCTCCCCCACATACATCATGACTTTGAAGAAACAATGCTTTCACATAAAAGTGGAAGTGATTTTTTTATTTTTCGACAAAATTTGCATGAAGAGTACGTCGTTTGTGTCTCCCCTCCCCCTCCTTTAAAAATATTCCAAACGAAGAAACTGGAGACAGATCTAGAAAATATTTTATTCAAATTTTTAATGATATAGATAGATATAGATTGATTGACACCGCCACGAAATTTATTTAAGCAGCCGCCGAAGACGGCAACATTGGCATAAAAAAACGAATGATAATACCGATTTATAGAGAAAAACATTGATTAATGTCGTCGCTAAATTGTTTAAGCAGCCGCCGAGGGCGGCACCCCTGGCGTAAAAAGGCGGACCAGCTGGTCGCCGCAGGCGGCTAGTGATGAATAAAATGATACGTAATTTAGGTAGGACATTGTCACTAAAACAAATAAATGCTACACGCAGCAATACAGGTCTAGGACGTTTTCAAGAGTACTTAAATACTAAATGATATTTTTAGAAAAGGGAAATTTATTTTGGAAAAAGGGAAGTAGACGAAAACTGCAGTAGTCAATTCTATAAAAAACTATATAAGAAGGGAATGGGGAAGTTGGAAGGAAAAATATTGAGAATGTTTTATATTTTGCAATTAAAACAATTACCTGTCATTTTAATGTATTTTGATTTTCTTTCTCCTATGTAGTTTTGTGCTTTTACTCTTGAATTCAAAATACAATTTTTACTGTGTACAGAAGTTAGTTTATGTACTTTGTTTCAATTTATGTGTTACTTTGTTTAATGCGTTCCTTTATTAATTAGGACGCGCTGGATCCTGAATTTGTTAGGAATAATTATGTTCTAATGCATATGATTGCATAGTATTAGTTAGTTTTTATTTATTTTTTTTAATTAAAGTTCAATATTATCAAATAATTTTTTTTCTTTCATAAACCATACTTAAATTAAAATAATAATTTTAAAACATTCATCGAATTATTTAATAAATGCTAAAACCAAATTAAAAATGTTTTTAAGATATTTGGTAAGTAAGTGGTTTCATGAAAATTTTATACAACAAGCACTTTTATTTTTTTATTGTATTTGCGATACAACTAGCAAGATATTTTGCGTAAACCAATGAATCCATGTACAGCAGTGAAAAAAGTGAGTGCAAAACGTAGAGTGATGATTTAGCTTTGATTATGAAAACCACATTATGTACTTTTAAGTTCATGTTTTGCCTGTCACATGGCTCGTATCTGCCACATTTTGTGATAATTTCACATCATAATTTATATCGAAAGCTATTTATCGTTTCAATGTAATTAATGGTTTTTGAGCGTTTTAATGTAATTAATGGTTTTAGAGGAATGTAGACCACCGTAAGAGTTGAATGTCTTACATATATTCAAATCTTTGTGACAGGTAGAGGAAAATTGACGACAATTTAAGTGATCATTAACTGTGCATACATTCAGACGACCAAGACACTTTATGAATAGCAAAAGAATTCTTTAATATTCTTTAGGATTATATGCAGAGTTGTAGTTGGGGATTGGGAGACAGCAAGGAATTGGTAACAGCACGAAAAATGAACGATGTTCTCTGACGTCATTTCCTGTCAAGAGGTTAGAGTTTAGCTGCTCTTATATTTATGAATTTATTTGTAAAAAAAAGCTGTAAACATTAACCTTTTGACATGCAATCAGGAGCGTGCTCAGAAATTTTGGGGCCCGTCACAAATACCTTTTACGGGTCCCCTCCATATTGTTTACCATTACGTCCTTACATATATTTAACCCTTCATTTTAAAAATCTTAGGCCCCCTTCAGGCTCGAGCCAGGCCAACAGGTGTTCCTTCTCCCTCTCTGCGCACGCCCCTGCACGCAAAGACGTCTAGAAATTGTCAAAGAGTGTAATGACATTGGAAATGAATGAAACTTAGGAGGTGTCAAAAAGTCTGTAGTTGCACATGAGATGAATAACGTCTTCGGATGTCATTGTAAAGTTAGCATTCCTGAAAGTGACTTTTTTCAGGAAGTCAATGAGTTAGCCAATAGTTGCGAAATATTCTTTTGGTGAAATAACAGTAATATTAAGACATTGACATAGAGTAACGTCTAAGAGACGTCAAAAAGCTAGTAATCACGCGTTGACACGTGAAATAAATGACGTATTGAAGACGTCATAAAGTCTGTATTGATACATGAAATGAATGACATCTCCAGACGTCGAAATATCTTTAACGGCAAAAGAAAAGGAATGACATATCGGAGACATAAAAATATCTGTAATGTCACAAGAAAATAATTGCGTCTCAAAGGTGTCTGAAAATCTGCAATGGCACACGAAACAAATGACATCTTGGAAACATCATAATGTCTGTAATGGCACAAGAAAAGAATTGCGTCTCAGATACGTCATAATGTCTGCAATGGCACATGAAACGAATAACATCTCAGAAACATCATAGTGTCTGCAATGGCAGATAAAAGGAATAACGTCTAGGACACGTCAAAGAGTCTGTAACGGTACATAAATGACGGCTGGATCACGTCAAGGAGTCTGTGATTGCACATGAAATGAATGGTGCCCCCAGACAACGTTTTAGCTGTTAAGTTAAAGTTATTGTAATATTAGTGTATCTATAAGTGATTTTTCAGTATGTCAAGAGGCAAACTGTCGTTGAATTTCTGGCGAAGACATACATAGTGCACTGAATGCGTCAAATGTGTTAAGTAAATGACAACAAATTTGAACAGCTCTTTAAATTAATTAACAAAGGAGAAAACATAAGAAGTTAACTAGCAGTACTATATGAATGCCTTCAATTGCCAAATCGATTAACTTCACTTTTTAAAAAAAATCATCATTTCTGTTATAATAGCTTTATCAATGCTTAACATGTGAATTCATATTTAGGTTTCGGTTCAGTACATTTCTGACCATGTGATGACCGAAAATGTAACACAAGAGGCCCTATTTACTCCTATGAACAAATCCATCTTTTTCTTAACTACTCTCTACTTTTTGTTTTATGGAGTTAGTCGATTTGGCAAGTGAGGCATCCATTTAATAGTAATTAGTCATAAGCATCTTAACTCAATTATTGTGAAAAGGATGATCAAGTGTTATGGATTTTCATTCGAAATATTTAGTGGAGTTAATAGAGTTATGAGGTGCAATTTATCCCCAAGCAGGGACTAAGGTAAAACTACAAGCATATATTTACAATAATCAGAGATTTTTCCGGATACTGTAATCGTGCTGTAGGTAGTTAGTTTCTTTTAGTGCCAAAGTAACAGTAAATATGAAAGAGCATGCAATGAAAACAGTACCAAAATGGTAAAAATATAGAGAGTTAGTGCATATTAATACCTGATAGTTTACTAAGTAGGGGGTTGGGTTTTGTTAATAGAGTTTAATACCGGGGTTGGCATTCGTCTGCTTTATGAGAGTTCCTTGTCCGCTTCCAGGCAGAATGGCCTGGGGCTGTAGGTGCAGGAAGGACGGAGTGTGGATGACGGAGTGACTGCTGGAGGACAATTCCTGACGAGGCCTGCATAACTGGACTGCTTTCGGAATGAAAACCAGGAGGAAAACAATCAGTGCAGTGCATGAGAGTCCAAGAGCTTCGGCAGGCGCCTCGTACCTGTTTGGAAGAGAAGAGAAAACCTAATTAATTAGTTTCGGTAGTTCATTGCGAAGTACCATTTAGTTGTCACTACTCTCTTTCTCAAGGTACAGTCAGCTCTCTATATCTCGCAGGGCTCAGCTGAAATCTTCCGAGTTATTAGTAGTTCGAGTTATGAGACGATTCCACAGCTTTCTCGAGAGTTAAGGATCCAATGAAAACTTCGAGATAAAGGAATATTTAAGTTATTAGGCTTTGAGTTATCGAGAATTGTCAGTAATTATAAATATGATGATATAATGAAAATAATTTGTATTATAAAATATGAATTACTCACTTAGATTCATTTAATACAGATAAGTACACCCATTCATTTTAGAACAAAATAGACAAACTATTAAGTGAGCTCTTCTGAGCAAAAGAGTGTCAGAAAGGCCTCAATTATTTAAAGCACCAATAAGCAAAGAACTGTAAATGATAAGAATAAAGTTTTGGAGATACCTAATGCAATCATTACGAAAACTATTGTCTAATTTGTGGAAGTTGACAGAGTTCTCCTAACTATTGATGTTATAGCATCAATCGTAAGAGCTGCTATACTACAGCATGATGTCAGTAAAAGTTAAAAGAAAAAAAAACAATGTATGCCTAACCAGGGTTTGAACTTTGCACAAGTTTTACTTGCTTCTTAAAAAATCCATTTGCATCCTTTAGTTTTTCTGTCACATAATTGAAGGATGTTAATAACACATTAGCTACAAATAGGACAACACTTACACCTTTTCAATGACTAAAAATGGCAATATTTTATTCAAAACTTTTAGCCTTCTCCTTATTTGAAATAGGAATCTGGTTTTACAACACGTTGCTCGTGTGCCCACATGCGGTGTATTCGTGCATTGGAGCCACGGTTAATCAGACTTACTGCTCTTGCAATGAACCACAAGTGCCTTCTTTGTCTTCGGTCCTCATTTGTCAGTTTCGTTTTAATCTGAGTATTTTTTTTTAGTCGGATTTTTTTTTTTTAAATCTTTGTATAGGTTTCGTTTTAAATTTACTTTCCTCCAATTTAAGATCATTTTCCACCGTTATATTGGCATTTCTCCTTTCTTTTTATTACTGTTCTACCTTTAACAATTTTTTTTAGGAGGTTGCACTTTTGGGCATCCATCAAAACTTTTCTAAATCGTGCTGTTTACGAGTATCAGCATCTACTGATGATGTAGCCCTCTCTTTCCACAAAACAGATAAGGTTGTTTATTTTTTTGGAGTGATGTGTTCTGAAACAACTTTTGGTACAATTTAAGTCTATAGTGTAGCAGAATTAAGTATAAAAATTATGCTTGCATATATTATAAATGTATACAAATATTTCAGGTTATAGAGCATTGGTGATGGAGAAGGCAGGTCAACGCGTTCCCCGTGACGAATGCCCCAGATCACCAGTTTCCTCTTTAAATGCATTAGGGGTCGTTCATTAATTACGTAAGGGTCTCGAAGAGGAGGGGGATTGGGAAAATCTCTACTACCCTTACTTTTTTTTGGGGGGGGGGGGGTCAAACCCATTCTTACATAATATTTTCATAGTCGATATTTTATATTAGAAATAGCGCTATCAAGTGGTTTGGCACTGATTTTATTTCGGTTGCGTCTGGAAGGTAAAAAACGTATTAGGATGAGCTGTTTTTCATTTTTTTTTACAAATAATAAATAGTGTAAAATATAATAAAAGAATTGCACTATGTGTGGCATGTTTTTTTTTTTTTTCAATAAATATCGTTTCATGCACAAAAAAAAAAAAAAAAAAAAATGTCGAAAAAACATTTAGTCTAGATTCTAACTTTTTAGTAAATATTTCTTTACCCAAAAAGTTTAAATATAGCTACTACTAAAGTTAAATTGTTTTGTGAATTTAATAACGATTCCAGTGATAGAAGACTCGGTATTTTATTATTTTGAGAATCGAAAGGGAATCTTACGTAAGATAAGGAGGGAGGGTTTGAAAAATCTTACGTACCCTTACATGGGAGGAGGGGGGGGGGGAATTGCCAAAATCATCATTATGTAATTAATGAATTGCGCATACGACACAACGTTTACCAAATGCTACCTAAAATTACATAAAAAATAAATTATATCGATGAATGTATGTAAACTACCTACAAAAGTACAGTTTGTATCAAAATAAAATCGTCTAAAAAGATAGGAGGAATGACAAGCTAAATTTTTTCCATCGATTCGAGAGTACACTATGTTTGGGGGAGCGGGACATCCAAAATTGCACAATGATAGCAGGAAATCTTAAATTAAAAACTTAATGGTTTGAGTAGCTTTCTAAGTAACAACCAAAATAAGTTGAAACTATATTTGAGGCAAATCTAACCTGAAAGCGTCGTAAGGCTGTGAATAGGATATGCATAGCCTTCACAATGCTGCCAGGTTAGGTTTCCCCGACTATAGCTACTTCTCCTTTGTAGATTAGCTGGAGAGGAAAGTCTGAGGATCTCAATTTTTTTAATGTCACCTTCAAACGATGATGATACCCACAGAGCTGTTTGTGCACAGGGAACACTGAACGTCTTCCCAAAACGTCTTTCTTACATTTCCTGTCGCTCAAGAATAGTTTAGTTTTAAAAATCACCACAAGCATGGTAGTTCAGTTTATTTTCAACTATTCTAACCAACATCTCCTATAACACTGTATGCCTATCACTTCCTCGTTTTTAACATTGAGCAAAAACGATCTCAAAAATGTACGGCCACCTATCGGAGATATTACAAACTAATAACAGAGAATTTATAAATTAACCAATTAAGAATTTAATTTGAACTACTAGGCATCATCGCCATAGCAACGCTATCATTGGATGGCCGCTGGGTGGCACTGTCTACCGGGAAATTACCATATATGGGCAATTTACTTTTTGAGGAAAACGTGGCAGGCTTTAAGGATTAAGGAGACGTTACTCTAATTGACATTATTAAGACTTGCCTTCTATCGAAAATGAGACACAATGAAGTCCAAGCCACCCACAGAATGAGAGAAAAACCGATCGCCACTCCGATGTAGACTGCTTCTTTATTGTTTTCTCTCAGTGTCCGGGCACGAATGGATGCGACGATGACCAGAAACAGCAGAAACATGTCGTACACAAGATACTGGATCTTTTCAACGGGGGTTTTCTCACATACTGGAGAAGTATGACCAGAAACGGATGCCAAGGTGGTGTTTGGTGGCTCGTATATTAGCCATTGTGTGATCACGACAACCTAAAAAGAAGAAGCAACATTTGTTAACCATACCTTAAAAAATATAATTACAGTTTGAACGAAAGAAAAATACTCTAGTAAGACCTGATCAATACAAGGTGATGTCCTGGTAAAATTTGGTGTCCCTATCATAAGAAAATCTGTACATTCTTAAAGTAGTTTCCAAAAAAAAAAAAGGGAGAAACAACGAAATGTGCCCTATTTTGGTGATTATAAAATTGCGATACCTAGATCCACGGACCTGCAGGACCGTACGTTTATATGCATTAGCTCTCCGTACATTAGCTCATTTTTGCAGTAATATTTGAGGATCCCGATACTTCTCTTCAAGTATAGTTCAAAAAAGTACGTAATCGTCAAATCCCTGTATGTATTGCATTCATTGACAATTTAGGAGATAGAAAAAATGTTAAATTTTTTTCTCTCCTTGAGAGCGTTCTCCATTCTCTTTTTCTCCCCTGGTGCTGAGACAACCTCTCTTATGTGTGTATGACATCATCATGACGTCACACCTTCGTTCTAACTTTACAGTTATAAGTAATCTTTGCGACATCTCAACACCAAGCAAAATATTACAAAGATGAGTTTGATTTTAACTAACTATTTTTACGGCACGACCTTTGAGGGTCACAGATGTGGATGAAATTCTGGATTTAGGTCAGTTCGCGCTGAATATGCACCCAGGTAAAGCAGTTGGACTGCATAGGGCCTAGTTCGGTTGTAACCGGGGTGCAAAATTGCTAGCTGAGTCCAGAATAGTTTTTCATTTCAAATTAAACTGTTTTTTAACCCTTTTCTTGCAATTGCATTGCAGTATCAGCCAACTGAATGCATTGACAACACAGAATAAATCCTCCTCCTCCGCTACATTGTACTGACAAGAGACGCTGAATGTATACAGAGGGCAAATACTATGTTAAAGTTTCAAATTCCAATGAAAACGCCATTGCAACTCTGGAATCCTGGCACTTTGTCTGGTTCAGACGGCAAAAACTTGAGGGTCATGAATCTGGATTAACTTCTGGATTTAGGTTAATTCGTACTAGATATGCGCCCATGTAAAAAAAAGTTTAGTGCATAGGCTCTATCTTGGCTTCAAGGAGCGTCTAAATTTGCTTGTTTGGTCCCAGAACTGCATTAGAATTTTCCTTGAAATTTGAAGCTTTGGCACAATATTTGCTCTCCTGACATCTTTCGCATCTCTTGTTAGTACGACGTACGGGAGGGAGGAATTTATTCTATATTGTAAATGCATTTAGTTGGGTGATAATGCATTTTAATAGCAAGAAAAGGATAAAACAAGTTTAATTTCAAAGAAAAAAACCATTGCTTTTCTGAGGCTAAACTAGCAACTTTGGACACTAATGACGGCCGAACTAGGGCCTATGCAGTCAAATCGCTTTACGTGGGTTCATATGTAACGCGAATTGACCTAAACCTAGAATTTTGTCCTGATCCGTGACCTTCAAAGTCGTGCCGTTTGGTGGTAAGAAATATTTTGCACAATATATGTAGTAATGGGAATTTCCATACGAGACGAAATTAGTTTTTATTTTATTTTATTTTAATTTTTTGGTGGTTTGAGGGGGGGGGGGTATATTTGTCTAGTGGTTACAAGTTGGCATTTTTACTTTTTTGTGCAGGAAGGTCATTTGCTAAGATATGTTGAAACATGCAAAATAAACTATTTAAAAAGTTAAAAAAGTAAAAATACATTTTTAAATATCGTATTTTTATTATTTTGTTAACTTTTAACTGTTTAAAAAAATGCCTATAAAGGCAAAAACCTTTGAAGGATCCTCATGAAAGTTAAGACTACTGCTCCTAAAAATTGCTGTCAGAATGAAGGCAAGAGTTCTTAAGTAACGCCAACACTCTAAAATTACCCCCATCCGTAACAAGTGATTGCAGTTCTGATTGCTTTATTTTCAAAATTTAATGTTATATTGTTTATAATGTACCAAAAGCAGCAATATTTCCATCTCTTTTCTAGAATAAAAAGCTTTAAAATACATATTTTCTCTACTTAATATGTCCTGTGCTTACTATTGTTACCTCAATGAGTCAGATCTAACTACTTACATATACCTAATCGTGGGTGCAATAAAAATGTATTGCAATGCATTAAATAGCAAAATACAACATTTTAGCTAATGACTATGATACATACTTTGATTTATTAAAGGTGATTTGAAAAATTCATTATACAATCATGCGTTATAGATCTTCTTTTTCTAATTTGAGACTATTAGATTCCATTATCTAATACCACACGTAGCATGAAATATTTACTACGTATGATATTAGAAAATAGATATCAAATCTACAGCAACCTGCTCTTGAATTCTCTGTATGGTTATAATATGAAAAATCTATATAATTCAAACAACACTATGTTGATATAAGGTAATAACAATAATTGCTTTTTGAAAGAAGGGGAAGACAACATACCTCAACAGCAACGACAAAGAACAAAAGCAGGCCTTGGAATGACGCATTAAAATAAACTCCGTGATGCAGTTTTAGGAGAAAAATACACTTAACCAGAAGAGTACCGTAGACGATTGCATAGGCAATTCCAACTCCAGCCCTAGCAATTCCACAGAACAGCCAATGCGGTTGTGGCACATACGTTAGACCAAGAAGGGAACAAAGCAATAGTCCTAGAAGCAAGATCTGTCCCATAAGCAAATGTCTTCTTCCACCACATGATTTATACAAAACAAATATTTCGAAAATGATGATGGCAGCAATGTTGAACATAGATAAGGCCACGACGGGGATGACCCATGGCTCGTCGCGAAAGTTGAGATAAAATGGAACATCACGTTTAGTGATGTTGCCATCTTCTGTCGTCAAGTTGAAATCTATGGTAATGTTCAATTTTGGAAGCTCTGCAAATGTTGTGTTAAATGTTGTGTCATTTTCAGCCATTGTCTTGATTGCTGGAGCGATCAAAGTGATGGTCTAAGGGTACTCTTGAGTTGGGCAGTGTCTGAAAATACAAAAGAGTATTAGTTTTCTATTTTTGAAGGCAAAATCGGTTTTCTTCATTATTTACATTAATGTAAACCAAACTACGCATCGTTAATGCATATAGTAATTCAATGTCGATACAACTTTAAACTTACAATGGATATTTGATATGTAGAGAAAAAATAAGTTGACGAATTAAATTACATTGTGCGGCAAAAAAAAAAAAAAAAAAAAAGAAAAGTAAAGTAAAACTTAAAAATGAATTTTATGCAAGATGACCCCCTAAGTCCAAATAGGACAATCGTTTTCCCCTGTCACGTCCCACTGTTCAGAAGTGGCACCCACACTTTCTTGAAATTACTTTAGTTCACATTTTGTTCAGTTTTCGACAGCTTTATATTTATTCATTATTCATCATTCATTATTTTTATTTGGAGGAGCATGATATTAACCATTATTATTCTTTTGGGGGCAAAAGTGATAAACATTTCCAAGCATGAGCATTTGTAGGCAAGCTGGGAGACTCGTGGGGCATTCCCCTCTAAAATATTTAAAAAAATCATCAATACCCACATTTTTTTTTCTTAAAGGGGTTTGTTTAAAAAAAGAATATCACTTATTTTTTGGTGTAAAGCTACAGTATCAGACTCAGTCTTATGCGCCATATGTCCGAAAAAAATTCTTCCGTATTAAAAATAAAATCGTTAAAGGAATTTTAGAACCAGTTGCACGCGTAGTAGATCTTCAGCAAAGAATCTTCCCGTGTTATTCAAAATACATTCACAGGTATAGTTAATATTAAAACTGAAATTACGTGTGTTTATAATGTAGCATAAATATGTATTTATATTTCTGAGGATTCACAGCCTCCATTGTTTATCACTACATCAAGAAGTAATATATTGATTTGACCCCTCTCACTCTAGTTTCGAGAAATAATTATATTCACATTTATAAAAAAGTGGGTTTTGTTGTTTTTCGATGCAATATGCAGTGAATATGTACTCTTTGCACCTCCCCCCCCCAAAAAAAAAATAAAATAGTGGACCTTGCAAAAGAAAATTATATCCACAAAAGATAAAAAACGTACGTTTTAAAACTATTCCTGTAAAAAACTACCAAGTGTGTATTAAATTAAGTAATCCTACTTCCTTCGCAAACCATCGATTTTGTAGCTTTACTTATAAAATATTATGTTAGTTTAAAAAGCGAACATTCTATTACAGGGATCACCAGAAAAAAATACCACAGTTAGGTACATTAAAAAGTTATACTATATTAAGCGGGTTATTCTTTTAGCCGATATTCCATTAAACGGGCCGACTGTATTTTACTAAAATGGTCGTTTGAGATTTGTTTTCTCACTGTTAAATATAGAAATATCTTAGAACAACCTCGTGGTTCTTTTTATCTCAAAAAATGGCGACATGCTTGCCACATATCCTGCAGTCAATACAACACTTTCCAATTTGAATGCATTAGAAATCTTCCCCCAGAAGACTCTTATACAGTGAGAAAATTAACTGCCACGCTAAATATGAACAATGTGAATTACTGATTACTCCATTTTGAAGCCGAACGTGTGAAAAATTCTTTGCCTCACTTTGTGATTTTAACTACTAAAAATAATTCGTTTCAGGATTATTTTCTAACTTCTAGAAATGCAATTCGGTAGTCAATACAACACTTTCCAATTTGAATGCATCAAAAGTCTTCCCGCATTGGCATCCCAGCGACCCCCGTACCTTTTATTTTTTTTGAATTAACCGGTTTGGAATGGGTCTCTGAAAAATGTATTTATATCGAAAAAAACACATTTTTGTTTCCATAAACAATTTTGAAGTTACAGGATACACATAAACAGAAACACAGTTTTACAACATATGATACAAGACGTAGATTGATACATAACATATATATTATACCATAAGAAGAATATTCCCCCCCCCCCCCCCGAAAGCTAGTCAAAAAAAAAAAAAAAAAAGAGAGAAAATTAGCCATCATGCTTATAATGAAAAATGTAAATTATTGATTACTCCACACTCGAGCTAAACGTGTGAGAAAGTCTTTGCCCCACTTTGTGGTCCTAACTACTGCTAAAAATAGGCGCTTTAGATTTTTTTTTTTTTAACTTAGAACGACACCGTGGTCCTTTTTATTACAAGAAATTGAGACCTGCTGGACATACATCCGCGGTCAATGCAACACTTTCCAATTTGAATGCATAAAAAATCTTTCCCCAGAAGGCTCGTCAAAAAAAGGGAGAAAATCAACTGCCACGCTAATTACAAACAATGTAAATTACTGATTACTCCACACCGGAGCTGAACGTGTAAGGAATTCTTTGCCCCACTTGGTGGTCTTAAGTGCTATAATCAAGCACTCCTGTGGCCGCCTCGAAAGGATCCGAAGTGTAACAATATAACGCTTGGAAGTGCGATTCGACCCCATCATTAAATTGCGATCACAGAATGATTGAATTGGTCAGTTCATTCCTCCACAAGAAGTTTGTGATTGTTTTTTTTTTTTTTTTTTTTTTGTTATTCGAGAGGCTGATTGGTTTGCGACGTGAACTGAAACCATACGTATCTTCTAACAATTCGTATTTTCCTTTGGAATACTTTTTTAGGGAAAATGACTCGAATTAAATCTGAATTGGAATGCAATTTCTTTCATCTCAACCACCGGGATTTCTTTTCAAGTTGACCAATGATTGCCTCTGTTTATTATTGGGTTGATAATTTTGAGAAAAACTGTTTGGGGCCATTCCACAGAAAACGATCATCTTGTCTCGCACGTGACGCCTCACATATTTTTTAAAAAATAATACTTTAAAATGAACACATTTTTTTTCTGCTGAAGAAATTACAAACTTATGTGTGATTTTTTAAGGAAAACAGTTTGTCATTAACCTTTACAACTATTACTTTTCAGCGAAATTTATGAAATTTCACGTGCGGGACAAATGGTTTATTTTTTCGTGGAATGGTCTTTTAGTGTTTTGAGGTGAATCGTTAACAGAAAGGTTGTGTGGTTTTTAATTCATCCAATATGAGTTTTCGTAGTATTGTCGAGGATAAAAGCATACACCAACCACACACTAGAAAATATGAGAAAAATAGGATTTTCTACTTTCGCCATATCGCAAAATTTAAAGAAAAAAATAATTTAAAAAAGTAATTGATAAAAGTTGATGATGATTCAGGCGCCAATGTAACTATCAAAGTAGCTCACTAAAAGTAGATAATTTGTTAAAACTATTATTTATTTATTTGTTTAAGTACAGAAAAAGATACTGTAAATGAAACATGACATTTATTTCTAACTCCTTCAGAAAAGTTTTTTTCCCCAGTGGAACTGCCAGTGGGAGTAATATGTCAGAGCAACCGGCAATGCCTAGCATGTCCATATGAACGACATTCAAGAGCCCATATGAGCCAAAGGCCTGCTGTGCCCATTTCAGTTTTCACGACGAAGTAGGATGCTAAGGCAAATGTTCCGGTTAGGTCGTCAGCCGAACGCAAAACCCCTAGAGTCTTATTCACAATTACCAAATTCGCTTGATACTCATTTTACCGATCCACTGTAGGAGTGAAAGTGAGCTGGATGAGCCGTGTTCAACCCGGGATTCGAACTCGGATCTGTGGCGTGGAAGCGCCATGTGCTACCTGGAAACCACTCGGTTTGACAAGGAACACTAACAACTCGAAATACTTTAAGAGTTATGCAAAATAGTCGCCATGTAGCCATTTTACGATAATGAATCTCTTATTTTTTCTTCTAAAATTAAACATCTTTGACATAACCATCGGTAAGGTGTCCTAATATCTTTGGTTTGGTTTGGTTTTTACGAAGTCGTTCTCCATAACAAAATCAATGCAGTCCAAATATTATTGACCAAAAGCTGGATTGGAAGCGATTCTTTAAGAGTAAGCATTGAGACTAAAGGAAATGTGCAAGCTGCATAGAACCCAGTGGCATCACAAGTGGTGGAAATTCGCTTAGCCGTATTTTTTGAAGCTCAGAACTTAAAAATAAAATAAATAAAAACCATTATATAATTTTCAAAATTTGGCCTTCGTGAGTTTTATAGGTAATTGTCTAAACAGTATAAATAATCTTCAAAACAGGAATATTTTGTTATTGGAAACTTTCGTATTGAAATAACTAGGTCTACCAGGGGCAGAAAGTTCTTATTTCTTCTCATCTGATAATATGCTTTTAACTTTGAATTGCTTTTTCAAACATGGTAGTTCAAAAAGAACAAAATGACTGCAGCAGGAATTAATTTCTTTAAAATTATTTTATTGCAAGTACAGAAAAACCTGTAAAGTTGACCACCCTTGTAAGTTGACCACCTGGCTAAGTTGGCCGCTATTTTCAGGCACATAATTAGATCTACATCATATAATTCAACCATTGTAAGTTGACCACCTGTTTAAGTTGACCACTAAAGCAGGGCACCGCAAGTGGTCAACTTACACAGGTTTCACTGTATTTACTTAGTAACATAATTACAATTGATGAAGCAGAAGCCTGCACCTCTAGCAACTTTACTTCATTTTGATCTGATCGCGGGTAAACTATTCCGTTTATTGCCCTTTATCTTTTAATGCCATAAATGCAACAAGCATTGACGAAGAATTACTGTGCCAATATAACTCCCTGCAGAAAGCGAATGAGTTTGAAAAGCACTGCCCTCAAAATTTATGATTATTTTCAAATATCAATTTTTCATTGTGTTCCTCCGTCGAAATGAATGACCCTTAAACTACCATGTCACAATGATAAATGTAAAGTTTTTCTTCGTGATTATGAGAAAGGAATCGGACAAGACATTTCAAACGCCCAAGTGGCATTTGACACTGCAATTGGACGTCTTATGAATGGATTGCGACTAGCTCGATTCGTTCCATCCATTTCCTGCAGCGGTTTGGAATAAGAATGCGATCAATTTCTCCGCGCGCAAAGCAGTAACTTCAACCTGTTATTAAGAAGTCTCGACGTTCTTCTTGTTCATAATCTATTTCATAGGTTGATGACGTATGGGTTTCGAGGCAAATTATTCATGCAATACATTTTTAAAAAATTCAACATAACTTTAGCTAGCTCTAAAAAGGGCTTAATTGTTTGATGACAAATTTCATTTGGTTCCCTTTAAATATACGGTGTGTCGTTCGACTTTTAGGTAAATTTGTCATAAGTTTATTTAGAGTAAATATAAACTTGGAACAAGAATGCGATCAATTTCTAAGCGCGCAAAGCAGTAACTTCAACCTGTTATTAAGAAGTCTCGACGTTCTTCTAGTTCATAATCTATTTCATAGGTTGATGACGTATGGGTTTCGAGGCAAATTATTCATGCAATATATTTTTTAAAAATTCAACATAACTTTAACTAGCTCTAAAAAGGGCTTAATTGTTTGATGACAAATTTCGTTTGGTTCCCTTTAAATATACGGTGTGTCGTTCGACTTTTAAGTAAATTTGTCATAAATTTATTTAGAGTAAATATAAACTTGGAACAAGAATGCGATCAATTTCTTAACGCGCAAAGCAGTAACTTCAAGCTTTTATTAAGAAGTCTGGGCGTTCTTCTTGTTCATAGTCGTTTCCATAGGTTGCTGACGTATGGGTTTCGAAGGCAAATTACTGAAGCAACATATTTTTTTTTTTAATCAACATAACTAGCTCTAAATAGGGTTTACTTGTTTGAAGACAAATTTCATTTACGTTTCTATAAATAAAAGATATTTAGTTCGTCTGTTAAGTCACAATTTTATTTATAGTATACGTATGAAAAATTTACTTTTCTGGACTAGGTTAAGCATACTGGAACCAAATTTCGATCGGTTTCTCCACGCGCAAAGCAGCAACTTCACTCTATTATTCAATCTGAAAGTCTCGACTTTCTTCTTGTTCATAATCTTTCCCATTGGTTGATGACGTAGGGGTTTCAAAGCAAATTATTCAAGCAAGATATTTTTTAAATTCACCATAGCTTTAACTAGCTCTTAAAAGAGTTAAATTGTTTATGACAATTTTATGTGATTCCCTTTAAGTAAATGCTGTTCAGTTCGTTTGTTAAGTAAATTTTTTGTGAGCATATTTATAGTATACGTATAAAATAATAATTTAATTGCCAGAACCCACAAATGTATGCTTGCTTAGGTTTAACCTTGAAACTTATGTGCGAAATTCATTAACAAAACTTTTGTTTTATGATTACTATTATTTCATTGTTTCTGGCAACAGTTGAAAAGCGGAAGTGTGTTAAGTTTCAGCGGGCCAAATTTAACCCGGCAACTGGAAGCAAAGTGTGAAAATTATGACGGAGAAAGCAAGTACAGAAAAAGTATTTAATAAAAAAATACTTATTCGGAATATAGGTTAATTGTTGGAACACGAAAGAGATCGATTTCTCCGTGCGCAAATCAGTAACTTCAAACTTCCAATGTTCTTCTTGTTCATAGTCTTTTCTACAGGTTGATGACAAATGGATTTTGAGGTAACTTATTCAGGCAAGATATATTTTTTTTTTTAAATCAGCATAAATTTAACAAGCTCTAAAAGGGGTTTTAATTGTTTGATGACAACTTCATCTTCGTAGTCTTCAACATTGCAGTCCAAATCTTTGCTTTTAAACTGATAAAATGTAGTACAGAGCTTTGTGATAGTTTTACATCCGAGGTTTAATGTAGGCAGACATCCAGTTTGGATGTCTTTCCCCATAAAAAGTACAGAAAACGACGTAACGCAATTAAAAGGGCAAATGGAACAAGAAGTTCCGTCCAAAACTAAATGAGCCTACTTTCCCGTACACCAATATCGACTTTCTAATATCTGTTCAATATTCGCAAAATTAGCTAAAATCGTAAATTATTTCAAACGTAACTTTTTAACGTTTTAACCTGATTTATAGAAACAAAATACGTTTCGCTCATCTGAAGAAATAGATACGTAAAAAATAAACGAACAAATGAAGTAGCAACACCTTTTAAGCAAAGCAGTTAATATATTTTTTTTCCATTAAAAATATCTTTAATCGCTGTTAAAAAGAAAAAAAAGTAAAATAATAAAATCATTAGAATAAATACACTGTCAAAAACAAAAAATAGTTTGTTTTTCCCCTGTTGCCAAAAAGCAATTAAAAATGAATATGTACTTTTAAAATAAATAAAAACAACAAAATGTCAACTTAAAGAAATAATTCTCATTATCAAAAAAAAAAAAAAACTTTATGTAGAAACATAAAGGACTCCGAATTTCTCCGGCAAGACAGAATACACAAAATAAAACTTAGAGTGAAAATAAAAACAAATCATATCAACAATAAGTATTTCAAAGTAGAAACCATGGCTGTGGACTCTTACTCGGAGTCAATCTCCTTTTGGGGCAAAAGAGTCAGATTCGGGAGTCGAAGACTTTTAATTCAAAGACTCGGAGTTGGAATCGATTAATTTCCCTTAAACTCCGCAACTCTGCGATGTTTGCGGGGTCGGAGTCGGACTTATTTTGGGAAAAAGAAGTCGGAGTCAAAGACTTTATATTTCTGAGAGTGGAGTCTGTCATATCCCCTCCGTGTCTAAAGTTTTGCCAAAGCCACGTAGTTAGAGTCGGAATCTGACGAATTTTTGGTTATAGGAGTCGGAGTTCGGTCAGGTGCCCCAAAATTCTCGGAGTCGGAGTCGGGAGTTGTTCATCAAGAGCTATTTCCATCAAAATTTGTTCGAAGTAAATCCGCTCTTAAGTTCGGAACCTATATTGACTTTCAAATTCCCCGTCGGCGCTAATGTTGAAGGGATTTAGACTTCAAAATTTAACGGAAAACTGTTCAAATCAAAAAGATATTTTCTATACATGTTTTTCATCAAGAGCTCTTTCCAACAAAGTTTGTTTGAAGTAAATTTGCCTCCAAGTGCAGAATTTACATTTGCTTTGAATTTCCACGAAGACGCTAATGTTTTGAACTGTTCAAAATTGAACGCAAAATTGTTTAAATCAAAAAGTGAAATATGGGAATGATGTTTCCTAGCCGAGATCTTTCGAACAACAAGGAAAAAAAGTTCGAATCGGACTTTTCACTCAAAAGTTATTAGGGGGTGGGGGGGACAGACAGATAGACCAACATGCATACATTTTCCCCCATCTGAATACCCTACTTTCCAATTTCTAATTTTTCAATATTTATTTAATTACTAGCAAAAATACCCGGCGTTGCCTGTATCAATAATACTTATGAGGAACAATCGTTACTTGCACTTATTTCATAAGTTTGCTTCTGTTGTAGTAATTTAATACCAACGTTTTTTAACTTACCAGCTTCAAGCGGATTTTGTCGCAGATTTTAAAATTTTTGTCAACTTTACGTTTTTTTCATCTTTTTTCGTTTGTACTTTCAGTTCATCTATGTCATTTTACTTCTCACACTTTAATAAAAACGTTTCAACGTTTTTACAAAATAATATTTAAAATCTTCTGAGGACTGAAATAAATGCGCCTAATTGCTATAAATTACCGATATAATTCAAATGGTACTTTATTACTGAACATGATTGCGAATTCGTGAGTTATCACATCGCACCTCCACGCCCTTTAACTTTTCTACTGCCTATATTGAGATTCATTGCCGTAATTGCTGAGATCACCAGATTCAAAGGGTAAAACATTCTGAAGGTTTAGACATATGGATGAAATTAAACTGCGACAAAATGTAACAGACTAATGGTAAAAACCATCTGATAAACCTCAGCAGCTGTGAACATTAAACTCACAGAACTGCATTCCACAGACATAGGTAACCACATATTTCCGAAAATAAAGAAGCTACTTAATTGCTCTTTGTAGATAAGAGAAAGAGGAAAAAAACCGTGTAAGCGTCACTTAACTAACCCTCTAAACCGTATTATGCTATAACATCTAAACGTTAAAAGATGTTAACTAATATACTCTCACGTCATAGAGTCATTTATATATCATTACGTAAAAATTATGTTCCTTTTAAGCAAGGATTTTTTACTCCAGGATATGGTTAATAAGTCAGCGGATCAAGTTTAGCAGAACCATTTGAAAAGGACAATCAAAACAACTTAGGTATAAACTGCAGGTCGTTGAAGAGACCCGTAATTATTTTAAGACGGTAATTAAAGGAGTCATTAATTACTGATATACGCAGACAGATTGTCAGAGGGAAACGCGGCGTTTTTAATTGTCTTTCCTTTAGGCTTTTCGTGAGTATTTAGGAAATGATAAAATCCAGGACACATTTTTTATTGATAACAACTTGCATGGTATATCAATAGGTTTTAAGAGGAACTATCATTAGGAATTTAATACGTAAACAGTACTCCGCTTAAAGACCCTGGTATCGAATCTGTGGTTTGTTGTCTTAAAATAATGTCTAAAAATTTCTTTACAGTTACTCTGGATAATTTTGGACCACTAATATTTTGTATATCATAGTAGTAGCGGAATGTTGGGCCAAGTGAAATAGTTACGATAGCTTTATCTTTTTTTAGAATGAATAATTTGGAAATTTGTTTTGAAAATTACAGTACAAGAAAAAAAAAAGGATTGATGAATTTTATAATAAAACTTGAGTTAAAAAGTTTTGAAAAAAATGAAAAAGTTTCACACATTTGTTCTTTGGGGCAAAGTGAAAAATGAAATATTTTCTATTCGATTATTAAAAATATTTTTGATTAAATGAATGATAGTATAAAAGAAGGAACAAAAATATATTATTAGATAATGATATAATAAACGAATAAATATAGTATTAAATTGGTGAGAAAAAAAATGAGTGATGAAATAGCGAATGAATCAGAAAATAAGTGAATTAATGAAGGAATATGAGTAAATTATTAAATAAAGGAATGCAAGTGAATTATTTCATCAATAAATAAGTAAGTGATTGAATAAATGTTTGAAGGAGTAAATGAAATGAACTAATTCACTTTTCCCCATCCACTAAGCCCGCATGCACTTGACTATTTGTACCAAGCATCTAAAATGTAAATTAGCAAAATATTAAATAAATAAAAAATGATTAAATAACTATTAGTAGGTCTCATTCAATAGTTAAAAGTTATAAACAAAAAAACTACAATTTTAAAAAACAAAAATAATTTTTTTGACTTACAAAAAAAAAAAAAAAAAACTTTACGATATGAGTAGCAATGTTAGAAAATTGCTTGTGTTATCATATACTTTGGTCTTCAAAGGTAACTTTTTTCTGAATGAATTGGACTACATGTGTTAACTATAAAATATTACCAGATAGATATCGCTAAAAAGGAGTAAATATTTCACCATTTCAATTTTCCCTGCTACAAAGTTTATTAATTTAGCAGTACTTGAATAAATATAATTTAATTTTAAGCATTTATCCCAATTTGATTAAATAATCAACTTAAAATCATTGTTAAGAGACCTGCATTTCCAATATTACAGCCTCCGAAGGATTTTGCTTTTTTTTTTTAATCAACGGAGTTATGAAAAATTCTAAGGCAGTTTTCCCCAACATTTTTTTTATGTCTATTCGCCACATCTAATATGCTGCTTCCCCATTGGTGGCATGTAATTCACATTAATCAAACCATGAATGCTTTGTAAGATGACATAACCAAAAAGTAATTCAAACAAGTTTTCGAACAACGCGCGATTTTTTTTCAAGGAAGGTGAAAAAGGCGGAAATGCAAAAAATAAAAAAAATAAAAGTTCAAAACAATTAATAGCTTATTCTGGGATCGTCTTTTATAAAAAATCAAAATCCCCGGTCTACCCTAAAATTAAAAAAAGAGGATATATACAGGGTGACAAGAAATAACTTGGACACACATAATAAATTATAATTTTAATGCTAATGAAAATATTAAGACCAAACTTCAAAATTAATACGAATACATTCGTTTGTCTAATATATTTTCAAATTTTTAGAGTGGCTACCTTTAGCCTTAATACAGAGTTTTAAACGTGTCACAAAATTTGCAGCTATGGGCTGCAACACACTTGCTGATATTTTATCCCATTCCTTGCATAAGGATTTCTTTAGGGATGCCAAAGTTTTATGAAGCTTAGCACACAACATTGCCTCCAGGACTTTCTTGCATTGTTGACCGGCGTCACCGACCCCAATTTATTGGCTTGGGGATGAATAAGTGCAGGTGGGAAAATATCACTTGTTTTTGTTGATCAAAGGATAAAAATTTATCAAAAAACATACTGCAACTCATTTTGGAATATGTTTTTTTACCTTGGTCGCAAAAGTTCTTTGAAAACGAAAGATGGACATTCCAACAGGATTCCGCACCTTCACACAGAGCTAAAAGCATTCAAGATTACTTCAAGACGCATTTTCTGGGCTTCATTGGAGCTGAAAGATGGCCACCGTATTCCCCAGATTTGAACCAGATTTATTATCCTGTTTAATCCATCGGGGAGACAAGGGTGTGCGCTAAACCTCATAAAACTTTAGCATCCATAAAGAATTCCTTATGCAAGGCATGGGATAAAATATCAGTAAGTGAGTTGCAGCCCATAGCCCAAAATTTTGTGACACGTTTGAAGCTCTTTATTAAGGGTAAAGGTAGCCACTTTGAAAATTGGCAAACACATTAGACGAAATAATGTATTTATATTCATTTTGAAGTTTTATCGTAATATTTTCATTGGTATTAAAATTATGACATATCCTGTTGGTTCAAGCTATTTCTTGTCACCTGAAGACGCGAATAAAATATTGTGAACCGTGAATGGCAACACTGAATGGCATTTCCTCATTTGTGATAACATCGGCAGAAGCGTTAAACGATGAAAGAGCACCGATTTAAGTAATTTTTTTTAAATATTAAACTTAGTCAATTTATTTAAAAAATGGTGAGATTCTATGTTTTTAAACATAGTTTTTCAGGAAAAAATACCTTTAAAATTTTGGAAACGACCCAATTCTCTTATTAAAATGTTAACTCTGAATTCATTCAGTATGTTTTTAGTTTGTAATTTTTTATTGTTTGTATCTTGACCCATTGCACGGGCGTGACATTTTTACTCATGTAATTGCACTTTATTCCCGGAACTTTAATCTTTGGTTCTTAATTGGGATATATCCGAATGTAAACAGATATTATGTATCATATGAGGTAGTGAGAAGTAAAGGGATGCAAGTGGCAAAATTAAAAAACTTGGAGATAACCAGTACAAATGGTAGGTGAACTTCTCCTTTGTCTTGGGGCAAGAGATAGTACTGGTAGCCCTGGTAGGTGCTGCTGTACAGCGTGATTTAGAAAAAAAAAAAATCGATGAGAGCCTACCTAGGACGTAATCTTTATACGTGTTTTACTCAAAACTTGAAAGTGTCCACTTACATCCCTTTGCTTCTCACTGCCTAATCTTTAATAATAACAACGCTGAAAGTCTCTCTATCTAGAAATCGGGATCTTTGTCTGGATGTCTGGATCTCTGTTACTCTCAGCGCCTAAACCGTTCGGCCTATTTTCATGACATTTAGCACAAAATTAGTTTGTAGCATGAAGAGTGCATCTCGAAATAATTTTTCGAAAATTCGATTTTGTTCTTTTTCTATCCCGATTTTAAGAGCTTTTTACCAGGAAATGGTCATAATGTGGAAGAAAAAATTTCGAAATTATCATAACGTGGAACCGTAACATGGGCGAGCCAAGCAAAAGAACATCGCAAATAGGCGAGAAATTCATCATCCATTATTTGTAAATATACAGGCGAACCAAATAACCTTTTAATTTTCTACTACGGACAAAGCCATGCGGGTACCACTAGTATATAATATTTCTCAAAGGCTCTTTTTTTGCGACAACGCCATAATTTAGACAATATTTTATTGAACTTCATAAGTAAAGCATCATTTTAAACATTATTTTCACGGCTTTTGGCGACAAATAAAGAGATCACATCTTGGCTGTTTGATCTAAGAAACAAATTTACTCTGTTACCACTCTCTGCTTCAATGCACAGCATTTCGAAAAAGGAGTCTTATAGGCTCAGTTGGTTTGCGCGTCGCGCTTACAATGCGAAGGCTCCGAATTCAAATTCCAAGGGCCCGAAAAATATCGTTTTGATGACTTATTTTCTTCAGCAAAATTCTGACCCAAATTTCCATGAATGTGTGTTCTTAACTCATTGCAGAATTCTGAACAACTGTTTTGTTGGTAAAATTAGGAAACAAGACAAAGTTTAACGTGGTAAATCGCAATATAACTTTTGAAAAATATATTTTTAAACAAAATCATCGATTTCAATTTATTTTGATGTTTTATTACACATTGCTTTGGTGTATAGCAGCTTGAGATGGAGTTAAATGAGTCTAAATGGTACGAACGTTCAATAATAACGCGAAGGTCACAAAATCGATGCTCTAATGTGGGGAAAAATGTAGTTTTAAAATAAGTGATTTTTTTCATCAGAATAATAATTCAAATTTTCCTGGACTTGTAAAAACTAAAACCACCTTTGAAATACAAGTTTATTCATCTAAAAACGCGTGAAAATAAGATTCGTTTTCCTTTTCAGGTACGAGGTTTTCATTCTGTTCTGACGATATTCAATCTATAGTTGCTTACCATTACCACATAGTTATGCTTCATTCTATAAAACAATCTTTCAGCAATACTTGGCATCAGTGGAACATAAATTTTACCGACGTGATACAGAATTCCATTTACAAAAATGAGATGCTGCAAGGAAACCGCAAAATATGGAAGTTCAAAATGAACACTTCCATACTGTATCAATAAGACATAAATACAGTACGCTCTCATTAATCCGAACCCTTATTAACCGGACTTCGCTTAATAAGGACAGTCACATACTGTATAGGCAAGTTACGCAATAATGCATTTTTGTAATTTTCTCTGTTGTATTTTTATATTTCATTCTCTTAAAATTAAAATACAACTTTTACTGTGTGCATCAGTATCTTTGGCTCAATTTATAGGTTATTTTTTGAACTCCGTATTTTCATTAATATCGGGCAACCTGGGCCTCTCTTAGTACAGGTTAATGAGGTTCTACTGTAATTACTTTTGCAACCGCCAAACATTATGCTGTCAGAAGGCTCGAAAAAGTTTAATGCTTTTACGAAAAGGTACAAGATGGCAGCACCAAATATCAAAACATTGATGAAATTTATTTTGATAAATTTAAATGAAAATAATAATAAAGATAACAAAAAAAAATAATACTTTACTAAAATAAAAATTTACTGTCATGACTTTTTTGTAAAGTAATTTGGAATTTTAAAGGAGTGGTATACTGGTATATACAAACCACTTACAGGAGACGGTTGATATTTGCAATGACGTTTGACGTATTCTATTTGAAACCTAAGGGTTTGAAATAGAAGAAAAAAACTTATTAATAAGCTCTATAACAAGTAACTTTTAACTTTTTCAAGCCTTTTTATGTGAAAAGTAAAGCAGTATACAATGACTCAATTATCTGCCTTGAGGTTAAAATACTTTCCTCGTAAATTACAGGAAAATTTGACAATCTGTCATCTTATGAAAAGAACCCCCCCCCCCACACAGAGAAATGTGACTAGCATTACGGCATCCTCTTGTCTTCCCGCCAACAACTTAAAACACTAAAAAACCTATACTTATTTAAAGACAGAGCAATGAAAAAAACGCAGCTCAAATATTATCTTTTCATTTATGCATCATAGATGGCAGCACTATTTTTCATAGAAGTAAATTCTGTGTAATTGTTTCACTTAAAAACATTGGCGAAGGGGGAAAAAAATACTTTTCTTCGAATTACCTTGACTTGAGCATTTTTTTTCTGTTTTGGCGCGGTTTCCGACTGGTTGATTTTGTCCTGCTTTTTTTTTAATGTCATGTTAAATTTTACTTTTCTGTTACAAGTTCTCTTGTCTTGATGTTAAAAAGTTACAACATCAGTTAATTTTTAAAGGCATTATTTACAGCAGTATTTAAAAATAAAGACATATATATATATATATATATATATATATATATATATATATATATATATATATATATATATATATATATATATATATATATATATATATATATATATATATATATATATATATTCTTAATCAGTATCAATGATCCTTTGCTTTTTCAGACTGTAACCTTTGAAAAGTATGTAAAATTGCTTTCTTTTAATGTTTTTATGTTTAGTTAAAAACAATTTTTCAGTGATATCCGGAAAGTGGAGATTTTAGGCTGGCTTTTGAAGCACACATTCAGTCACGCACGCTTTTACGTTACATGTAATATAGTGGCCATCTTTCTTAGGTGGAATTGGTGCAAATATTAAAGAGTTCCCGACCCTAGACTACCTCTTTTTTTTAAACACCAAAAAATATTTCGCAGCTTACATCTTTTGTCATGGAAGAAGTTTTTTTGAAGACACTCGGGGAGAGATGTTGGTGAAATGTGTTTGTGCCAAATGTGGAAGCACGTAGATTGTGCCTGGGCTGAAAAAGCGAGTCATGTTTGCGATTGCAGTAAATACATTTCTTTCCAATAATAAACAAATTCTGCAAAATTTTGTTCAGTTTGATTTTGGTTTTAACTATTTTTGGTGACCCATATTTATTCCCTATTTTTCTATTGCTTTTTTTAAAAAACTTTTTGTAAATGGTCTTTTTTGCAATGAAATCATTGATATTATACATTGATTATACATTAATATTATACATTGATTATACATTGATATTATACATGATTTAATTATTGTTTCGCCTTCTTGCATTTAGGATTGCTTGTTATAATTTTTAATGGAAGACGAAAAACAAAAAGTTTTCCGATTTGAAAGTAACTTTAAATCAAAAACAAAAGAGGGTGTCCATATTTACACCTTTGCTACATTATAAAAAATTTACAAAATTGAGTGCAATAAAAAAAAGGGGGGAAAAGTGAAATTTAACAACAGACGAACGTAAGCATACTTAGTAGTAAGGAGTGTTGACAGTATTTGTTTAATTTTAAATCAGATACCTTTTTCAAAGGAATAGCACCTCTTTGCCTAAAGTGCGAAAAACCATGGATTAAACTATTAAAATATTTTTTGCCGAAGGAGTAAAAATAGCTACGCTTAATTAACACTGAAAATGCAGTTATTTTAGTGTTTAAATAGTTTTAACAATAATTTAATTAATAGCTAACTATTTATATAAACTGGCATCAACTCTATAAACATAAAACATTTACTTGAAACATCCAATGCATCATTGAAACAGTCATCTAAACGTTAAGCTTTTACCATTTTTACCATTTATTTAAAATGGTTTTTCAATCGATGCAATGAATGAATGCTGAGCTTAAAAAAGGGGAGAAAAAATACTAAAACAGCTCACTGGCTTTAATTTAAACCATTAAACTATTGAATAACAGTCATTACTACACTGTAAAAAAATTCCGAAACGCTACTGAGTATTTCCGTGTAACATTTCGGGATTTCAATGGTTTTTGCCCACTTCCTGGAAAAATCAAGTGTCCTTGTCAAAAAGTTTTCTGAATTGCTACGAGTAGCACGTAATCAAACTTCTCACTGTTGCAAAAAATATGCTTAGCTCCCAGTTTAAAGATTGACTAAGCGTATTTATAAAGTGTATCCGGTATAGCTCGAAATGGCCCGTCCAGACTGATAAAGCGTCCGAGGCGCAAATTAGTCTATGGACTAGGTAGCTTAGCAAGAATTGCAATTTTTTCTTAGCTTTGGTCTTCTTTGCAATACTGCTTTTAGAGCTTTCCTCGGAACGCAGTGAAGTGACAAACTATTATAGCACACCCACCTAAATTTAGTCTAAGATTCCAGATACAGGACTGGCTGTAAACGGGAAGCTTTCTGAATAGTTCAGAAAGGTTACTGAATTTTAGCGGAAAATGTTCCTGGATTTTATAAGATATGTTACTGGAAGAAATTGGGCACATCAGCTGCCCATTATTTTCCAGGAACGTTTCTCAATCGTTTTTACAGTGTATAAACAACAATTTGTTTTCATTCGGGAAAGTTTTAGCAGATAAATATTAATTTTGCTATTCTATAGATATTATAAGAGAAAAACTATGATTGGTATGTAACACAAATGTATTAAAAACATAAAAGGTATTAAACTATAGCTTCAATAATAATAATAAAAAATACACATTAAATAGTTCAATCTCGTTAAAATTCAATTTAACTCTCTACAGCAAAACTTTTTTTTTAAGTGTATTACTTAAATCAAGTTTCGAAAAGTTATGTAGTCTCATTTTAAGTATTATTTTAAATTGTTTTAATTATCAAATTAATAATAACAAAAAACTTAATTCATATTCGGATTTAGGTTTGAATTGTATTATGTAAAAAATTGCATTGTTCTTTTGTACAATTTTAAAATCCAGCCAATTAAGAACCCCTGTGGTTAAGCAGATGGTTTTTCCAAAAAAGTAAATTGAGGAACACTTTTTGAATAAAAGTATTGATAAGCTATCAGCAGTCTATGTTATTATGTAGTATTGAGTGGTGTTCCATGGGGCACCTCGGGTTTATACTTTTGGAAGGGAGATTTTCTTTACCGAACAATAAAATACTAACAGGCCAACACTCCAAACCTTTCATTAGTTATTACACCAAAAGAGAACGGCATTTTACATCGTTTAAAACTTTCTTTTAATTGAAAAATCCCAAACAATCGCAATGTTACTATATTGTCTCGACATGTGTCGAATAAGAAAAGTTTTGAGAGGTCACAGTGACCTCCCTGGATCAAGGTTCCCCTGGGCGTAGCAAACATACTGGCTTACGGAGCACTACAGCTCCTTGACCTCCACCTTCACCGGGGTACATGAAAAATAAGTTGAAACCACCATGCATGTAAAATAACAAATATTTTCTAAGTAACTTCTTCACAGCACTATTTTCGGACAAATTTCACCGACACCGTTGTTAAAAAACACACAAGATTCCGGCAGTTCTTCTGTGCTGCCCAGTCGCCATTGCCAGCAGTTTAGTTTTAAAAATCGTACTGGTTATGCACTTAGTTTCCATTTACCCGCTAATTCCAATAACAGAAACTAAACCTATGTCAGTTTGTTTCTCTATTTTTGCTCGTTTTTTACCCACTAAATATAAACAATTATTATTTTAATAATTACTTAAAATCTCTGAAAGTTTTTCATGATTTCTAGTCACCATCGTCAGGAGTTAAGTTGAAAAAATCTTAAGTGTGGTAATGCATTTAGTTTTCATCTACCTGCTGATTTCAACAATAGCAACTGACTCTTTGTCAGTTCGTTTCTCTATTTTAGCTTATTTTTACCCACGAACACAAACAAGTAAGTATTATTTAAATAATTACTTGGACTGTTTGAAAGATTTTCTACGTCACTCAGCCGCCAACGTCAAAAGTTCAGTTTAAAAAATCTTAAATGTTTTAATGCACTTTGATTTCATCTACCGCTAATTTCAATAAGAGTAACTAACCCTATTTCGGTTCACTTATCTATTTCAGTTTCTTTTTACCCACTAAACACAAACAAGCAATTATTTAAATAATTACTTGAACTCTCTGAAAGTTTTTCTACGTGACGATTCGCCATCGTCAAAGTTTCAGTTTTAAAAATCTTAAGTGTAATTATGCACTTAGTTTTCATCTACCCGCTGATTCCAATATCAACAACTGACTCTGTATCAGTTCATTTTCTATTTCAGCTTCTTTTTACCCACGAAACACAAACAAGCTGTCATTTAAATGTTTCATTTTCAGTTCTTTGTAAAAAGATAAGAAACTTTTGGTAAAATAGTTCGCCTTCCTCCTGTTTCTATCAAAAACTTCAAAACGCTAGGAAGTGTCAATGATCTCTAAAAAGTATTTCATTAAAAAGTTCCTCATGCGTGGTAGATGTAAGCAAACATGAGATAATTGAGCTGAACTAAATTAGAAACTTTGTTTTTTTAACGATGCATTAGTTATGCTATAATATGTTCAAAACTCGTCATAAAAGTGAGAAAATTGTGGAGGAAGCAAATCGATAGGTTGCAATTCCGTGGGCCGAACTAGATCGAACTTCGCTCAATTTATCGAGAAACTTTTTCTGTTATTTTTATCTAATTATCTCTAATGACAATGTCATTAACACTACTCAGGCGGGTTTTTTTTTTCATCAGGAAGAAAATGGTAGAATTGCCGTGAGAAATGAACTGTCAGTTGTTCTGAGACTTGCAAGAGAAATTTACCACCTTTTAAAAAGCTGGCTTGTTTATCGCGAAACTAATAGTAGATAATGTGCTACTTTTATGCTTATTACAGCAAAGAAATGTAACAGCAGATATACTTTTTGGAAGATATACTAGTGATAGAAGAGAAGATAATAGTGCTATATAAACGAAATTTTGAAAAACTGTCGTAAAAGAAAATAAGTCATTACTTAATACAGTTCATGCTGACATGAATTAACATTTTTTTTAAAAAAAGTTGTTTAAAAAATTTTTCTTTTAAACTTAGTTGAAAAAGCTGTTCACAATTTTTTTTCCGTTATTCATTTACTTTTAGCTGGTTTGTTAAAAATTCCGACATACTTATGAAATTACACTAAAAGCGAACACTCGAAATAGTTTTCTTTTCAATATTCATTGCACCTTTCTAAAACTTAAAATAATTATAAAATGTAGCGTAAATAACACATTTGGATTGCTCATTAGGTGAAAATTTTTTTTTTAAAAGCTTCTTTGACTAGGAAGCTATTTTTTCTCTTAAAAAATTCCGTTTACTTAAAACTACTTCCAATGCATCCACTTTTTCGTAATTTAAAAAACTTCTTGTGTCTAACACTTGGTCAGATACAAGAGAATAATATAACCCTCCAAATTCAAGATTATCAACTAAAAAACATGTTTTGTAGCTAATTTGTATAAAATTTCCCCCGAAAAACGTATTTTTCGTCATCTAACTGTAACTGATCATCATTTAAAAACCACGTATGTACAAGTACACTAGCTTTCAAAGATTTTTGTCACTGTAATGTATTCAATTATCAGTTTTTTAAAGGTTTAAATGTATCGAATTAATTATTTTTTTGTTGAAGCTGTTGACGTAAATAAAAACTTTAAAAACGTGGTTATTAGAAAATCATGAAAAAAAAAATAATAATAAAAATAAAAAAAACAGTGCATTTGAGTTCATTAAATTTCTTCTATTTTTCTCATAGTTTCATCTATTAAAAATATTTGTTCAGATTTAGAGAAAAGTATATTGGGGCTATCTGAATTTCTCAAAATCACCTTTTTCGAACACTAGGGTTTTCGCCTACTTAAACACTGAACAAAATTGAACTGCTGATAAAAGGTTTTTTTTTTTTTAATCAGCAGGCCTTTCTCTTAAGCGTACAAGGCGGTCTGTTGAATCAACTTTTCAAAAAAGTAGCGTGTCAACTAGTTGACTGGTGTTTTTCGTTGTGTTCAGACGAGGCAGCTTAGTTGAATCAACTTTTTCTCTAATGAGCCGAATTTATTCGAGCAGCGCTGTTCTACGGCGCTGCTAAAACAGAACAGAACTGTCTCAACTAGTTCAATACGTTTGGCTATGTGCCGATGAGTTGAATCAACTTAAAAGGGGATTCAACTTGTCAGGAAGAGAACTGATGAGTTGACTGTCAAGTGAAGGATGCCGGGCGGTTCCTTTTCTATACCTGGTTACACATTCTGATAATCGCCCGTTCGAAAGTTGTTCCAACTAAGTTGCTTTGTGTGAATGAGGCCTTAATCTTTAAAAAAGGTATTTTACTTGTACTGCATTTTTTAAAAGACGTAAGGTAAAACACCAGTAGTGGCCAGTGTCTCAGTAGCGACCACTTCAAGGTTTATATTTGAAAGGATAGGGTTCTAGGTCTCCCAATGGATTCAAAAGTTCTTTCTGCGCGTTTGAATCCATTGGGAAACCTGGAATCCTATTTTTTCAAATATAAACTTTGAAGGGGCCTCTACTAAAGTACTGGCCACTACTGGTATGTTTCCCTTGGTTCTCCCTTTGATGGATAGAAATGGTGCCCTCTATGGATTGCTGGGACTTGCATTTGACAAGTTTTTAAGAATTCGAACACAGTACAAATTCCGGAAAATACTCATTCTGAAGGCAAACGAATAAAGTGTTGGCACCTTTTCTGCATAATGTTCCTGTAATGGATTTAACTGCTATTCCAGCCTCAAGGGGCATACATTTTGTAAGAAGCAGTCAAGTTCAACGTTAAATTCAGAGAGTCCAAATAGACAAATTGAAATTAGAATGAGAGGACAAAGTTTATTCTTGAGTAAACTGTAAAAGTGTATCTTATTTTGGGACTAGTACCTTGCTAACTTACATCCAATGCCTAAGCAACCATCTGAAGCTCGTGATTTTACTTTATCCGAGTTGGATTACGTTTAATTAAAACAAAATTTCACTTAGATTTGACTCGCAATAAACGAATCAAAGTATTTTCTCCAACAGAACTTAAAAATAATATCGGAGTAAAAAAAATATGAATTTCGTCGTGCCAACAACTGATTCCAGTGCTACTCTTACCGCAAACAGACTATCAAGTCCGTTATATAACTCAGTGATAATCGATCAGGAGGCATTATTATCGAGAAATCACGAGAATTAAGTATTTTGTAGTATATACAGTAAGTTTCCGATTTTCCGCTGAATAGGTTGGCACGGTAGCCGCGGATAAGCGAAAACCACGGATAATTCGAATAACATGTAAAAAACGATACTACAATATACAATAGATAAAAAAATATGAATAACACTCACAAATAAATTTAAATCATAGCGAAAAACATTGTTACATTGCATCTACTAACATTGAATATAAAAAATATCCTTATTTAAAAGGTAAAAACGAGCAATAACACAATCATAGGTGCAAAACCCATTTAATGACAGTTTTAAAAAAAAATGTGAAAAGACCCGCGGATAATTCGAACCGCGGATAATCCGATCGCCGAAAATCGGCCGTTTACTGCATGCGATTAAAAGCCATCCATGAGGTATATGATTTTTACAAAAACATATTCAAAAGATTTATGTTTTGCAATTTTCTCAATCTTTGGGGAAAATGTATAAGAGGTTCGCGGTTGACTTCAGAAATGTATTTAAAATTTCACTGATAAAGCTAGAATTTAATTGTGACAAAAGTGTGAGTAATATCACGTGATCCAACATTGGAGTCAAAGTATTTTACTACTCTGTTACTACAAACCCTGGACTGGTATGGAAAAAAGACAGAAAGATTAGCAAGCAGTGGTTTACGATGATTTACTTGAGAAAAAAAAGAGCTTTCAAGTTTAACTTATCTGAATCTGAGTAACAAGTCAAGAAAAAAGCTTGCTGATTAAGATGATTATCGGCTGCAATTGACAAAGCTGGAGTCAAACATTGATGGACTTTGTAAGCTAAAATAACCCTAGCGTTTTAGTTAATTATTTCCTGAGACTTTTCAAATTTTATGCCTGATAAATAAAAATTTTAATAAAATGGATATTGAAATATAATTTCTTGTTTTTACTTTAAGTTACGTATTAATAGTTAAACTTACATATTGTTTTCTAAAACTTAAAATAATATGCACATTTTATCTAAACAAAAAGGATTTTTTGGAGGGGTATGAAAGAGTTGATGGTGCACAATAATGGATGAGTTGAGAAGAGTTAAAAACAAGGGCTTAAGGCACTGTAATGAGTTTTACAAAATATAATATTTTTCTTTCTTTCTCTTTTTTCCCCATTTCTTCTTTCAATCTTTTTTTAAAAGAAGTAGCCTAACAGTTTCATAATCTACACCAAACATAGCCAACATTCAATTTCACATCATTTATTTGGCAGATGATGAAACTGAATGCTATTCACCCATCTAGTGCCCAAAAATAGGAAGCACTTTGAACTAAAATGGAACGCGAGCCATTTGATATCTCAAGTGCTGCCACATGATTAATGAAAACTTTTGCGGTGTATATGAATGACGTCATAGAGAACTGACGAACTACAATTAAAAAAATGACATCAGGAGTAAAAGCCTTAAAAAGGGAGTAATGTGGAAAATTATAATCGTTACCGCAAACTTATTTCATTTTTATAAGTTGTAGATGACAAGGCTACTATTGTTTTAGTTATAGTTAAGGGTTAATATTATTTCATGGTCTTGCATCATGTAGTTTTATCTTAAGGTGTATGTAATCACTTAAAATTGTGAAAACTGGCCAAAACATTTGCTTTAAAATGCTTCGGAATTCTTAAGCTTACAAACGAAAATAAGTTAAAATTTGAAATATTGCTATAGTTACAAGAATTTTATCTGAGATACTACAACTGCAGCTTCTATGTTATCAAAACTTTAAACTTATTTTACGAAAAATCGCAATTTTGCTCAATGTCAATTTGTTTCAAAAATGATGACACAAAAAAGGGTTAATCTGCCACAATTATTTTAATACCTTTGTAAGCTATATAGTACAGTGGATGTTTTGTGAGTCAATCAGAGCTATTTGGTGAAAATAAATTTTTGTGAATTTTTTGAGCTGAAAAATTTCGTGGAAAGTCTCAACGGTGGATACAATTTCACCCAACGATAGTAAAATATAAGACTTTATATCCACTATAATATTAAAATCTGTTCGCGTCCGTCTGTCTGTCTGAAGATCGATCTTCTCGAGAACCGCTGCGAATCGGGAGTCAAATGAGATACCGATCAATTCGAAATTTTCCAAAGAAAACAATAGGACCAATCTCATAATCGTGTGACCTTAATTAGCGGAGATATTAATTAAAACGTTATTTAACATAACGCTATTCAGGAAATTTTATTTCTTTCCTGTTGCCATTTTGCATATGGGTGAGCAAATAAAATTCTAAAAATTGTTTTAAAAAAGATTTTTTTGGCTGGTGTCCAATTCTTAAAACAACGTTTCCGTCTAGAATTTCATTTTAAATTAGTTTAAAACTGGTTACTCTATCCGGACATTTATCGTCTGTCCTTTCTTATTTTTTCCCATTCAACGTTCTTAACTCTTTTCAGCATATGGAAAATGTTTCTTTAGTAATGTTTATTGATTGTAGTGCAAGTGTTAACTCTAAACATATTTAACTTGTTGCAGGTACGGGACATTTGATTCAATGTCCTAGATTCTTACTTCATCATTATTTTGCTGAATTTATACTAGAGAGACAGCACCAGACTTCAACAACACTATTTATTAAAAACAAATTAAAAGCATGGTTAGTTTACATACGCGTGAAGGAAATGAAAATCAAGTCGCGACTACCACAACACTGGCAGTTTTATACATTAGGCAACACTGTTGCCACACCAAAAGTAAAGCCATTAGAAAAATCGAACAAGGTTAATTTACATAAACATTAAATAAACAACATTAGTAATTAAACATGAACACAAAACATTGAGAATATTCTATTATTCAAATTCTCTATTTTCAGTACCAACAGCAAGTTTATCATTCACTGGCCTCATATTTTGGTACATTTAGGATGTGCGACTAATTATGTTTACTTTGTTGGACTTTTTACCGTCACATGGGTGAGTTTTCGAATTGTAATAAATCTCTTTTTCCTTCCTGTTTCGATTTTTGCAATACAGTTTGTATCGTTAAAAGAACACGTTAAATTAAGATTGTTTGGATTTCTTTAAGTGAAACAGAGTTGAACAAAAAATATTGTTTTTAAGGATTTTAAGTAAAGTTTAATTGGAATCTGATGACTTGATATTAAATTAATGCTTATTGGTATTTAATAAGTCTCGGTGCTTTAGTTTCACGTAATCAACAAAAAAGTGTGTGTCATTTTATGTAAAAAGCTGATTGTAATTGTATATAAATATTTCAGATATATTCTATCAGATTTAATTCAGTTTAAAGTGAGCACATATTATAGTTGAGAATGCATATGTTTTCATCTTTGTGCTAATTGAAAATACTCATAACTTGTATTATTGATAAATATGATTAACGTTAAAGAGGTTCTTGCCAAAAATATGCTCTACTGGTGTTTTGTAAACTTGCATTACGCGTAATTATTTACTCCTTAGCGCTTTAGAAACTGATGTCAGAATAATACAAAAACATCAATTGAACAGCTCTTTCATTTTTTAAGTAGCCCGTGCAACGCCGGGCACGCAGGCTAGTACATATATAAAAATTGAGAAAAAAAAAACTATCTGTTCAATTAAGGCAAGCAAGGTAAATAATAAATGCATAAGAAAAATGTTTCAGCTTTTCTACAGAAATCAGTGTTTTGAGATAACATGTTTCTTAACATACGTCAATTAGTTCATTAAATTTTAAAAAGATGGTTGTATTTAATAGTTTATTATAATTTCTTTACTTCTGGAATGGTTTTAAACAGAAGCCAATGCTTTATTGCTGTGATATACTGTGTATTTCCAATGTGAGAATTGAAAAAAAAAAAAAAAAAAAACATGAACTTGTCATCACTTACAGCTTTGTAAATTTTGACACATTGAAATTAAATTATGTTTATCGCAATAACGAATTACGACAACATTATACTGGTTGAGTTTCTTGGTTCTATAAATGCCTCCTAGTGCAATCATGCTGGCAAAAAACATAATTTCAATTCAAGACACCAAATTATTACAAATTAATGTCAGTGACTGGATGCTGGATGTTGTGTGCTGGATAATGTTTTTACTTTTTTTACTTCCTTTTACAAAAAAGGAAGTATTGTAATCGCGAAAAAATTTTCACTCAAAAATCGGCCTTAATTTCCATTTTGCTCACCCCCAAATGAATGTTGAGTCTTTTTTTCGACCCGACCACACGTACATAAGAACTTATAGACGACCGAAATATAAATTTTGACGTTTCCCGAGTTAATTACAACGAGTTCTCTCGTGACGTCTGTATGTACGTATGTATGTGCGTATGTGTGTATGTATGTCGCATAACTCAAGAACGGTATGCCCTAGAAAGTTGAAATTTGGTACGTAGACTTCTAGTGGGATCTAGTTGTGCACCTCCCCTTTTGGTTGCATTCGGGTGTTTCTAAAGGGGTCTTTTGCCCCTTTTTGATTCAATGTAACAATGTTAACTTCAATGTAAACTCAAGTTGTGTTATAATTTGTCGGACACGGCGATATATCGCCAGTCTTTTTGTCGCCAAGTTTTGTCGCCAGCTTGGCGACAAATTTGGTGGATTTTTTTTTAAAATTTGGTTTCAAATTGGTCACTGTTGATGATATTTAGAGAGTAAACTATTGAATCACATATAATTGCCAATAATGGGGAAATGACATTGAATTGGAGTAAAAGGAAGTCATGTGATGCACACATCAGCTCGTTGTGTAAAGAGGAGTGTGTAAAAACGAGAGTTTCGGATACAAATAAAGTCGACTTCAGGGGACATGGATGAGGAGCCGGAAGGATCACCGCCCTGGAGGAGCACCCGCTCAAGAAGGTTGGTGGACCTCAAAAAAAAAAAAAAAAAGGACAGGACACCAACCACGGTCAAGTAAATCTCGTAAGGAAAAAAAAAAACAATTTCGTACTTGTACCTAAAAAAAAAATGGTTCTTTGATAAATACAAGGTTTAACAAATCATCTAAACCTACATGAAGAAATAAATTCCCCTGGCAATACTGTCATTCAATATGAAGATGTTTTATAAAGACAGTGTTTGAATGCATTTGTGGAAATCAAAGTAACGATCCAAATCTTTAGCAAACGCTCATTATAGCGACACATCGTTGTAGCTAAAGAGGATGCAGTTCGGTAAGTAGGTTACGAGGGAGAATAGAATGAAACGAGGAGAGTTTCACTTTCAAGCTCGCGTTTCATCACTCATTCATTCACTTAAAACGTGAATTTTTGTGATGAAAATGGTTTTTATCTGAATTCTTATGTACCGATTTATTTTATGTTTCATTAGGTGAGCATAGCTTCCTGTTTGCTTATTTCCTTTGTAATCAGTTAACGGAGTAGAATAATGGGACCTATCCGGCGAAAGAGGGAAAGGAATATTTGCAGAAAAATTATTCATTGCTGATAAGCATTGATTGATTTTATCTTGTTCTTTCCATTTCAATCATTACCATAACAGAGTAAATTTCACTTCTTAAAATTAGTGCAGAGAATGTATACCATTGTAACTCAAAAAATGCCTCAGTTACAGTTAAGATGCAATTACAACTAATTCAAAAACCCCGCATTCACATAATTTAAAAATGCTGTACTTAACTCAGTCAATAACCCTGCATTCATAACATCTTAAAATGTCATGCCTATCTCGTGCAGTAACTCCGCATTTATAGGATTTTAAAATGTCATATCTCACTCATTCAATAACCCCGCATTCATATAATTTTAAAATGACATAACCTTACTCATTCAATAACTCCGCATTCGCAAAATTTAAAAATGTCACACCTAATTTTCTCTTTTATATTTTTTAAATGTATAAGATTTTTTTGAAAGTATATATGTTACCGTCTCATAACACATTCTTAACTTTGTGAGCCAAATTGTCAACACCGTAATATAAAAGTTCATGACGTTCTTCAAAGAAAAAGCTTGAATTCAAAAACACATTTATTTTAGCCTATTTACAATATTTACATCTATCTTACTCAACTTCTGCTAATAAAAAAAATGCCGAATTCTTATCATATCACCTTCATCTTAATAAACAAAATCTTATTCTGTTTTACGCTGTTGCCAAAAGTCAAAATAATTTTTTTGTTGCCCCGAGGCGGAAAGGATTATCTCTCTTTTATCTTACATTTTATATTTTTATAAACACCAACATAATTTTTTAATTTTCTCAATGTATGTTAAGGCAGCATTTTCAGACACTGATAGAAAGAAATTTTAGTTTGCTGATTCTAAATCAAAAGAACTCTTGTTTTAACTGCTAAGGCATTTTAACAGTTATTTATTGCAACATTTAGCAGTTTATATTTGAAAGCATTTATTTTGCGGGAAAACTCCAATATTTTTCTAAAATTATTTCTTTGTAGACTTCGAACTTCATAAAATATTTATTTTAAAAAAAAATCTTTATCAGCACCATTCCAAGGAAAACGGTCATTTTATCCCGCACGTGAAGCCTCATATATTTCATAAAAAATAACACTTTAAAATATTAATGAACAATTTTTTTCTGCATAGCAAATTGCAAACTTATGTGTCGTATCTGAAACAAAACATTTCGACATTACCCTTTTAAAACTATTACTTTTTAATGAAATATACGAAACATTACCTGCGAGACAAAGAGTTGACTTTTTCGTGGAATGGTCCATCATTTCTTGGGCTAAAAATTTATGTAATGTTTCACTTTTGGTTGAAAAAGTTGTTCGAAATATGACAGGAATATTTCTAATTAAAACGAGCTGATGTGTGCATCACATGACTTCCTTTAACTCCAATTTAATGTCATTTCCCCATTACTGGCAATTGTAATGTGATTCAATAGTTTACTCTCTAAATATCACCAACAGTGGCCAAATTAAAACAGATTTAAAAAAAATATAAAAACATCGCCAAATTTATCGCCGAGTTGACGACAAAACTTGGCGACCAAAAGTCTTCCGATATATCGCCAAGTGTCCGCCAAATTATAACATCGCTTGAGTTTACATCGAAATAAACACTGATTTCCCCCCAAACAGGTTCAAAAGACCCCTTTAGAAACACCCGAATGCAACCAAAAGGGGAGGTGCACAACTAGATCCCACTAGGAGTCTACGTACCAAATTTCAACTTTCTAGGACTTACCGTTCTTGAATTATGCGACATACATACGCACATATGCACATACGTACATATGCACATCCGCACATACGCACATACATGCATACGTACATACAGACGTCACGAGAAAATTCGTTGTAATTAACTCGGGAATCGTCATTATGTATATTTCGCTTGTCTATACGCTCGTAGGCACTTATCCACGTGTGGTCGAGTCGAAAATAAGAAAATTTATTCATTCGGGTGTGAGAAAAATGAACATTAAGGTCGATTTTTGCGTGAAATATTTTTCGCAAATACAATACTTTCTTTTTTGTAAAAGGAAGTAAAAATAATAATTTCGAAATGGTAGTTTAATAACATTTAAACAAAGGCTTCACACTGTAAAAAAATCGTAAAAAGCCTAAATTTGTTAAGTTTTTCTCGAAGCAGTATTGCTAAATTTCTCAATAAACTACTGCTGAAATGTATTAACAGTTGAAACAAGAATTACTATGTAAAGAATAAATACCTTTGTGCTGAAAAATTAAAATGTCAGTAATAGCGGAATGGCGAATTTCTTTATTTACATCTAATCTATTTTTCCCGTGATTTTAACTTCTGTAACTATCATTGCTGCTAAGCAGATAAGAATGTTTGTTCACAGGAAATAATTTGGATCGATGTATTCTTTTCAAATCAGAATAATGTCTCAATTTGAGGCAAAAAAAGAAGTAAAATAGAATAAAATTTCAAGTTAAAGAACATTTATTCTTCAATCCAGCGTTCCTTTATAGTCACGAACCGGTAAAACTTTAGGACTGGTGTTCTTCTATCATTTTTTTATTTTTATTACTCTTTTGAATTACTATTTTTTAGAGGCAAACTTAACTAGTCATTTAAAAGCTAATGAAAAGTAAAGGGTAACTTTCATTTACTTACAATAACATTTAATTCCAAGAACGAGCAATTCTAAACTTAATAATAAATGAATGCATCTGTGAAAAAATACAAAATATTAAAAAAAAAAAATCATAGTATATAGTTCAGTTTAAAAAAATAGTACACTTCAGTGTTGCCAATCTTAAAAGACAGTATTGTAGTTTTTAACTCTTATAAATGATGGCATTAATCTAAAGTATCGTACCATATCATTATGAGTACTTTTATTATTTTGTTTTAAACAAGAAAACTCTTAACTCGGGCAGGCAAAAATGTGATAGCCTGTGAAGGTCTTCCGGACAATCGGTTAAGAACCTCTGCTTTAATCAGTAGACTGAATATACGTGGTATGATCCAAAAGTAATGAGCCTTACGTTATACTGAGGCATGCACTTCGCACCCTACAGCTCCCTCCGCTCGACAGCGACGGTGGAGAAGAGGAGGCTGTTGGCTTTACAGCGCAACCTAGATCACTTGCCTCCCAGATTTCGGAGCGGCACCATTGGTTTTAACAGTAACCACTATATGGTGATTCGTGACACGTGCGATATGTAAAGTTCGTCAGAGCAGAGCAAGCGATCAAATTTTGCCTCCGGTTTCCTTCCTAAACGTTCGCAATGCTTTAGAAGGGGTTTGGGACTAAATGTCTGTGTTACTCGCAATTAGAAAAGTGGTATAAGTTCTTCCGTAAGGCCGGGATGTGGTGACTGTCGAACCCCAGTCTGATTTCCCGTCGTCGGCCCGTACTGCCGTGAATGTGCAACGAGTGTGTGAATTTTTGAACAAGGACTGTGGTTTGAGACTCTATTAAGTAGAAAAAGCCTCGGACTTATTGGAGACAACGGTGCAACGCATTGTTATGAAGGAGTTGCACATCCGGAAAGTCTGCACGAAACTTGTGCCGGGAGTTCTGACTGAAGAAGGTCCGAGTCGACGTCCCTGTGAAACCCCAGCCTTCCTAAAGTCCGGACTTGTTGCCTCCTAACTTCTTCTTGTTTTCACAACTAAAATCAGCGCTGAAAAGAAACCTTTCGACTCCATCAAGGACATCCAAGCACGTGTCAATGCAACCCTTGCAGATATCCCGGAACAGGGCTTAAAGGATTCCTTTGAGTCCTGGAAAAGTCACCTGCAGAAATGTATTGTTGCAGGAGCTGCCTATTTTTGCAACTATTAGTCAGTTGTACCGATCAGCTCAATAAATCTGTCTTTTTAAACGAAGGCTCATAACTTTTAGATCCTGCCATGTACAATTTAAAAACTGAATGAACATAAATATTTTTGTATGGAAGTACATATATCTGAATTATCCATGCGTGTAGTTGGCTGATTATTTTTACTTAAGTTTAACGGAATGTTTACTTTTTTGTCTACGAAAGATATACTGTGTACACCAGGTTTACATGCCGTGCAGTGGAGGATGTTTTGCAGTCAAAAGGGCAATGTTGTGACCCGCTCCCCCCCCCCCCCCCCCCAAAAAAAAGAAATTTCTGGCTGCGCTACTGGTGCTGATCCACAAACGAGTGATCTTTTTTTTTTCAATTTCCATGGTATTCCGTTCGAGTGTAATATAGATCGCTGGGAGGAGAGAGGCGGGAGAGACCCAATTAAAATCAAACCCCCATGCCAGGATTCGAACAAGGGCCTACATCCCAGTGCCAGCAGTTCCATTAGCGTGCCTCTTAGATATTTAACAAATATATTTAAACAACAAAGTAAAAGAAACAACTCGAAATTCGCAACATCGAGGAACAACAATATTATATCGTGTAGCAACCGCAAGTATCAACTAACAAAGGATTTGAAAGTCGTTTTCTTTTTCGTATCTCTTGTTTTAAGTTTTATGAGGCAATTGTTTCGGTTTTTGAATCAGTGGGATAAATACTATAGAGGGCGCGCGCAACAGCCTATGAATCATAAAACCCCGAAGGAGTGGAAAGTGTTTGATGTCCTTCAAGAAACTTCCATTTGTCTTGCAGACGATATTTTGGGATTTCACTTTTTCGAAACCGGTTTGCCACGAAATGCGTTACCAGCTTACATATTTCCTAACGCTTAAGTTCTCCAAGGGTGAGATTCTAATTGGTGGATCGTGTTATGCACCTGTTCGATTTGAATACATTAATCAATGAGGACAATCAAAACACGGAACTGATATGCTACTTTATTTCAGTGTCGTCACTTGCAAAAAAAAGTTTTAGCATTGAAGGTTGCACGTTAATGAACATGAACATAAAATAAACTTCGAAGAGAATGGTAAAATACATGTCAAATTCACGCTAGTATACGTTGAATACAGGAATGAAGAACAGCACGGAAATAATGAAAATAACTTTATTCTGAACACGATTGAGGAACACGAATTTTTTTTTCAGAAAATGATTAAAATTCATCTCAGATTTATGTAAGTTTATTATTTAATACAGAAATGAAGAACTGCACCCCACCAATATGCATACAGTAGAACTCAAGTTGGACCCCATTCGAATAATCAAAAATTCGGATAATACTGCATGTATGTTGAAAATGGTAGAAAGAAGTGTTAAGTAAAACGGCTTTCAAAAAATTAATCGAACTAATGGGCACACTTTTACATGCTCACGTGCTTGCAAGTGCTGTACATTAGTACAGTATGTACGCAGCTGACAGCTTACTTGTAATGAAAGTTATTAGCTAAATACCTTGATTAAACTGAACGGTTTGACTAGCTTCGCGGAAGAAATAGACGTAATCATTATTTTGTGTATTACAATACATTTCGACAGGCCATGATTGCCTGGCTGAGCACCTCCACAAGATAGGTATCTTAAAATCCAGTACCTGTCTAATTTGCAGTTCTGGCAACATGAATGCTACTCATCTCTTCTCCTGCCGAAAACTTGACCCAACTGATCAAAAACTAAAGTTATTAGGAAAGTTTTATTGGTCTTCGCGATCTGTCATGGACTCCCTGAAACAACTTTCTCTTTATTTCTGCTACAATTGTGAAATCCTCTAATTTACAGATTTATTTTTGATGTTAAATTGTTGCTTTTGTTGTATGTTTGTTTATTGTAATGACTTTTCCTGTTCTTGGCTGCCTTTTACATGTATTAATATATTTCTGAATAAAGCCATATGTAACAACAATGCATTTCGTTCTTATTTTTTTCTTTGAAAGCGATTCGGATAATCAGTAATTCGTATAGCAAGAATTCAGATAATTGGAGCTCTACTGTAGTTATATTCTGAACTATACCACACATGAACACGAATCATTTCTTAAATAATAGTAAAATTCATGTCAGATTCACGTTAGATAAGTAGAGTACATGAGTAAAGAACAGCACCGAACCAATGAAAATATTTATAGTCTGAACTAGCGTGGATGAACATGAATCAAATTGCTTAAAGAATGGTAAAATTCATGTCGGATTCACGTTAATTTGATATTTAATACAGAAAAGAAGAATCGCACTTTAAAAATAAGAATAGTTATATTCTGAACTACACCGTTCATGAATATGAAAAATGTCTTAGAGAATGTTAAAATTCTTGTTAGATTCAAGTTAGGTAAACAATTAATGTAAAACTGAAGAATATCACCATGTCAATAAAAGTATTTATATTCTCAAATACCGTGTAAGAATAAGAACCAATTTTCTTGGTGAATGGTAAAATTCATCTCAGATTCATGTTAGTTTATAACTTACTTCAAAAATCCCGAGCAGCATCTATTTAAAGATAATATCTCATTAATATTAAGTTTACACTTGTAAGTAAAGAAAAATATCTTTACATTCATTGAAGGTTTTCAAAAGATACAACACTTAGTATCTGAAAACATTCGTACCCCCCCCCCCCCCCCTTCCTCCTCCCTTTCCGAACTTCTTTCAAAAAACAATTCTTACATTTTTAAAAATATGAATAGGTTATTAGCACTTAAAAAAAGTTCCATTAAATTTGGTTAAAAAAATAATTATTGCGGCGACGCTTAAAAAAATGCAAATTGCAGAAAACGAGTTCAAGGAAAGATAGGGCTATTTTCGGAAGAAGTGAAAAATGAGCTCCATATGCATTTCGGTGGTTGATATAGTTCCGATGGCGGTGGACAACATTGGAATACCCGCTACGTTTAGTTGTTGTTATCTGTTTTATTCCCTTTTAAACTTCATTATTTTTTTTTTACGTATCAGTGGGCCCAGCATCACGTATGGTAGAAATTGGAACGCATTTTTCCTCACAGTGCTGGCCAAATTATTAGACTAAGACTGTTTCAAAAGCAAATTCTTTATTGATTACATAACTATAGACACATTAACGAACAGTGAAATAATTATCTAATATTTAGTATGCATTCCCTTGTTCTTGATGAGCATTTTAAGTCTTTTTGGCATACCTTTCACAAGGTTTACACCATTTCTTAACTTTTTAAAAAATGAGGTAAAAAATTGTTTATACTCACTATTATATATACTCACATACACATACTGACTAATTACCTAAAACTAACTTTAAATATAACAGAACCCACTAATAAAAAGAAGTAGTGAACTGTTTAAGCTGATTAAGGTTATGTTCCTGGTAGATAGATAAACAAAGAACGTAAACAAAGCAGGCAGTGCTGCCACCTGCAAACATTAAATTATGCTAAAATAACGTAATAATCAGTGTACAGTATGTACTGTACTTTGACAGTGAAATAAATAGTATTTTAGTACAAATAGTGTACAAAAAAAAAAAAACTCTTTAGTCTAATAATTTGGCCAGCACTGTACATGTAAGCAAATTAGTTCGAGCTAAAAATTAAATTTTATTCGTGTGATTTGTTGAGCAAAAATGTTTTATTTATTTATTTATTTATTTATTTATTTATTATTATTATTATTATTATTTGGATATTTTTCAAACGAAGTTTTCATGTTGCGCGCAATGTACAGTTTTGCACATGAGTTTACAATTATTAATTCTTGCGATGCATCCTCAACTATATTGATTGTTACTTATATATTTTCAAAATGAAACAAAAAGAACCATCATTACACAGTAAATCTGACATTTCGTCCAATGATCCATATATTCTTGCAAAAGTAATATTTGAACATTGTAATAAATGAAAAGGTTTTCACTAAGAAATAACATATACACAGTAAGATTTCTTAGGTAAAGAAAAAATGTTCCTTACAAAAATTGATACGAAATTATACAGTACTCACTTGCAGAGGAAAAGGAACGGCCTAAATTTGCTCTTAAGTGTATTAAACTTTACACCTTTCTATTAAGAGTTAGTTCAAATATTCTTGTCGCTCTAAACAAAGTGCGAAAATTATGTGTTAAGTTTAAAGGAAATGTTTCAACAACTATTCTAAAATATTCTTAAATGATATTTCGCTTTGGAATTTTATAACTTGATAAACGAAATTACAATTATTGATCAGTTTTAACGGAAAAAAAGAAAATTTATCTAGCATATTTTCGAATTTTTTTATTGAGTGTTAGTTCTGAGAAGAAGAAGAAGCTGCTACTTTCTTTTCAATGACGATAGGTACGGATTAAAATTAATTTATAAATAGCGTCACTATGACAATTTATTTATACTTTCAAGTTATGACAAAGGTAACTTTGCCACTATCAAAGGTACTAAGACAGAGAAATTTCCACACAAAAACTATCTTAATGAGATTGATGTTAAAATGGATTTTGCTGAGATATTAAAAAGAAATGGTACTTTAAATTTTGAAGCGTGAAATATTCCTTGAAGATGAACGCTCCGCAAATTAGTTTTTGCAGAATTTTATATTAAAAAAATATATATGCTCTGTAAATATATATGACAAACTGTAAATGTATATGACAAACGTGTTTGACAAACCATACTCATCAAGTTGCGAGTATAGATGCCTTGATTTAGCGTTACATATTATCATCGTCATGAAAATTGCAATTTTCTTTGTTCAGAAATACCAGATGGAAAAAAAAAACTTTCAAAATTATGCTACATACATTTCATTTTTTCGGTTAAAACTGTCCAAGGATTGAAATGTTGTTTACTATGTTACAAAATCATTCCTAGAAGACCAACACTCGACGAATAAGTTTTTGTAGAAATTTACAGAAAACATTTACATGTTATGTAAATATTTTTGATGAAAAGGTTTGTTTGTCACATCATGTCATAAAGAGGCGAGTCACGATGCTTCGATTTGGGCAGTACATATCGCCATCGTCATGAAAATTGCAATTTTCTTTGTTCAAAATTACCACTTGGAAAAACTATAAAAAATATGCTATAGCTTTTTTTTTTTTTTTTTCTGCTAAAACTGTCCAAGGACTGAAATTTGTTTTCAAGTTACAAAATTATTCCTTGAATAGGAAAACTCGACAAATGAGATTTTGTAGAAATTGACAGAAAACATTTATATGTTCTGTAAATATTTATGATAAAAAGGTTTGTTTGTCATATTATGTCATAAAAAGGCGAGTCACGATGCTTCGATTTGGGCAGTACATATCGCCATCTTCATGAAAATTGCAATTTTGTTTGTTCAAAATTACCACTTGGAAAAACTATAAAAAATATGCTAAAGCTTTTTTTTTCCTGCTAAAATTGTCCAAGGACTGAAATTTTGTTTTCAAGTTACAAAACTATTCCTTGAATAGGAAAACTCGACAAATGAGATTTTGTAGAAATTCACAGAAAACATTTATATGTTCTGTAAATATTTATGATAAAAAGGTTTGTTTGTCACATTATGTCATAAAAAGGCGAGTCATGATGCTTCGATTTGGGCAGTACATATCGCCATCGTCATGAAAATTGCAATTTTCTTTGTTCAAAATTAACACTTGGAAAAACTATAAAAAAATATGCTTTGGTTTTTTTTTTTTTTTTGTTATTTCCTTTAAAACTGTCCAAGGATTGAAATTTTGTTTCCAAGTTAGAAAATTATTATTTGAAGAGAAAAACTCGACAAATGAGATTTTGTAGAAATGTTTAGAAAACATTCATCTATTTCGTAAATATTTATGACAAACTCCGTTGTTTGACACATCATGCTCATCAAGTTGCGGTTTCATTTCAAATCAAGTAGATTTCCTCATTTTAACGCTGCAACAGCGAGACTTGCGCAACATTTTGAATCATTCGTTTCCTCACACAGAATGAAATTTAACTACATTCCTATATGCAGGTACAGTAATGATTGCAAGCTGATAGTATTGAGTTTTAAATAGCTAAAACGAAAGAATCGAAAGCGCAGTATCAAAAAAAAATTTTTTTTTTTTGGGGGGGGGGATTTTTTTTTTTTTTTAAATTAATTTATTTAAATTTATTTATTGATTTATTTTAAATTTAAACTATTTTTTTAAATTTATTTTATTCTGCTCATTTTTTATTTCACTTTTTTATTTAGTTTGTGTGTGTGTGTGTGTGTATGTGTATGTCATTAGAAGTCATAACTTTTCTAATAAAATATTAATAATAATAATAATAATAAATAAAAATAAATAAAATATTTTTAAAAAATAAGTAAAATAAAAAAGAGAGCTAAAAAATAAAAAAGGAAAAGAGGGTTGAGAAATATTTGGGGGAAGGGGGACTCCCCCCATTGAACTTGGAAGGAATGGGCACTCCTGCGAAAGCGGATACACAAAAAGGGCATAAGAAAACGTGCGTGTTTAGGACTGCTTCGAACAAGAAAGAGAAATGATTTTAAGTGGAAGCAGGCTAGTATGTAAAGCATTGCACAATACAACCCTCCAGTTTAAAAAAATCTTCGAAAACATAAGAAAATGGTTTTTCGGTTCCAAATTTTGTCTAAGGCAATGCAAAGAGAAGTTTAAATGCCACCAAGAGCGTGGGCAGTAAATGGCTGCACCTGCAGAAATGAGTTTGTAAATGAGCTAACATACAATAAATTGGTGGCAAAAAAAAAAAAAAAGAAAAAGAAAAAAAAAAGAAAAAGGAAAAATGAAAAATTAGCAGTTACTGTCGTTTACCTGCCCACGACAGTAGAGTGGTTACTAAACTTTACTTCACGTTCGCTAGTGACATTATTCCATATATCAATATTTATTTTAAAAAATAAATAAATAAAAAGGCATTGTGCACTTTAAAAATAAACTTTTGATCAGTAACGTCATTTGAGAAACCAAGTTTTAATTAACTATATCGTCACTACTGCTTCATAAGTTCTGTTTCATGGTGAAATTAAACCATCATCGTACGAAAAGATGTAACGATTTTTTTTTTTTTTTTTAATGCAGTCGTATAAGTGTGAGCCTCATTGAGCCTCATGTGTAAGTCTCATTGGTTAAATCAAAAGGTGATGAAAATTCTTACTCACCTTATTTCACGATAAATTTTTTACCAGTAAAAAACACAAAACAGTCAAAAATCAAGGTCTATTTTTTTTTCTTAAGCGCGTAATATGCTTTTAGGTCAACCACGAAAGAGGTGATCGAATTTGCGTTGCAAAGAATCTAGGGATAATAACCAATAATATTTTCAAAAATTTTAATTTGAACTTTATTTAACTGTCCATTTTCATTAAAATAACAATAAATTACATCTCCACTTGTTAAAAAAACGTGTAGTTTGAAGCAACTCAAACATTTCTACTATTTTTGTACATTAAAAAAAATTGCAGCAGAATCACATTAAGTTACGATTCATTGTTTAACTTAGAAATCTCTGTCTTTTCGTAGCCCCGTAGGGAAAATAATGAGTAGTCGCCTGAATTTCACAATATGTGATTAAATAACTCATTTAGAGAGTTTCTTCTGATCAGTGGAAAGAAACACTTGTCAAGTTTCGCAAGATACCTTTTCCATTTTGACTTGCGTCAAGGCCTAATTTCATAGAGAAAAAAAAATCTAATTTGTCTTCGAGCGAATATGAAGAAGGTAAAAACAATTATATGTCTTGCCAACATTTAAAGTTGTTCTGCAGTTTTTCTGTAAATCAACGGATATTTATCGTATACGCAGTATTTAAATTGTTAAGTTATAACTTATTTCAACTGAGATTAAATATCTTGAGTGGCAACATTTAATTTTTAATCGCTTTGGAGTTTTTTGGTGTGTTATTTTTTTTCAAAAGAAAAGACTTTCCAGGCTTTTCTCTTTTTTTCTCAGAAACTAAAGATTCTCAAAAAATGACAAGAAATTGTCCAGAACTAGACGACCCTATTTTCTCGGATGCCCATTCACATTTTTTAACAGCAGTATACGTATTAGTTTTTCTACGAAAAAGTATACGCTTTGTCCTGCGAGTAACAGCTGCACATTTCATTTCAAAACGTGAAAACAAAATGTGTATATAAATAATAGTATAACTATATCACGGCTATAATAATATTTAGTTAAAGGCCATGGAAAAATAGAATTTTTCTTCCATAAAGCTAATACCATTAAGTACAAATATTTGAAACAATCCCGCTTCGGTAAATTTTTAAGAACCAGTTCCTCAACATTTGTAACTCAATAAATATCTGACTAATGATTGCGCTAGAAGTTCCATATTACAGCCTGGCTGTCAAGAGATGACACTTGTCCACGCTTCGATTCCGTCCACTTTCATGAAGGTGCGCATCCTAGAGGAAAAATGAAGCACGAAATAGCGAAAATGAGGTTCTAATAAAGAACTTGAAGCTTGTAATTTTTTTTCGCCAACTAAAAGGTACTGTCGCACCTGAAAAATCTCAAAAATAAATAATCACACAACGAAAACATATTATAAGCATATTTTCCCCCTCAAACGCATTCTAAAAATATTTAGTAAATTTTTCAAATTTTAACAAAATGTTTCTCATCAAAATTACGTACGTTTATTCTTTGCCAATAAAAATAAACATCAACAAACATCGATCAGCAAACGATAAATTACACATTAAACTGTTTCACTCAAGATATTTATTATAATCTTAAATCGTTATTTCAGAGCTTGAATACGCCACCTCCAGGTGATTTTAAAAACTGCCAAAGAGGTATAACATGACAATTTAGTCCGAATAAGGCATGTATGATTGGACAGGCATAAGTGGATGAGTCATTTTGTTTTTACCTCTTTCATGTAGCTGCCAGAGACTGCAGTTTTTTTTTTTTTTTTTTTTTTTGGCCCAGAGCTTTTTTTTTTTTTTTTGAATTGCAAATATTTGCAGTTCTCGAGCTTGAATACGCCACCTCACGGTGATTAAAAAACTTAGCCAAAGAAGAAAAATATTTAAATTTTGACCGGACAAGACATATGTCGCATTGGACAGGCCATACACATGCACAGGTATGTCCGTCTTGGTTTTATCTCTTTTAACAGCCATTAGCCGGTAACTGCAATGCTTTCTATAGTCTTTTTTTTTTAATTGTGAATATAAATTATAATGTAATGAAATGTGAAAGTTGCAGACGGTAAGTTTTGAATAGTTCGGTAGTTAACATATAAATTAGAAGGGTATCGCTTTAGATGGTAGAAGGCTGCTAATTTTTCCAAGAAGTTCGCAGGAAGCTTTGAAACTTATGAACAACATAAATTATCTCCGCAGTGACACTGACGAGAAATAATAAAGAACATTTTTCAAGCTATGCTTCTTATGGAACATTGTGGCGGCCGAATGAACTGAAAAAAAAGAAAGAAAAATAATTAAAAAAAAAAAAAAAAAAATCGTTCCATTGGTCGAGCGAATTCAATTCTCAGAATTCGTCATTTTTATGCGCATTTATCTTGCTTTAATTGCGCTGAACCGAGTAAAACAAGTTTCACTCAAAAGACTTACATTTCTGGAAATAATTGAATTTTAGTTAAACTAAGACATTTAAATAAAAAATGTGTTTCTTGAATTTTTAAGCATTTTTAAGGGTCCTATATACTTAAAAATTTGCATTTATACTGTAATTAAAGTATACTTTAACCCTGTACAAAACTATTTCAGGAATATGCTTTTAAAAAAATAAATTATGTAATTTGGGTTTAATTATTTTTGAGCATTTTTAAACATGTCTTCTACTTATAGTAATTTATATCAATATTACATGTTTGTCTTGTCTAGGTAAGTTGTGTGATTGTGTAGGATATACAAAATAAATTTGATAAATTTAACTGTATCGGCTGAAACTTAATTCGATTTCTTGTTTCAATCTATACCGTCGACAGCATATGATATTCAATAATCCTTGTTAATAAAGCATAGCTTAAGCTTTATTAAAAGCATAGCTTCTATTAGACTGCTTTTTTTGCGAAATATAATTTTAGATTAAATTTTTAAAATTAATTACCTTATCGTTGAAGTGCATTACATTTTTTTTTTTTTTTGAGAAAAAAGTATTTTTAAAAACGAAATGATTTTAGCAGAATTTGTAGACGGTTTCCGATCGATTAAGTTCTTGAAAGCAAAGTTTCATGTACGTATTTATTTCTGAAAAAAATTACTTACATTAAAATTGTTTACCATTTTCCCGTAACCATGGCATATTATTTCCTACGATTATCAGAAATTCCAATGACAAACATTGCAACATGAATTTAAAAATAAATTTCTATACATAAATAAGCTTTTTTATCCTGGTTTCCCGTTAAAGTTTTAAAATATGAATAAATACATAAAAAATGATTTGAAGTGTCATAACATTATAGATAAAAGCAAAATAAAATAAGTAAATGGACAGAAAAATGAATAAGTAAATTAAAGTCAAAAATAAAATAAGTAGTGAAGCTGATTCGCTATTCAAATAAGCAACAGGAGACGCTGCAGTCGAGGGCCAATGGCACTTGAAAGAGGTATAACAAAGACCCACCCACTAATCACTGTTCAATCAGACATCTGCCTTGTTCGCGCCAAATTCAAATGTTTTACTTATTTTACTAATTTCCTAAAACACCACAACGTGGTCGATTCAAACTCTAGAATCGCGAATAGTTGTGTTATGAATTTTTTGCTTAGTTTTATACTATTTAGAAAAAGTTAACATTCCAGCCTAGTTAAATTTATCAAAGCTATTTATTGTATTCCACACAATCATACAGCATACTTAAACAAAACACACATATACAGTCGAACTCGCTTAATACGATAGCAACGGGACCGCGATATTTGCTCGTTATAACCAAGTGCTCATAAAAAGCGAGTTCGTTAAAAAATCACGAAAATTTGTCATAGTTGCTCCCTTACTTTGCTTTGAACTTTCTTGTTCTTTGAACTCTCTTAGGTTGCGTTCGACGAAACTCACCGGTCGACCGGTGAGTAGCCGGTTACTAACCGCAGCGTTCTATGATCAACCAGTCACCGCACCGGTTACCATTCTAAGCTGTTGATTCGTTGATTGGAGCACGTGATTGTTAGCTGTCGCGTGATCAACTAACCGGTCGCTACCGATCTTGCTCGTCGAACGTAAACTGAATGTCTCTTGTGTCATCGTGTTTGAGGAATACTGCCGTGCTAAGCACAGATGTGGTATCTGCAGCAGAGCTCAAAATGAGAAATTGATGATTAAAGTTTTACAACTCGTTTATTTGATTTATGACTGAATTAAATGCTCAACTTGCGGTAGTTGTTTTGTAAATAACTGATCTAAAAACCGTAAGAGAGTATTTTTGAAAAAATCTTAATTTAAAATTAATAAATGTAGTTACGACAAATTTTCTTTTCAAAACCTTTTCATATACTAAGCTATTTTCACCGTAAGTGACAATTACTAGGCATTTTTAGGGGTATCTGCACAGATACGACAAAAGTAGCTTAGAAAAACGTGCTCAATGTAACATTAAATAATACCTACTGAAAACATCTGCTTTCTTTGGACTTAGCTGTTTCGCTTTATTTTGTTAATACAAATCTAACAGAATCTACCTTCTGAAAGATACCATTTTCAAAACTCAAGACAGTTAAAACTGTAATCCATAACAATTTTCTGTTTTTTATATTCAAAGAATGTGTTTTTTTTTATAATGTTTTATTTTCTAGATTCATTTTTACCGAACATAGAGATAATTTTGGCAGCAGACGATACTTAAATAAAAATATTACTGGCCGTAGAATGAAATGCGTTTTTTTTTTTTTTTTTTTTTTTTTTTTTTGCATGAAAGAATTAGATATGAATATTTTAATAGAAAAAGCTGAATATTTACTTTAACAATTATGCAAAGTTGTTTTAGTTTTTATTATCAACCTGTATCAACTATTCAACGGTAAACTAATTTTAATATTCTGTGTTACAATAAAATGCTACATTATTAAATATACTGCTTTAACTAAGGTATAAAGGTCGTATCTACAAACTACTAAGGAAAAAAGTGGTAACTGCGCAGATACCACTTTAAAGGCTTAGTATTTGTCACTTACGTTCAAATTGCCTTAGCAAACTAAGCAAATTTGCAGTTACGACTTTTTTCTTAAAGCTTTTTTTAATATTTCGCGTTCACAAATCGCCGAAAAACTTGAGATTTAGGTAAATTAAATTAGTAACGACCACCTGGTGACAATAACTCAATTTTGATAAAATGTGCAGATACCACATCTGTGCTTAGCACGGCAGAATACACATATACACACATATATTACTTTTAAATGCTTCTTTACTCCACAAATTAAAATGGTGCTGTCATCTCTTGTTTTCAGAACTTGTGATTTATCAAAAACTTTTTGGTTGACTTTGGAATGTTAAAGAAAATTTGCCAAAAAAGGGTAAGATGAACTGGAAGTCAATAGAAATTTTATGAATCAAAAAAATATTGCGCGCTTTAGGTGGGGTTTGCTCGTTAAAAGAGTGTTATGCTCCCGTAGACTTAACATTGTACAAACCAAGTATTTCTGTTTACTTAAGTTTACTCATCGCATCCCGGCAAGGAAGCGACAGAACTCAAAAAAGCATCATTGAAGAAAATCTATGTTTTACGCAATAGTAGATTTTAGCGATTAAGTCTCAACTATTACAGTACGCGCAAAAACGAATTACAATGTGATGTTTATCGCTCAGTTTACGCCTACTTAAAGTTAAAAAAAAAAAATTATCCTAAATAATGAAAATATAATGATGTGTCACTATTGAATGAATCATCTTTACGCCACCACGCACCACTTATGTAATATAAGCTAACTTTGTGCGAGTTTTGTGGCAAGAAAGAACATTAAGTTTAGATTTTAAACCAATAGGTGGTACGTATTCCCCAAATTGTAAGCCGTAAGTTACATGCTGCGATGCAATGTAGCGAAACATTACACCAACTTTATTTAACGTGACAAAGGCATTTTTTTTTAGAATTCAGTTTTGTTGCTGAAAAGTCTGTATAATTTTCAGCTAGTTGAGAGAATACTGAATTCCCACTACAAAATCAGTCTTGGTATACGGTTCGATTAGTTCTAGACGGAACTTCTGTTTTTGGTTTTAGAAGGGAAATAAATTAGAACGAATCCCAAAACGGGTATTAAAAGAAACAAAGTTCTAATATATAACTTTAAAAGTAATTTTTGTATCATAAAAACATACTATAAATGAACTAAAAGTTTGATAAAATGAGAAAAAATAAACGGGTATATTTTATCGTAAATTTGAAAATAAAAACAAAAATACTTGCGGTTTATTGAACCATTTTGGAACGAAGGCATTCATTTGTTTTAATAAGAAAACAAATGTAGATAGTTATAGCACTACTACTACATTCAATAACGGTTGGAATGTTCCAAAGATAAATACATCCTTTAGGAAACTGTTTTCTTTTCATTAACTATAAATAGGCTTCGATCCAAAAGTAAATCAAACAAAAATTCGTAGTTCTACTTATATTAGGAACAGCTGCGTTGACCACGATGTGATGATCCGTTTCAGTTGCGAAGAAATCGAGAAGAAATCAGAAACGGCGAGGGTTTTATTGGAAAATGCGCATCAAAAACGAATTAATTGCGTAGAAAAACAAATATTTGTTGATTTTGAAGCATAACTTTTGCTTTTTTTTTTTTTTTTTTGACATCATCAAATATTGGGTTTCGCAGAAACATGAAACACGGATTCTGGTTTTTTTCCCTGAAACCTCTGTTTAAAATATGGATTGACACAAACACACGCATTTAAAAAAAAAATTAATCATGAAGTTTAAATTTGAGGCTTGAGAAGAGAAAAAAAAATTTAAAATATCATTTTGATGTTATCAACGTAAAGTGACACAAACACGGTTAAGTCATTATTTGGCTTTTCCTGGTATTAACAAGTACAACTTTAAATACAAAAAGAAAGGTAATTCCAAAAAAAAAAAGAATTTTGCACGGTCGAAGTAACCATATATGTAATTGTCTTTCATTTTTTCAAAAGCTCTTTCGAAACCTTTAATAAAACCTTTTACGAAACGTTCATTTATATTTAGTACTAGTGGTACCCGCACGGCTTTGCCAGTATTTGAAAATTAAAAGGTCAGTTGGTTCGCCTGTATATTTACAAAAAGAAGAAAAAAAAATGGATGGTGAATTTCTCGCCAATTTGCTCGCCCATGTTACGGTTCCACGTTATGATATTTTGTAATTTACTCAACCACGTTATGAGCATTTGCGAGGAAAAATGTTCTTAAAATTGAAAAAAAAAAAGAACAAAAACGAATTTTCGAAAAATCGCTTCGAAGTGCACATCCCCATGCTAGAAACTAATTTTGTGCCAGATTTCATGAAAATCCGCCGAACGCTCTAGGCGCTACGCGCGCCACAGACATCCAGACAGAGATCCAGATATCCAGACAGAGAAACTTTCAGCTTTATTATTAGTAAAGATTTATAACAGAAGCATACGTCATATTTTCATTAAAGGTCCATAAATTTGATGTTCAGATTGCCTTTTCCGTTAATGTTTCCAGAGGCAGATTGGACCGCCGGCCTATTGGCTGGCGTGCTCTTGCGCCCTTGAACCTGTCATCTTCATTTTTTGTGCCCTCAAACCTCTGCGCCAACGTTTTCTGTTTCTTTTTCTTTTCTTTTCTTTTCTTTTCTTTCTTTTTTTTTTGAGCCCTCGAACCTGTGTACCTTCGTTTTTTTCTTCTCGCTCATGAACCTGTGAGCCTTCGTTTTTTTTTGTTTTTTTTTTTTAAACTTTTTAAATTTGTTTATTTCAATTTTCTTTTTGCACCCTTGAATCTGTGTGTCTTTGTGTGTGTGTGTTTTTGCGCCCTCGAACTTATGCACCCTTTGGGAGTCAAGCTTGGCGCCCTCTTAGGGGATCTAGTTCGCCCCTGAATGTACCATCCAAATAGTTCAAATAGCTTATCTTATAAAAGAAGCTTCAAAAATTAACATTAAACCTTAAGTATGAAAGTTGAATTCCCGCGTCAGGTTAAGAACTTAAGCCTGTTGTGATATTTATTTTTGTTGACAAAAAGTTGAGAACCTAGTTCGAACAATGGAGGCAAATGGTGGATGTGCCATTCAATATCGTTTCAATAAAAGTTTCATTTCTGACATAATCGGAATGTCGTATATTGATAATATTTGAGTATTTCGTCCACAATTCCTTTTATTATTTTTCCTACTCTTCATTCGAAAAACACTGATTTAAAGCTTCACCTAAACCTCATTGTCATTGCTTTTTTGAGTAATTAATTTCGATTTCACCAAAGACTGCAAGTTTCGCGGTACCCTTGAAGGATCTACACGGAAACCGATTAAAAAATGCTAATTCAATCCTTTATTTATCACATTGTCAATTACATAGAAAATCTGTATTTTTACTACTACGTAAGAATAAATTAAACAATATAAGTAATTCAAATTGTAATTATAACCTTATCTTCGCAGTTAATGACGAGGAAATGAAATGGTACATTAAAATATGTTCGGTACGTAAAATTCGAAAAAATATCAGGACATTAAAAATTTGAAAAAAGTTAAAAGAGAAATTAAGGTGGTATAGAAAATTTTTTTGTCACCTCAATTCTGAAGATGACATGGAAAAAATTAAAGTATAGGTGATGAGCTCATACAATGGCATCTGTAACTAGAGCAAGACTCTAAAAGATGTCACCCAGACAGAAGTGCCCCGAACCTAAAATTTTTGGAAGGGCTGAAACTCCCAATTTGTCGAATGAAACTACAAATTTTGCAGAATGGAACTCCAAACTTTTCCCAATGATGATAATTTTGCCGTATCTTCATACAAAATTCGCCGAATAAGGAGATCCTATGAGGTCACTGTGACCTCCCGTCGGGGTGCCCCTGCACCCAGAACGTATACAAGTTCATAGAACCCTTAGTGCCCATTTAGTGTGTATGAAGGAAATAAATTGAAACAGAAAATATCTTTCAAATTATTTTATTTCTACGTAAGAGCAAAATAAAAGATACTTGGGGCTCAACCCATTTTCAATTTCGTTCACCAACCAGCGAACAATATAAATTTGGAATGCATGAGTATCAGTGCCATTCCAAACCCATAATGTATTTTATTTAGTTTTGAATATCACGGTACTTTACAGTACTGTGGGTAAATAAGGAACTAAGCTATAGGGCTAATATTATGGGTCTGGGAGGAAGAACATGATCAAAGTGACTATATGTCCCGTTTTCAGATACTCCGTTTCTGGTATATTATCGATCGATCGATATATTATGATAGTATATTATTCTGATACATAGTATAGTATTCTGATATATTATGATAGTATCGGTGCTATTCCAAACCCATAATGTATTTTACTTAGTTTTGAATCTGACGGTACTTTACAGTACTGTGAGTAAATAAGGAGCTAAATTATAGCTAATAGTATGGGTCTGGGAGGGAGAACGTCATCAAAGTGACTATATGTCCCGTTTTCATGGTACTCCGTTTCTGATATATTATCGATCGATCGATATATTATGATAGTATATTATTCTGATATATAGTACATTATTCTGATACATTATGATAGTAAGTACCGGTGCCATTCCAAACCAATAATGTATTTTATTTAGTTTTGAACTCTGATGGCACTTTACAGTACAGTGGGTAAATAAGGAGCTAAGTTATTGAGCTAATATTATGGGTCTGAGAGGGAGGACATGATCAAAGTGACTATATGTCCCGTTTTTAGATACCCCGTTTCTGATATAATGGAATGTCGTATATTGTTCATATATGGTAATTTAATATACAATCCCTTTTAATATTTTCGCTACTGTTCATTTGAAAATACTGATTTTAATCTTCGCTCAAACCTTATTTTCATTGACTTTTGTCCCTGCACGTACTGAAGCGTCTCGTTTTCTTAAGGGAGAGAATGGAACTCTGAACGCTTCAGATAAAAGTATCTGGATTGCGCTTTTTAAGCGTTTTCATGACAGTAATAATTAAATCATGCATAATTATTTGGTGTATCTTTGCTTTCTCGGGCCTAATCCACTCATGGAATGGGTATTTTCATTTGAGACATATTCGTGGACTAGCGAAAAAGCTCAATTGCAAATCAGTTCCGGAAGCAATGCATATTGTAAAAGCAAATTGCATGAAATTCTGCTAATTTCATTTTTCATTTGAAATCATATCCAAATGTAATCCAGCAATACACGTACCTAAGGTTAGTAAGTGTCCCGTATTGAGGGAAAAAAAAGTGCTCACTGAAGACATGATCCCACTGAATTTAAATTTTGGGAGGGCGAAAATTTTCAATTTGCAAATGGAATTAAAAATTTCGTCGAATGATGATACGTTTGCCGTATAGAACTTCAAATTTTGGCAAATAATGATAATTTTACCGAATCTTCAGACTCAATTTGCCGAATAAAAATTTTTTTTGAGGGTCACGGGAGGTCGCCGTGACCCTCCTAAAATTCAATGCCGATCCCATCGGTGCGCTCTTGCTTACCCACCCCTTGGATCGGCGCTTGGCCAGAAACCGACTGTTAAAAAGTCCATAAAAATGATGACAGACTAGTTCATTTTAAGATTAAAAAAGTTTTTGCTTCTCCCACTCTTTTATTATGCGCGAAGCAATTCACTATTTTCATTAGTCAAACTCTTGATTACTTATAATTGTCGAAATAAATATTATAGTGGCCACCGTGAAATACCAGTATTACAGCAATATCTATGCTCCAAATTAAGAAAAACATTGCGTTTTAAATGTCGTGATAAGTTTTGTTAACGACCAACAAAAATTGTAAAATTCTAGGGGCTAGGAAAATATTTTAGGCTTTAGACAAAAATACGTTTTTGGAGTTTACAGAAAAATTCAGTTTAATATAAGCATCTGAAAGATCCTTATTCAGATAAACTAGTCGTCAGAGTATTTTTTTAGTCTCTCGAGATTTGTCAGACTATGATTGTACTATTTTCAAAAAAGAAAGAGAAAGAAAGAGAAACGGAAAAAAAAAGGAAAACAGAAAAAAGGAATAGAAAAGAAAAGGGGAAAGAAAATAAAAATGAGAAAAAAAATAAAAGGGGCAGAAAGAGAAAAGAAGAAAAGAAAAGAAACAGTAAAGAGAAAGAAAGGGGAAAACGAAAACAAAAAAGAAAAGATAAAGAAAGAGAAAAACAAAACGAAAGAAAAACAAAAAAGAAAAGAGAAAGGAAGAGAAAAAACAAAAAGAAAGAATAATAAAAAAGAAAAGAGAAATAAGAAGGAAAACGAATGCAAGAAATTAAATACTCAGAAAACAAGTCAAATAACTATTTTCTTAGCAGATAGAAAAGGTTCTCTATAGCATAGTCCTGCGAAGTATATGAAGATGCGTGTCTTACAGGTAAAAAACTTACCTTTGTTTACATTTTTTCTTCTTCGAAGTCCCCGCTTCTGATTTTTGTGCTTGTAATCCAGAACAGCTTTCTCGGTGGCAAAAACAACAATCTGGCTCAAGAGTCCAATCTCCGCGCAATCCCGCCCGAAATCACATCCTATTGTGAATCAAGAGAAAAGCGAGGATCAAGTCTCTAGCGGAACTATTGATGACTCCGTAACGCTGTGCGTAGGATTTTTCACCGAACCTTTCCTCTCTCTCTCTCTCTGTGCGTAAGCGGAAAATAAAAACAAACAAAAATGCTAAACGCCGTCTCTGAATACTACATGTGGTTGGGAGTGCGTCCGAATTCCCTTTTGCGACACAGATTTCTTCTTTTTTTCCCTGTTCGGGTGTTTGCCGCTTTGCAGAACGAAAATTGGCAGAAAGCCCATTGTTGGTGAATGGGTAGACGGTGGAATTTCAATTGCATACTTGATTGGCCTTTAGTGCTACCTTTATGTAGGATATTGGATTATGTAGCGGAGGTTTTTGCTAGGACTCAATTATAAACGTCACGTGGTGGATGCGTTTCTCTGATCTATGTGCCTATTCCAATTCCTTTTAGAACCCCTATGTCATGAGGGTTCCTCGCAATTGCGACATTAGTGCTACCTTTCGGTATGGAATATGTAATGGAGGTTTTTACTAAGAGTCTCAAATATAAAACGTCACGTAGTCTATGCGTTTTTAATATACATGCATTTTTAAATCCCCTCGGAATTCCTATGTTGCGGGGGTCAACCGCAATTGCGACATTTGTAATTTTAGTGCTACCTTTCAATGTGAATTATGTAGTGAAGGTTTTTGCCGGGAGGACTTAATTATACGCGTCGCGTGGTGGATGCATTTCTCTGATTTATATGCTTACTATTCAAATCCCTTTTGGAACTCCTATGTCGTTGGGGTTCCTCGCCCTTACGACCGTTGCGACTTTAATGCTACCTTACGATGTGGCTTATGTGGTGGAGGTTTTTGCTGTGAGACTCAATTATACACGTCGCGTGGTAGATGCGTTTCTCTGATCTATGCGTCTCTTTATATTCTCTTTGGAACCCTTATGTCGTTAGACTCCTTGGTACTTGCGACAGTTGCGATTTAGTGCTACCTTTCGATGTGGATTATGTGGTTGAGGTTTTCGTTGAAATATTCAACTATACTCGTCGTGTGGTCGATGCGTTTCTCTGATTTATGCGTCTGTATCCCCTTCCGAACCCCTTTGTTGTGGGGGTCCGTCGCAATTGCTATAGTTGCGACAAGGGAGACCCGCCACTGCACCCAAGTACTATATTTCCACACACATAAGCAGAAATCAAAAATACTTCAAACTACAAAAATGTAGAAATAATGTAGAATTTCAAACACCTTGCAAAACTCACAATTTTTTGATGCCCCTTATTGTTTTTATACGAGTACGCTCTATTATCATTTCGGGTGCTCCGTGTTGCCCTCTGGAGCAACGATTCTCAACCAGTGGTCCGATGGAGTGGCACCGGTCCTCAGAGTTTTTTTGTTGGGCCACGCGAAAAAGTTCTCCTTCCTCGAAAAAATGCATTAATTAATTAATTAAATTGAAAAAAAAACCATTTTGTAACAGCTCTTTGGCACTGAGTAAGTTTTATCTAAAACTTTGCTAATTTTTTGTAAAACTGGAGGAAAATATCGGCAGTTGGAAAAGTGCTTTTTCAAGTATTTAACGGTTCTCGAGTCGAAAGTCTTAATTTTCTTTAGAAAAGAAAAAAAAAAGGGAAAGAAAAAAGAGAATAGACATCATCGGACGGCACCGGTACACTGGTTAAAATAGGTTGAGAAACACTGATCCTAGGGTGTGAAAGGGGGTTGCCCGTGCCTCTCTCTCTGTGCCTCTTAAAGCCTGTTCCCGATTCGATGCGCCCTGCAGTTATTATTTGAAGCACCTGCACACCACTTCAAAAGCTCAATTTCTTTTTCAAATGCAATTGTCATCCCACTTGTCAACGCACCTTCGGTGACCTGCAGCAAAGAAGCACTGCGCCAGTGGATAGTATTGTTTTTTGCCCCACTAATCTTACCACCACCACTCGCGCGAAACTGTCCGCCTTTAAATAAATTGAGGTTTCTATGAAAGTAGCGTCTAATTTTCAAGGGAGTTTTCAGATGTTCAGATCCTGCACTTTTTTTTTTTCAGTTCAGGTTATTTACATTAAAACATGAAACCCGAAGTCTATGGGGTTCAAACTCAGGAGAGGATTTTTTTGCCACTGAAAACTTGAGTTTGACGACTAAGATTTAACATTCAGTCATCTTTTTTGACATCTAACTTTTTGTAAAAAATTAATTAAACGATTATAATTTATGTTCAGCCTTCCAGTTTCGATATTTTTATGATGTATAATACATAGAAAGCTTTGCTACTTGATTTTTTTTTTCAAAACTACGAGTAAGCATAATATTTTTCAAGGCTACAAAGTTGAACTGATTTTGTGGGGAAGAAGTCAAAAGCGGGAGTCGAAAGCTTTAAAACTCTTTTCAGTTGGAGCAAGGGGTGCCCGCCCCTTTCAGTTCCCAGTGCAAATCCTTCCTTCTCAAAAAACCTAAATCCTCTTTCCTTTTTTCATTATTTTTTAGCTTTCTTTTTAATTTTATTTATTTTTTAAAATATTTTTATTTATTTATTTGTTTATTTTTAATTATTATTATTATTATTATATTAGAAAAGTTCTGTGCTACGCCAATGACATACTCACACACACACACACAAACTAAATAAATAAATGAATTAAAATATGAGCAGAATAAAATAAAATAAATAAATAAATAAATAAAATTAAAAATAAAACAATAAACAAATTTAAATAAATAAATTTAAAAAATAAAATAAAAAATCCCCCTCAAAAATTTTGATGGCGAATCCTCTTCTGTGCGCACCACTGTCGGAGCCAATCATTTTCCCTCCGAGTTCTTAACTCTGTTAGGGCTATGGAGTTAAAACCGGTGTCGGAGTCTAACTTATTTTTGGGGAAAAGAGTTGGAGGTCAGAGTCAAAGGTTCTAAAATTCCAAGAGTCGGTCTTTCATTTCCCCTCTAAATAGTATCCATGACATGTTGGAAATTAAATTATAAAAGTTGGGTGCGAATGGTATCTAACGTTTATACCCTAGTTTCGAATTCTGCTGCTTATAACTTCTATTACCCTAAACTAGGGTCTGTATGAAACGTATCACAGGGAGCGAAGTTTCTAAACGCAACAAACAGCAAAAAATTAGTATGAACCTTGGTACTGTCGAACTTGCTAATAACGAGCGCAAAGAGAGCACGGTATTTGCTCGTTATAACCAAGTGCTTGTAAACAGCGAGTTCGTGGGGAAAAAAATCACAAAAATTCATCCTAGTTACTTTTTTTCCTCTTCTTTTTAATCACTGTACAACCAAATAAGTTGGTTACTTTGCTTTGAACTGTGTAAATGTCTCTTTCTTAAGCTCTTGAGGAATACACATGTGTATACACATATATAATTTTTAACTGTATCTTTACTTCACAAATTAAAAAAAAAAGTGCTGTCATCTCTTGTTCTGATGATTTATGATTTATCAAACTTTAGTTGATTTTGGAATGTTGAAAAACATTAACCAAATAAAGGATAAGTCGAGAAGACAATAGAAAATTTACGAATAAAAAAATATTGCTCGCTTTAAGTGGGATTTGCTCTCTAAAAGCGAACTCAACATTGTACTAGCCCAGTACAGTGCAGCATCGTTTATACGTTTTTGAAGGGACTCTGAAAAAAACGTGCAAATGAAAAAAAAAAACTTATAATAGGTAAAGAGATTAATGTGTGTAACACTTTGAAAGACTAATTTAAAAAATGTATAATTCATAAAATCGTATGAAAAAAAAACGTATAAACGGTGTTTCACTGTATTTCCAATTTCCTCGATAAATCGGGGTTCTTATTAAATCAGTATTCGCTATAAGCAAGTTCGACTGTACTATCTACCAATTAGGGTGTTCGTTAAAACCACACGTTTCGCTATTTGGATAAAAATGACGAATAGAGTGTCGACCAGATCGGAGGTCACAAGTCGCTGTAACCTTCCAAAAAATTCGTTATTCGGCAAAATATGTCTGACGAATCGGCAAAATTTGGAGTTGTATTCAGCAAAATTATCATCAGTCGACGAAACATAATTCCCATTCGGCAAATTAATAATTTTCAAAAGTTTAAGTTCAGGGCGTCCCTAAGGATATAATCAAACCAGACATAAAAAAACCCCTATTTGAATCAATAGTTTAGCGTCATATTTAATTGGTTCAAAAGCTTTATGTTATGTAAATCGTTATTTACTGAAATCATGCTTTTTCTGGGCCGTTGTAGCTGCCGGAATGAACTGGAAAAAAAATCGACGTAAAATTGCATTCTATCGTTCGATTGAGTTCAGTTCTCAGAATTCATCATTTTTTTCCGCATGTAATATGCTTTAAGTGCGCTGAATAGAATAAAATAAGTTTTATTCGATAGGACTTGTTGTTCCAGAGGTAGTTGAAATTTAATTAACTTTAAACATTAAAAAAACTCATAAATTTATAGTATTTTATGCAAATATGTTTTTATTTAAAGTTATCTATTTGTTTGTTTTAGGTATGTCTTATGATTGTGTGCAGATAAATTTAACTGTATTAATTGAAAGTTAATTCGATTTGTTGTTTCAATATACATTCAACATTATTGGTTTATGTTGTTTAATTGCCATCAGTAAAAGCATCGCTTCTGTCGCCCAGTACCACAACTACCACTTTTATTTTATTTGTTTATAATTATTTTATCTTTTCTGAAAAGTGTGTCGTTGTTTTGGGCTTATAAAAATAGGATTAAATGTACATGTGTGGTTAAAAAGTAGGAGAATGTGGGGCAAAGGGAAATAGTTAAGATGACTGAGCTTTTTCAAATTGACGCAATTGAAAATTTGTTTTGAAAATTACAGTACATAAAGAAAGAACATTGTATTTCAAAATAAGACTCACCTTGAAATTTTTTTTTTGGTAGTAAATTTGCGCCTTCAAAAATAAATAAATAAATAAATAAATACATAAAATAAAAATAGTAAAGTTTTAACTTTTTTTATGGGACAAAGTGAAAAATAAGATATTTTTCTCATTAAATACTTTTTATTCGATCATAAAATATATGTTTGGTTGAATTAGTAAATGATGCGACAATGAAACAATAAACTAATAGTTGAATGACTAAACTAATTAATATATGAGGATAAAAAATGAGTGGATAAAAGAGTGAATAAATAAGAAAATAAGCGAATGAATGTATAAATAAGTGAATTACTAAATAAAGGAACGTAATGAATTAATTAATAAATGAATTTGTAAGTTATTTAGTAAATGATTGAGCGAGTAAATGAAGTAAAGTATTTTACTTTACTCCATCCACTTTGCCCCTCATGTACTTGACTAACTGTAAACAATATTTAAAATACAAATAAGTTTAATATAAAATATAAAAAAATACTGCACCGAATATTAGTAGGCCTCAAATAAGATTTGAAATGATAATAACAAGAACTATAACATTTTATAACTAAAAAAAGAATTTTTAACTTGCAACAAATATTACAATAGGTGTGCCAATTTTTGAAAACTTCCTGTATTACCATATGCTTTAGTCCTCGGCGGTATTTTCTTGCTCACTGGAATTGACGACATGTGCTATTACATAGCTAAAACATTACCAGATAGGTGGCGTTAAAAGCAGAGGAAATATTTCACCATTTCATTTTACTCCGTTGTTTCACTTTGCCCCACATAACCTTACCTCTATCAATATTATCACTCGCAATTAAAAAAAATAATATTATGTTATACCTTTCTAACATTTTTTAGCTTAGCTTACGAGGTTTTCGTTTCTTCTTACATCTGAATTGTTAGTTTTGCAGTTTCAGTTCCTGAAGTTACCATTCAGCGTTCTGAAAGGGCAGAACCGTTATCAAAAAGGCCTAATGGTTCGTTAATTGATTGCGTCCCATTTTTTTTCCCATTTAGCGTCAAACATTTTTTTCTTTGTTGAAAAGAGGGTTAAGTATCATCATCAAAAAACAATTTTCTTGCACCTCGTGAGAAAGATAGGAAAGTCAAACGCTGAATTTATGTTTCTTGGATATTTTTCATTCGTTTAAAAACTTCAGTTTATTTCATTTATTTCTTAAAGAAAAACAAGTGACACTGGCAAGAACACACAAGGAAATAAATGCATGAAAATATGTTTTTTCCCCTTCAGATATAGCCAATCAGATAATACAAACATTTTTTATGTGTATTTATTAAGTTTCCATTAAAAAAAATGCAACAAGTGTATGAATTACTCTAGTTTTTTTAATATACTAGCTTTTTTCACATTTAGAATAGATAGCTTTTAAAATAATTTCTCTAACATTCGAAATTTTTTAACCTCATTTCACTGTAATATCATTTGTACAACAGTGCAGAATTTTCAATAAAACTTTGCTACAGGGTTACGTGTTTACGTTTTTTTGACAAAAAAAATAAGTAAATAAATAAAAAATAAAAATAAATAAATAAATAAAAAAAAAAAATAAATAAATAAATAAATAACCAAATAAATAAACAAAATAAAATAACATTAGACCATGGGTCTATTTTTCGTCATTTTACAGCACGATAAGCTTTAAAATGAGTAATAAATCAAGGAATTTGATAAAGGACACAAGGAAGATCTCGTATTGAGGCAGAAAAACAGACTAACGAAATAATATCTAAGTTTGTCTTTACTTCGACACAACTAGTTGCATTTGGTGTACAAAAAACAAGGTAAAATGAAATTAGGAAAAATAAATGAGTGAATTAAAGCTCACTAATAATCGAAGAAAAAGCGAAAAAAAAAGTCACTTACATTAAACAGTCGCGCGTATCTCTCAGATACAAACAACTGATGTGCAGACTGCAAGTGACACTATAAAAACTGCATGATGATTAAAATTAGTTCTAGGAGAGGGGACAATGTGGCTTAAGTTCCCTCTCCTAAGCTATCTGACGCAAAGCTGTACCACGAAATTACCACTTTGTGTATCTTTTAGATGCGCGTCCGCTAGAAAGTTAAAAATGCTGGGGAGAAAAAAACGATAGGAATTGCTCAAGTTTTAAAGAGCTATATGTTGTGCTGCCAGCAAATACATTTGCTAAATTTATCAGCTGAAAATAGATATTTTGTTGCAGTTCTTCTTTTATAATATCAATAAAAACAACTCAATGAATAAGAAGCTTAATTTATTGTTCTTTTTTTTCTTCTTTCAAGCCTCGCTCTTCCGAGTACCTTGCATGAAAAACATACCAGACCTTCAAATCATAAGTGTAGCGACATAAATTGAGGCCTAATTTCATTTTGGTTACAGTTAAACTGTCACCGATTTTATAAATGAGTTAGTTACCAAGGGCAGTAATAATAATGAATACCTCTAACCATAGAAAACAACGAATCTATTTGTTAGCATCTAACGAGGTAAGTGACTTTGAGAAAAGAATCTCGCTTAATTAGTTCAATGAAAGCATAAAATAAAATAATTAGGATGTCGTTTAACATCCTTTGTTTCTATCCATACATAAATCACCGGGACTCAGTAAGCAGCTGCATTGTCGCTCCACTACTTTCCCCTCGACCGTAGCCTCCGACCTTCTCAAATAGGAATGACGTCATCGTTTAAGGCGTGTCTGAAAATATTTAAACTTAAAAACGCATCGCAATTCGTTGTATGGAAGGTTGTTAATGTTTTTCATTCTTTTGTGTAAGTTTGGAGTAATTGAAAAACAGATTTTTTTTGTTAGCTGTTTTAAAACTTTGTGTTTGTGCAAAAGATATTAGAATGTTCTTCTCTAAGTGACAACTTTCACTCTTGTTTTTCAAACTTAGAAATAAATCTGGAATTTCCGAGAGCGGACGTTTCGTGAAACTTCTAGATAAAAATTGATTTAAGAAATTCCTTGCTATTGTTAAAATGAATATATGACGAATTTCCGCAGGATATTTCAAAGGAATTATGTGTCTCGTTTCGTTTTAATCGTGAGAATATATTTCATCAAAATTTGAACATTATTACTAAGCTCATAACCATGAGGGGAAATTAAGTTTTAACAAACCTAAAGAAAAAAAAATTATATTAGTTTGAATTTTTGGCATCTTGAATTCTAATTATCTTTTTCGCAATCACGAGCGTGTGTGTGTATGTATGCGCGTATGTGTTTGTGTAGGCGCATGTGTGTGGGTGCATGTGTGTGTGAGCGTATGTATGCATGTGTGTGCGTGTTGTGTATGCAGTGCTGTGCGTGTAGGCCTTCGTGTGTGTGTGTGTGTAGACATGTGTGTTTTTGTCTGTGTGCAGGCATGAGTGTGTGTATGTGTGTAAGTTTGTAGGTGAGTGTATGTATGCGTGTGTGTGTAGGATATACACGCAACCTGGAGACGGTTTTCGCAAGAGGAGCTGCATCGTGAGGCGGCCGATCGAAGGTGATGCTGCAGAGGGTGCTGGCGGGAAAATAAAATCAAAGTAATGCCAAAGACAGTCAAATGAGAACAATAAGCAATCGTGCTTGCTCAAAAAAAAACATTAACTTATTTTTCAAACCAAAATTTAAGTGGGAAGTATAATTAAAAATACAAAAAAAAAAAAAAAAAAAAAAAAAACCTTAAGTGCAAATCACTAATTTTTACAAAGAAGTTTTTTAGCTGTGTTTTCAGTATATCTATGCTTTAAAAAAATTTTGTTATTTTTTAATTTAGTAAGGAATTTTTCTTTTTAAGGAATGAATAATTATAGTGTAGTAAATGGACTGTTCTATTTAAAGAAAGCGTAGAACTCAGTATTTGTAAGCAGCAACTTAAAAAAGCATTAATTTTAAATGTTTGCAAAAGATATTATCTCACTTTAACATAAAGGTCCGTGAAAATAAATATACTATTCTTTTAAAATGCACACATAAAGACGTCATACAAAATATTATAACGAAGTTACGTTATAATTTCAAAATTCATGAAGCTTTTAGGAATGACGTAATCTGTACTGTACAGTTATCTGGGGACAAATGTTTCTGATAAAAGAAAATTCAAATCTAAGCTTTGTATTAATTTTGCATTTTATTATCAAAGACAATGTTTAACTTGCTCGTAATCTAAATTTTAAACTATTTAATAATGTAACTCTCCACGTGAGCGTGAGTAGATGTCATCAAAGTTGCTCTAGCAATCCATGTGAACTAATCTGAGTTTGGACTACATAAATCATCTTGGTAGTTTTAATGCAGTTTTTATTGAGAAAATATTTCAATGCCTTTTCATTTTGGCTCATTTTTTAAAAATTTTGATTGATTGATTACTACATTGATTTTTAACATTACATTTGATTTTTAACATCTAAACACATTGATTTTTAACATCTAACTACTTAGTTAAAGCAATTTAGCACTATTGATGGTATTTTAATAAAAAGTTCCAACTAAGGAAAAATGCCTTTAGAAAGAGAAAAAAAAAAATTATCGAGAAATATATTTCTTATTTAAATGTGGATTGGGGTAAACATAACCGCTAAATTTTCAGTAGTTATGTTTAGCAGATCTAAAATTTGAATCATTTGTTTACCAGTCAAACGCCAAATTGTTAAATATCAAGAAAAAATCTTATGTTAAATTGTTTAATAGGGATTATAATATTTTTTACTGAAAGATAAAATGCTCACATGTGTTCTATCACCTTCAGTAAGAAATGTTTTGCTGTCTCTCTCTGTCTGGAAAATGTACTACGTGTTCGAAATCTTAAAACACTGCTTTCACTGGTGTTTGCACCAAGTACTAGTGGTTTAATATTCCACGTCTTTTAAATTTAAAAATAAATGAATTTCTGATTTAAAGTTAAAAAAATAATAATACTTTTAATCACATATTTACGTAAAATAAAAAATAATATTCTCTGCAACAATGCTCGATCAAAACAACATTCAAATTGCATCAAAGCATTTCAATTATTCCCATAGACTAATAATAAGAGTAGACCGAGCTATGGTAACCCTTTTGCTGCTCATAAACCAAACCATGTGACTGGTGGATATCCTAGCAACAGCGGGCCAACGCGAGCGAGGAATAAAATAAATAGAATTGATGGAACACAGAAGAATGATCTTTTATGGAGTCCGATTTGTAAATTTGTTATTCTAGGTTGTAAATATTTTGTTAATATAGTGAGTTTTTCGTTTAGATAGTATTGTGCATTTTCTTTATTCAATTTCAATAACTCTCTAAACAATTAAAGATGCAAATGCCCAAAAAGAATCGGCAAACGGTGAGATTTTTACCTACAATTTCAATTTAAGATACCGATTAGTACATTTTTGCGTTAACGCAAAACGTTTACGCTATTACGTTTACGCCAACGCTGACGTAGCAGTTCCGAATGAAATAAAAGTTACCGAAAACTGTGATCAAAAACTAATTTCTAATGTCAAAATAATGCATAACTAAAAGAAAAACAGTTCAATCATCTCTGCACCTGGAAAAAAAAATTATAATAAAAACACATTACTTCTTAAAATACATGTCGAGTGCCAAACTATAGATAATCCTGCCATCCAGCAACCATGCTGCCAAAAGTTTTCGCCAAGCATTCCACCAGTCACATGATGTATCCATGAACCAATTTTTTCATCAGCAAGTCCGGGAAAGCTCTGCCTACTCTTATTATTAGTCTATGATTATTCCATCTACTTCCTTTTATCGTTGCCATTGCGAAAAGGCAATAAAAGTGGCAAGTGGTAATTAAATTGGGAAATGCGAAGAAATAGAAACAATTATGAAATAAATTAGCAATTCCAACGAACTATAGGAGGCGCTGCTGTCTCTGGCTAATGGCGGCTGAAAGAGGTAAAACACAATCCGTAACTTTGAACATTCTTTTAAACTTAGTCCATGACAGTAGTTTTTGATCGTGTTTGAGGGTTTTTTTTCTTTTGCCATCTTTTAAAATAACATTACACAACAAACATACCTTAGCCTACATTTTACCAAAAAAGAAAAAAAACTGTGGGACTGTTTCACCTTTTTTGGTAGTTTCTTAAATTAACGCAAGGTAGCGTATTCAAGTTCTTTCATCAGAATTGATTGATGCACACACGAATTGATTGAAGTACACACATACAAAAAGAAGAAGAAAAAAAAAAGCTCTCTACTATGTTTCCCTAAGTGTGCAAACAGTTGAGTTTCCAAATGTTTAAATAACTTAAAACTCATGTTTGTTCCGGAGAAGCCTTGATTCAAAACTTTCGACATGATTACTATTAATATTGATGTTGTAAGGCATTGAAGTTTTGTAACAATGGGTTTTTTATTTAATTATTTAATGGGGGAAATTACATGAAATTTACTGTTTTCCATCATAACTTTTTGAAACTAAGTTTTATAGTAATAAATTATAGCCTAAGTTGCTTCCTGATAATGTAGCTATCTATGGTGAAAAAACAGTTAAAATCCGTCCAGTAGTTTTGAAGTTTTCCCCGGACATACATACTTAGAGAAGTAGCCATTTATGTATATAGATTAGGATATGTTCTTCTAAACGAAAAAAATATGCTTATTGTTTTAAAAGCAATTATTTAGAGCATTATTTGTGATAAAGTTTTTTTCTCATTAAAAGAGAAAATATTTATTTATATCATTAAAAAAAAAAAAAAAAAAAAAAAAAAAAAAAAACATCGCACCAAACAACCATGTTGTATCATATGTTTTCTTCGCTGTCAGACGACGGTGCATAAAGGCGGACAAGTAAAGGTGTAACTTTTACTCCTGACATGTAGGTAGTAGAATGTAGGAGTCATTCTAGGAGGAGAACGATATTTTGAAATATTCCGCTAAAGAAAATACCAAAGAAACTTCCAAGGATAATGAAAGTACAAACCACTTGCGGTACGATAGCGCATCGGGAGGTAATGATGATTAATTTGGCAAACACGTTTAGAAATTCCAACAGCATGTGGGGATGAATGTCAATCTTTTTATGAATGTTCGTGAAATACTCTTTCGGGGACTTCTCGCATAGACCTTTAATATAGGAATGAGCTAACTTCTGCACTTTGCAATATTGCGGAGTGTAGAAGTTAGGTCATACCTGCGTTGAACAATATTGCAATTACTGCGGTATAATTTTAACTACAGTTGACACGTTTTAGCCAAAAGGTGAATGAAGCAATGGAAAAAAATGGGTGAAAGTCGCACGTTTTTCCGAAGTGGCGAACTAGATGTACTTTATTTACAGAAATCGACTGTAGGTAGCTTATTTTTTATGAATTTTACCTGAAATATGATAATAATATTGCTTGTAAACTTATATTATTCAATATATCATTGGGACAGAAATCCAAACATCAAGTGTGAACTATTTTAGTAAATGCTTTTTGCAATTAATACTATGAGTGAATGTTGAGCTTGACAAAGCGAAGAGGCGAAGAGATAATAACATTAAATTACTCAGAATTTGATTTAAACTATTTAACAATATTCGTAGTGAAAAAAAAAACAAATTATTACATTTTAGTTAATTTTTAACAGAGAAGTAATATCAGTTTGGCAATGCATCAGAATAGTAGAAATGTGAAGAGGAAAATCAGCAATTAATGTGTGATAGAAATATGAAAACGAGTTCATACCATTACCCATAAAATAGTTCCAACTAATTCAAATTCAATTGAATTCTCTACATCAGAATATATTTAATGTTTTTCGATCCGTTGCAAACTTTTTTACGAGTTCATTCAAGCATTATTTTAAATTGTTTTACTCATCAAAAAATAATACGCAAAACATAATTAAGTCTCAATTGTCAGTTTAGATTTGTGTCTCAATTGGATTATGGACTAAAGTGTTTAGTTCTTCCGAACAGTTTAAGAAATCCAGGCAATTTTCTGTTTTTTTTTTTCTTTCGGTTTTCACTAGGGCTCGATCGATGGCATTTTTTGGCCGATGAGCAGATGCCGCTTGCTCAAAGATGGCCGTTGGCCGATTGTTTTGCTCAAAATGGCCGATGGCAAAAAAAAAAAAAAATAAATAAATAAAAATAAATAAATAAAATAAAACAAAAAAAAGGAAATAAATTGCTAAGACTGTCAGGGATTTGAAGGATCATTTATTCATTTCACTTTACTTCCTTTTCAGTCAAAAGTACTACTTTTAGTCACTGAAATTGATAGAATGAGTAAAAAAATAACATGGTCCCAGAAAATACTTTCATTTTCCCAACAGTTATTTTTAAATTACTTTTTTAAAATGTCCGATTTTGAAAATAAGGCGTGGTCTTTATGACGTCACAAATGATGCAATTTGGTGCATTTTTCTACCACGTTTCCACGTTATGATAATCAAGAAGCGAATTGAAAATTGCGCTCTACGCTTGCTATCAACCATATCGTTGCCAATACACGTGAGTAAAGATGCAAATTAAATGTTTTTCTCCGTGAATGGCAACACTGAAAGCCTTTCATCATTTGTGATGTCACACGACAGAAACGTAAACAATGAAAACGCACCGATTGAAGTAATTTTTTAAAACTATTACACTAAAACAAATTATTCAAAAAAGGGTCACAGATCCTATATTTTTAAGCATGCTCTTTGAAAAAAAAAATACATTTAAAATTTTGGAAACGACCCCATTGTTTTCGAAATTGCCCTGCCACTGGAAAACTTCGAAATAGCATGCCTGGTTTAGTAAAATAAAAAAAAAAGTTACGGTCTTACATTGGTATGGTTAATTGGAAGTCCGGAAAATCGGTGCTCTACCGTTGTTAGAAATGCTTCGCGCCATTCCCCCTGGAGCGCTTCGACGGAAGGCAAAATTTGGAGTTCCATTCGGCAAATTGCGAATCCTCCCAAAATTTTCCTGACGGCGCCTGTGCGCATATCCCTGGAAAATTTAGAAAAGCACCAAACTGAGAACTTAACATACAAAACATTTTCCTTAATTTGTCGGCAGCCCAATAATGAAAGTAATCTCTTGGTTTCTGTCAAAAATTCCCTAATCGAAAAATTTCCTCCACGTCTGGTGAAAAAAAATCCCTTTGTTTTACTCCTACAATAACAGCTTACGTCACCTCGCGCGAAGTTATTTCCTCTTAAACTTGTGACGCCCTTGGAAGTTTTGCGGAGAAAAAAGAAATGTAGTTTACTATCACGAAACGGCCTTTCGATTTTCCGTCGAAAGCTTTAATTCCATTTTCAAGTCCTATGTTATTTATTTTTATTTTTTTATTGACAATTTCTGTGGTAGCAGGCACAATGTTTCGTATCTATTTGCCAAAAAAGTCTCTTCTTTTGCTTACAGTGCGTGATTTATGGGCCATGACATAAAAATTGCATCCACGGTAAGGAGCTCGTAGTATACGCACAAACATAAAATGATTTGATCAAGGACGCGCTTAGGAGAAAAGTGTATTGTAGATTTCAGCTTCTGTATTCAGAGTTCTTGGAAAGGAGTACATGATATTGAGCAAATAGAATAGTTCATTTAATCAGAAACAAAAACTTATTCGACTTGAAAAATCATCGAAAACCGTTCATTTTTCAACGTTCATATATTTTTTACGAAAAATTTATCTAATACTATCATTTTTTTCTTATGCTTTTAGCCACAACTAGAAAAATGTTATTTTATTTAAAATTTATATTTGTTTAAAAATATTAGGAAACTTTGCCTGGAAAAAGATAAGGTTTTTACCGGAAAAAATAATTGATCACTAGTAAAGGTGCACTTTTTTTTTTTGTTGCAGAAGTGACAGAAAATCTTACTTTGACATGGACTCTGTGCAGCTGAACTGTTGATGTGAACCTCTTTTCAGTTTACTTTTGCCATACACAAGAAGCATTTATAAGCTGCAAAGAATTAATCAAAATTTTAACCATGTGCTCACAATAGTGTTTCTTAAAAGAATTCCGAAGTATTAGAAAATCATTTTGAGAAAGGATAGCAAACACTGAATTAATCCTATTCCATCATTGTTACATTTAAAACCTTGGCAACTGTCTCTGTTGACAGAAATCACACAAATAACACATTATTTGAAAGGAGAAATTTCCTCCTCGTTTTTAAAATAAAAAAAATGGATTTTCAATGATTTTTTTCATCGTTCCAGGATTGCCAATTTTTTGCAAAACCCCAAAACTGGGCTCATAAAATGCCCAATGTTAAGAGCCAAATGTATGAATCTAAAACATCAAACCCAAGATGTAAGGAAAAAAACACACGATCATGTAATTGAGTCTTTTTTAATGCATTCATTTCTCTCAGTATCTACTAATCAATCTCAAAAGTGATAAAGTAAATTGATAATATGTACTAAAATTGATCTCCCAACAATTATTTCTTGAGAAATATTACTTAAAAAAGGGGTAAAAACCATCTGCTAAAAAAATAAATAAATGAATGAATATATAAAATAAAATATATAAATACATAAATAATAAAAAAAAGGTAAATTAAAGGAACTAAAAAAAAAAAAAAAAAACGTCTTGACTATAACGTCTTGACGGTACAAGACAGATATGTAAGAATGATTTATGAAAAACAAAGAGAAGTTACATCCAGAGCTCGGTCGAAATCTCTGTATATTTAAGAATCCTTATATATTATTTCTGTAGCCTGTTTTTGGTTTCTACGCCAGATTTTCCTCAATTCTTGATCGATTTCTTTGATTTACGCCTTATTTTAAAGCTTATGGTGCTGGCTACTGACGAAAAATAGACCCACGGTCTAAAAATTGTTTTTTTCAGCCAAAAACCTCTTTTAAAGAACCAGAATGAGGTTTTCGGTAAAACTTATAACTTTAATTTGCGCTATGACCGACAGAGCTGAATAGCTTGATCGGCAGAGCGTTCTCTTCGTAACCAGGAGAATCCGTGTTCGGGCCCACGTCCGGACAATCTGCAACAAAAAATAAAGAGAAATATTGCGCATTATATGAACACTTAATTAAGTGAATAACGACTATGAAGGAATAAAATAAATGAGAAGGAAATGCTCCTTGCTGATATGAAAACTTGAAGTGACGTTGTGCTAAATTACTTCGGAATTGTACGATTTTTTTTTTCTTTTTAAGCTTTGGCTCTGGTAAGAAAATTAAAGCATAATGTAAGCGAAAATATAAGTAACAGGTTTAAGATTTGAGACTACAATAGAATTGTTTTTTGTTCAGAAAAAAAATAATGAATCGTAAATAGAAATATATATTCTTCTAATGAGTTTTTGACTCTTTGTACAAATAAAAAAAATACTACCTCAATTTGAAGGGTAAAATATATATATTTTTCTTCTTTTTGCAAAAAAACAAATAGCTTATCACATTTTTACTACATTCGAAAAGCTACGCTTAAAAAAAGAGCATAGTTCAATTTATTTTGTATTTTAACCGTTCTGTTAAATGATGAACACGTGCTGCCATCTAAGTTATAACGGTTCAAGCAGCCTGCGGTAACAAATTGTAAAAATTTTCAAGAATAAAAAAATGTTTCTTCAATATCTCATGTTATATATTATTCCCTTCTCATTTTAAAACTTATCAGGCTGGCTAATGAAGAAAAATAGACTTACGGTCTAAAAATCAAGTTTTCGAAAACGCCCCTTGCTGTTTCAAAACCTTGATGCTGCCTGTAGTTCTTATGCATTTTTTAAAAGCAAAGTTCTAATGCAGTTTTCCATTTTTTACGTCACTTTCAGCAAAAAAAAAAAAAAAAAAAATAGCCTGTGTGTGTACATATTTTAATAAAGCTTAAAAGCACTGGACGTAGTTGTTCGGTTAAATTGATAAGTTTTTTTCGGTAGAGCGTTCGGCTATAAACTATTCGAACTTCGGGCAAGTTTGGGTTGTCCGAAAGAATATCAAATTTATATTAGTATTACGCATTACATGTACTCATAACATACAAACGTAATAAAATAAATGCAGTGGGATTGCTACTTGGTGTTTCGACTCCTTTATGCAGGCTACAGTAATCATTCGGATAAGTTGACTGTTAATCGAAGAGTGTTCTTTCTTTTTTTAAGCTTTGACTACATCCAGACCACTCAGCATAATGTAAGCATAAAGCTTACTCTGCTTTCTGCTGAAAAAAAAAATACATTTTGTCTACGTTCGAAAAATTACACTTAAAAAACGGACTCAGTTCAACTGGTTTTGGTTTTGAATTTTAAGTGTTCGATTAAAAGAGAAACATGTGCGGGCATTTAAGCCGTAACTGTTAAAGGAACCTTCTATGTGAAATAGTGCAATATTCAAAGATAAAAACACTTATTTTCAATCTAATTTATTACTTCTCTAGAATGTTCGTTTCAATCGCTACGTAAGATCTTCGTCATTCTTTAATCAAATTCCATGCTTTTCGAATAATTTTAAATCGTATCATTCTGGTTTATGACAAAACATAGAAGCATGATCTTATTATTATTATTATTTTTTATTGGCAAAAACCTTTTTTGCTGTTTCTTACTACGCATTCCTTCAATGAATAGCTTTCGAAAAGGAAGGCGCAATTGCTAGGTTTGTTGGGGTGTCGGGCTGTTACTCAGAATGGCGCCAATTCGAATCCGTGCCAATAAATATCTCCTTAATATTTCTTTTTTTCCCGTCAGATGCTCACATGGGCAGGACTCTGTTTGCCACAACCTGTTGTTTTACATGCACAATTATTGCTTTGTCACGAGTCACTACTCAGCCACACTTTTAATGATATTTATGTTTGAATTGAAAATATGTACGACCAAAAGGTGAGCGATGATCAAATTATCACAACGTTGTATTTAACGAGGTTTTGTTACTGATGTCTTTAAATTACATGCCTTCTCTTCTGCGCTTACTTTTTTTTCGGTTCTTCTTCATAATGTTCATCCTTTGAAATTCTTAAAGAGCGAAATACCTTATGAAACGATTCGAAGCACAGTGCGGAGTTCCGCACGGGTCGACTAGTATTCAATTATTCAGAATATAATATTTAATTTTTTTTTAATTAAAAATGATCTAAATCTTTTGTAATAACATTTTTTGTGAAGAATTTAAAAAATGAAAAGATAATCCAAAAAAGATTTAAAACTATAACTATAAAAACAGCAACCAACCACAGATCATACAAATTAAAAATAAAACTCATTTTTGATATTTTATTTTAAACTTTTTACGTTTTCAAATTTATTTGATGTGTGTCTATTTGAATTTTAAAGTATATATCTACGTGTTACTTATCCTTCTTTGAAAAAAAAGAAAAGATATTGACTTTCGTTTTAATATAATTGTATTGCACATGAAGAAAGAATGGCTAAAATTTACTATTCTTTTTTAACATTGCTGATTTGTATGTTCGAATTTTAAAGCACCATTGAAGAAAGAGAGAAAAAAAATCTTTCAAAAGCGCCCTCAAATATAAGCTTGCTTAAGTGTTCAGAATTGAAATTAATTTGTTAAATTTATTAACAGCTAATGTATTCATTGTTCTTTTAGCAACAATTAAAAAGCGGAAGTATGATAACTTTATAACTAGTACATAGAGTAGAGAAATATACATAGAGAGGCCCCGTCAATGGTAAAAGGGAAATGAAATTGAAACCGGATATATGAAATACAGCGTTGGCAGTGGTGAGCGGAGTTATGATAACTTGATCGCTTCACGAGAATACTTTCAATCAATCTCGCAAAGGGATTGAATGAAGTAGCTCGCGGATTGGTCTAGATTTCAATTCATGTCTTAATGCAGTTTCAAAAACATTCTTCATAAACTTGCAACAATATCTAAGTTTAAATTGACAACCAATTGAGTATCAGTGATGGAATGTTTTAAATCAAAATGTATCTCAAGATATTTAGCAACAAGCTAAGGAACGTGGGATACAGCGGTGCAATTTCCAGCTTCAATTTCTTAGTATAGCGGGATCTCTTTATGTAATTTCTTTACTATATAAACTACTATTATTTTCCATTGTTTTTGGCCACAATTAAAAATGAGAAGCAAAATGCATTGATTATACCGCAGAAAGTAAACTGGGCAATAGTCTATAACAAATAAATGGGTGATTCTCCAAAAAACCTGACATTTTCCAATCCCATTAAAAAAAATGAATAAATAAAAATGCAGAAAAAAATCTTTAAAAAATTATACCTTCTCTTTATTAGGAACCTATTAAGAGAAAAATAGAGGAAACTCACTTTAACTATGTTACACCCTCAAAGGAGGGGGTTAAATTTTCATATAGCAAGAGACTGACAAGCAGCTCCAGGCGAGTTACAAAATGAATTTCTTCATGGGTTATCTATAACGTAACAAGAAATAGATAACTAAAGCCAAAATCAAAAAATTTGGTTATTAAATGTCAAAACAAAATGTATGTATAACCCCCCTTAACGGACACCCCCAATTTCTTCGAGTACAAGTCCGCATAGGCTTTTTCCATATTATTCACTCTGAATAGTTTACGCTCCGAAAAACGGACATTAATTTCATCGAGAAAAAAAAATGCTACATTTAAACATTCTTTAAGTTAGCTATACACAGTATGATAAAATTTACAAACAGAAAAGTTACCTTCTCATAATCTGCGAATTGTTATATGGTTCAGGAAATAAAAATATCAAACAGAAAGGGAATCAGCAATAGTAATAACATATATTTTATTTTGAACTTAAAGCAACTACGAAATTTATAGCAACTTCACTAACCTATTCGAACAACATTTAGATAAACAAATGTCTAACAAATAAATATCTTTTGGAACGATTCGTCTGAACAACAACAACAACAAAAAAAATAAAATAAATAAAATAAAAAAAAAATAAATAAATAGAATTATTCCACTAATACATTTTTCATTTATCGTTTGCCAAATTTAACTTTCTTTTTTTTTTCAATCAATCTTATTTTCCAACTAATGTATTGGAAATAAATCCTTCTTTTCTTTGGGATGCATTACCAGTGCTTAATAAATAATGTTTTTTAGGCTTTTTTAGGACAGGAGTATGACATTTTCCATACAATTTGGCCGTTGCGTAAGCCTAGGATTATAATTTAGGTAAGTAATGTTATTTTTCGATTCTAATCTCTTAATTCAACTACACACTTATGAGTACAATTGTTATTTTTCTTTTATCTAACGCAGAAATATTGTCCAGGAGAATGACAGCAAAAATTGTGAACTTCAAAGTTTTAGTAAGAACAGCAGACAAATCATATGAAAGTACTCAAGGAATCTAACAAAATGGTGATAATAAACAGTGTTGTAGCACAGCAAATGAAAAATTCTTTTTTTTAATCTATAATAATTGAACTCATTCCTAGGACAGAAGAACGACATGAAACCTGTGGAAAAAGTTTAAAACGATGTACGTTGATGATTTAAATAATATAGTTTATTTAAAGAATGCTATTTTACACCTTTAAGTATGCTTAATTTTGTACTACAAATTGAATTTGTGGAATGCTAGTATAAAATTTTAAAATAATGTAAGTCCATTTGAAAAACGGATGGGGACACGCCAAAAGTGTGACTTTCTGGTTATTTAAAAAAAATTGTAGAAAAAACTAAATGAGTTATTGTTTTAATAAGAGTAAAATAACATCAGATAAGATATTTCTAAATATTAGAAAAATGAAAACACTTTCTGAGTTAAACATTTTTGTGTTAGGCTACTGAGACATAATACAATTGTTACGATTTTGGAGAATCACCCAAATATATGATAGCCGGCTTCGGCGGTGGAATCGATCTAATAAACACAATTAATTACACACATTATTACTTACACAAATAAACAAAGATTGTGGTGTTTTACCACAACAAATACCGGTTTTTAAAAATTGCAAAATAGTACGCAATACCGGTATTGTGTTATACAGTGTACCGTGACCTGCAACCACTAGTTTTGACTACTGGTTGCTTTTCTCCAACATCCTCTTCCATTTTGTCACGAAAGTATTCTCTGGGTCGTAACTGTGGTTAAATTACTTCATTGCACCCAGGGGCATGTACAGAAGTTTCTGGGACCATCACAAATGACTTTTTCGGGCCCCCACCACATTGTTTACCCCTACGTCTCTACATATATTTCACCCCTCACTTAAAAAATTTCGGGCTATCTTAAGGCTCAAGTCCGGGATAACAGGTATCCCCCCCCCCGTGCGCGCTCCTGATTGCACCTCAAATTTCCCGCACGTTTTCCTTTGCATGTGTTCAAATTTTCTTCCCTCTCATCCAAAATAAAAATTCATGAAAAAAATCAAGAATTCAACAAGTATATCTTCCATCGTACTGAGTATCTCGATTTTCGCATCTTTTTCTCTTTCGCATCTTGATTTTATTACACTGCTTTTTTCAACTGGAAAATTTAGAGTTTTCAAATAAGGATTCACGAATTTTTTCAGATATGGAGGGTGTAATTTATTAGTTTTTGATTGCTTACTAAGCTCCTCAAATTTACCAACCCTATTAAGAGGTCATTGTACTATCCGACCTCGAAAGCCGCGACTAGCGCCGTTGAACGGTTCTATTTTAAAAGGGGAGAGAGCTTGATTAAGAAAATGCACCACGGCAGCATTTCTGCTTTACTGATAAGGAAGGGGAATAACTTTTTAAAAAAAGGCCTCAACTCAAACCAACACCTCTAATAAATGAATTCAACGGGAAACAAAACGGAACAAAGCAAATAAATAAATAAATAAATAAATCCCCTCACATTCGTTATCTCTCTTATCAATATATCCCCCCTATTTTGATAAAATCGGAAGCAACTTGACGCATGCGCAAATTCAAGAAAGGTCGCGGTTTAAAATATCAAACAGTACATGAAACATTTTAACTATCGTAGTTTTATCATTGTTTATTTCAAAGCTTCAAACGATTTCAAAGATACAGTAAAACCTGTAAAGTTGACCACCTTTGTAAGTTGACCACCTGTCTACGTTGACCGCTTTTGTCAGGAACGGAATTAGTCCTATCTTATATAATGAAGGAAAACTTCTGTAACTTGACCACCTCTCTATCTTGACCACCTGTCTATCTTGACCACTAATGAATACCAAATTGGGTTTGGAGTATTGTAAAAAACCCTTTGTAAGTTGACCCCTTGGTTTATTTTTTTAAATTTTATTTAGCAAATTATTTTATTTTATTATTTTTTTTATAGCTTTCCAAAAATATTTTTGATGCCAGACCAGCATTTTACCAACTAAATGAAACAGCAGCATAACTAAACCTCCTTTTGAGTTTAACCACATGAGAAAACTACTAAGAACCCTTTAATTCTCCGAACTTGTTTTTCTTTTGTTGATCTATTTGAGATTGCCTTTTGTACTCTCTGTTCAATGAAAACATGTGTCAATAGAAAAGTACAAAGTATTTTTTTTTCCAGTTGCAATATTTTGTGACAACATTGAAATCGTGCTAAAGAGTAAAGTTACTTGCATTGCTGTATTTATTCTGGTGCAAAGGATTACGAGATAGGACATTTTCATTTCCAACTGCCTTTTTGAACTATGGGAGCCCAGCTTGTTGCTCTTTGTGTTATAGTTTTACATAAATTGGCTGTAAAAAGAAAGTTAGTTGAACTTGAGATTGATAAAAAGTATGAAATATTTAAATTAATTGAAAAGGAAGAAATCCAGAGAAAATTAGCTGGGACACATATGGAATTTCCAAAACTAGTCTAATGAGTGCGCCAAACTTCAATAAGGAGTTATTTTGTTGAAAAGTAGATCATCATGGGATTATAAATGTATATGAAAAAAAAAATAAAGCAAAAAATTTTCAATTTTTGAATAGCTATGAATTTTTGGTAACTATTAATATTAAATGAGTAACTTTTCATAAATAATAAGATTTTTTTTTTTGATTAATTTACTAAACTTTTAAATTTGCATAACACATTATACGCCATTCTGGGAAAATAATCTCTAAAAATATTTGATTAACATTTTAAATTATTGTTTCAAAGTAATACTAAACAATGAAAGTGAGCTGAACAGAAAGAGTAAGTGTCAATTAGTCAAAAAATGAATTCATGGGGTGCAAAAAATGAAAAAAAAAATATCATTAGCCTCTTTATAAGTTGACCACCTGTCTAAGTTGACCACCAAAGTACTGCACCGCAAGTAGTCAACTTACACAGATTTCACTGTACTGTAAAAAGCTTAACCGCTGTGGCTCGACTATTTACAAAGTTATACAAAGGTAGTTTTATGTCACGCTCGAAAAGTTACTTAAATAAGTAGAACTTTAAAGGAGTTATTTTTCGAATGTTTCTATTCTTTTTTGTTTCTTCTCAATAGTAACTTTTTTTTTTGCATAACTTTTTTATTTGCATTGAATCAGCATTTTATAAGTTTCGAAATCTTTTAGTGCATGTTACACATTCATTAACAAAGCTTATGCAAGTTTATAAGAATATTTTATTTTTAATTGGCCACATGCTAGTTCCTGATTAACAGACAAACGAATGAATACACATATTTTTTGATAAAGCTATCGGGATCATTTCTCAAAAATATTTCAAATGTATGTCAAAAACAAGCTAGAAAACGTCTTTCGAACTTTTTATTAAAAAATAAATAAATAAAAAATTAGGTAGTTCTTAATTTGTTTGGGTAACTTCTATCTCTGAAAATACGCAGTAGCGGATTTTAGGGGCGGGGGGGGGGCAGGGCCCCCTCATGGATGAAATAATTTAACAATATTATATAATTAATTATTTTTTTGATTAACTTCTCTACAGCATTTTTTTATAGTTATTTAAAAAGAACACAAAACTTACACAGCATATTTTAAACGAAAGCATTTTTGTATGCTAAAGAAGTAATATTAGAGTCAGAGGCTAGAGTAGCCGAACACATTACATTCACTTGTTTCGAATTCAAGGGAGCTAAATATCGTGATTCGTCCACGAATTCTTTGATGGAACCAATAATTAACATTTAAAAAAAAAAAAAAAAATCTGTGGGCGTGCCTAAAAGAGTCATCTCGATCGAGGAAGTTATTTGCGAAACAATAGGTTTCTTTATCAGCTTTTAAAAAATGTGAAATGAAAGAAGTCATACGGTAGTTTCTTGGAAAAAATCAGGTTACTACTAGAAACGGCATGTAGTATCGAAATGTTATCTCAGTTGTATCGTGACTTTAAAAAAAAATCAGCAACTGCTTTGAAACTCACACAGAAATAGTTCATGAATTCTTCATTAAAACTTACATGTCATGAAGCTATGATTTTCTGAATCAGATAATATTTTATAGTTAAAATATTAATTAATTTATAAAAACTCTTATGGTATGGGCTTATTTAATAACCTCGCCCTCGTGTTATAATCATCATGACATCGTTCCTAATTAAAACCACTCATTGTATAGCGTCTCGGTCTTGGTGACATAATACAGTAAACTCTCGACAACTCGAATGTTTCTTTATCTTGAAGCTTTCATTCGGTCCCAAAATAATTTAATACTTTCAATGCAAAGTTGTCTCTATATCTCGAATGTACTTCTTTTAAGTCGCAATTTTTAAGAATTTTTCGGTTTCCTTTTATGCTTAATAATGCTGCCAAAAGGAGAAAAGTCGCCATTTCCATAACACATTGCTTTGCTTGTGAGCTTGTATGAGGGATACTTTATTTGAAATAATGCCTCTTAATGCGCCATGTTCCGAAATTACGTGCAAAGTTGACGCTTGGGCTACTTTTTGCCGTGGCTGACGACCAAAAATTTCATTGTTGACTAATCTTTGAGAGGCTTAAATTTTTTACAAAAATTAAAAAAAGCAGGCTTTATTTTCTTGATGACTCAAATAATCGTTATTTAAAGGCAAAAAGACGTTTAAAAGTAAATACGAATTGAAATTAAGAGAAACGAAATCGGTCTTGAGACAAAAACAGTAGACTAAAAACTTTAGTTAAAACAGCTTTAAGAGCTATAAATATTAGTTAAAAGTAACTTTTTTCGAAGTTGCTATTTAAAGTTTAAAATGTCAGTAATCCAACGTTATTAAGCACAAAACTTGCAAATGATTGCAGACACGTGTTTCGGTGTTACAAGGAACACCTTTTTCAATGCAAAGAAGTGTGAGCTTTTGGATGGATGACTTTTCATCCAAAAGCTCACACCTCTTTGCATTGAAAAAGGTGTTCCTTGTAACACCGAAACACGTGTCTGCAATCATTTGCAAGTTTTGTGCTTAATAACGCTGGATTACTGACATTTTAATTTTTCAGCACAAAGGTATTTATTCTTTATTTAAAGTTTATTCCCTGTAAGTTTTTTTTTTGTAGTACTAATAATTAATTTTTATTCAGACAATAAATATTATACGCTATCTATTATGAACTGTTCCCGAAAGAGAAAATAAAAATTATTCTTTAGATGGTTGGGAAAGAAACTTCCTATAACTTGAATTACCGGTATTCGAAAGGTTTTATCCTGTTCCAGGGGAGTTCAAGTTATCAAGAGTTGACTTTATTGGGTTTAGTATTTAATTGGCTTGAAACGTTAAAGATATTTTCCGTCCACATTCAAAGCATATTTGTACACAATATTTTTTTAAGTAGTACTTAAAAGTAGGTTCATTGGCCTGAAGGGATCCTAAATAATAATAATAATAATAATAATAAATAAATAAAAAATACAAAAAACAAATAAATAAATAATAAAAACAAATAAAAAAATAAATAAAAAATAAAAATAGAAAGTCATGAAATGTTGCATGGGGAAGGGGTGATATTCAATTCCCCCCCCCCCCCCAGGAAAAAAGATTTTTCTGTATCCGCCCTTGAAAATACGCTATGTTTTGTGGCTATTTTTTTTTTCAATCCGGTGTCACAAAAACATGTTTTCAACTGTGGACGCGGCTTCAGCTTCGTATTTCCCTTCAGAAGTCATTTTTAAAAATTGTTTTAAAGGCTTATTCCATTACCCGACACAAAATTAAAGTAGCGAGGGAGGAATGCTGTGTTTGGGCTATGACTCACCTCTGTTAAACATTGCAACAAATCACATTTCGCATCTGCCTCGGCTCGGCTTGTGTGCATTACGAATACCAAGGTCTCGCGTAAAAGATGATTTTATTTATGTGGCTGCCATAATACCCAATAGTGACACGAGAGTTTTTGTGAGGAAACGTTTTTAAATGAAGGAATTTACATGACGTTTTAAAAGGTTGAACAAGCGATATTTTAAGCTCGAATGATATCTTCGTGTTTCAAGTGCGCGAAAGTCGTCTTGTAGCAATTTCCACGTAAGCGGTATCCGGTGCAACAAAAGATGATTTGCATATAAATGCTGGGTTGAAGTTCTGATTTTTGAGGTTGTATTGATTTTGGATGAAGGTGTTACCACACTGAGGAATATTTTGCTTTAAAAATATAGTGTTTTGTTACTTTGCGTAAGTTTTACCGGTACAGTTGCATGAAATAAACAAATTGAAGTTCAAGCAGCTATCTGTCTGCGCGCTGGTGCGTCCTCCCCTGTGCGCCTTTTTTTTTTTAACCTGTGACCCTTTTCCAGATAATCCGGGTGATATGGGTAATAAACAAAATAAATTTTCAGGTAAGAAAACTTAAACTTTGTTACAGCAAAAGCAATGCTTTGTAACAAAATTACATAGGATTGTTTCTCACAAACAATTTTCTTTATAGTTCAGCTGCAGGGGTGTCAGATAAGCACTCCAGATACGCCTTTTTGTTTATTTTATTACTGTAATTTATTGTACGATCTATACAGAAGTTGCACATTTGATCCAAAAAAAAAAAAAAAGCGAATACTTTTCGTACTTGTAGCTCCGTTCATGTAATTTTTTCAAACTCTTCAAGTTTGATTCGGATAAAGCGGAAATCCGGAAAAACAATACTGTAGTTGAAAAAAAAAGACATCGTTTTATTTATTTATTTTTTTAATAAATTTTACGGGTCTTCTGGCAGAAAACGTTTGATAAACGCTCCGTTCAGAAAAATACATAATTAAATCAAAACAACAAACAGCGCCATCCCAAATCAAGATGGAATGTACCAAAATAGTTTCTGTCACATAGACTTTGATAGTAAACTCGATTATCCAGTGAAAACGTTTTCTGAAGACAAAGTTTAGTTGACGATAGCTCACATGCATTGTTATTTTTATTTTATTTTATTTCTTTTTAACGTAAAAAAAACAAATGAGATTGAATAAGAAATATACGTGTAGACAATTCTCTTTTACTGGTACATCACATTTTTGCCGGTGACAGAAGAATTAGGTTGCGTTGCGGGTGATTTATTAAACAATGCAATTTCTGTAAGGTTATCTTTCCTCGTCATAGGCTAAAGCAAACAGCGGTCTTAAGTAAAGTATGTCTCACCTGAGTTATAATAAGCAACTGTGATAATATGTTTGGTTACTTTCCAAAATTTTGATTTAAAGCAAATTAGATAAGTTGAAAAGCAGCTGTTATCTCCCTCTACCTTTGTTTTGAATAATACGCAGTAGTTTCTCCGGTTAAACAAAATTCCTAATTTCTCCGAACACTATTTGTATTTTAAAATTTTTGTTGCGTCTTTCAAATAAGGAGCTATTTATTCTAAATTCATTAGTGTTGTCTGTATATAAAAATAGATGTATGACCATGTGTGTCTGTATATGCTCTTTGCACAAATCCAATTTACGTCGGATCTATTTCAGATTTGGCTCCGAAGTCCTTTGTTGCGCGGGAATTCACACAGGAAACTTTTTGGAATTTTAAAAAATCCAAATAATTCTTCGTTTAAATTTTGAGTCAAAAAATTATTCTTTTCTAGACGTTGATGGGAAATTTTATAATTCATTTTTTTTAATATGTAAGCCAGATTGCGAAAAATAAGTCACTTGACGCAACTGTTTTTTTTTTTTTTTTTTTCGGCGTAGATCGTGCAACGCCGGACGACTCAGTTTTTAAGCAAAAATATGTGTGAATTGTAAATGTTAAAACAATTGCTTGCATTGATTTCGTTCAGTGCTTTTTATATAAAGCGCTTTTTTTAGTACAAACTATTTTTATTGCAGAAAATACATTAATGTTTTCATTTTAGTACGTACATATGTTTAACTTTGCTCCTGAATTACTACTTTTAACGATATCGTTTTTTCGACGGAATTATATTTATGTTTTTATCTGCTGCTGAAAAGTATTTGCACTATTATTTGATCTGATTTTTAACAAGCAAGAGATCGCGCCCCTAGCAGTGACAAAAGAGATCGGGCTGGGTGACTGAGTTACCCCAATCAGTTTTATCTAAAATTGTCTATAAATCATCATTTTCTATCTTTTCATAATCTGCAAGTTTACGTTTGCACGTCAGTATTCAGAGCGCAAAGCAATATAAATGCAAAAAGATAGTTAGACTTCGAATTAAAACTTCGATGCGTAGAATGAGAAGTTTCGAAGCAGTAGCAATCGGGTGGGGAAAAATGAGTTACCTCATTAACACGTGAATTCTTAAAAATGGTTGCTTCACGCGCAGAAGGAAACGAAAATTTAAAAAAAAAAAAAAAAAAAAAACAATTCACCTACCACGACGACTGTTATATAGGAGTAAACTAAAAGGGTGATTGACTACAGATAAATATTTACCCTGCGCAGGTTGGATAAGAATCGGGTGACTGTGTGTCCCGCGCGATCTCTCTCGGGTTAAAAATAATGATTGTTTTTAGGCTTGCCAGACGTCCCGATTTGACAGGGACAGTCCCGGTTTTCAGATAAAATTCCGGTATCCCCGCCGATTTACTTCACATCCCGAAAAATGATAAATTTGACTTTAGATGAACAAAAAAGTCGAAAAATAACTAACTACGGAGGAATATTTAGGATAATTACTTTGCCATTTGTAACATTAAAAAGTAAAATAATTATTGGATTAGCTTGTGAAGGTATTTACAACAATATTGAAACCGAAAGAGCTAATGAAAAGTACATGTAAATATTGTTAATTTTTTTTCTTATTCAAAGTGCTTCTCCTTCCTTAAGTAACTTGAAAATATTAACATGTAGGAAATAAAATTTATCTGCTCGGGTCATGTATTAATACTCATGATTTTGATTTATAATTTAGTGACCATTTATCCATAGCATGGAAAATGAACAACCGTCTAACTTACTCTAAAAACTAGCCAAGGGTGTGAACCCTTTTGAATACTCGCGACACTGAGGTGGGGGGGGGGGGGGGTGTCTCTCCTGGTGTCCCGGTTGAACATTTCAGAAATCTGGCAAGCCTATTGTTAACTAAATATAAAATTCACACTAGGGTATAACTTTAGAAATAGTATTTTTTAAAAATCTGCAACTAATGAACTTTTATGTTCTGATTAACTAACAAACTATCCGCTGCAGCTTTGTCCGAAAAATCTTCCCGCACCAACTCGTTTCAAGGTTACTGCCGCGGGCAGGTAAACGGCAGTATCTGCAGAAATAAGTATTGCAGACACTTTAAGAAAACTGTTTTTGATTCAATACTAACAATAGGAAAATGTTGGAATTTGAATTTCCCCCCCCCCCCCCCGCGCTTTTGTTTCAACAGAAACCGAATAAGCTAGCTTGTACAGTAAAGCTGACGCACATCAGACGACAAAAATGCAAAGAAACGAAAAATTAAAATTTTACTGCCCTTTACATGCCCTTGTTACTGCCCTATACTTTCCCACGGAAGTTTAGTGTAATAAATGTACGATGGAATTGCCTGTAGCAAATAAAAACAGTAGAATCTATTATCGAATAGGGTTGTTTTAGAATAAAGTTGATTAACAGAATATAAGTCAAAATTACTTGAGTGAATAAATAATAAGCCAGAGCAGAAATCTCCCATCCCCTGTTCTCTCGGCGTGGTCAAGTCTAGGTCTAGGTGGAGAGATTAATGATTTCTAACGGTGCAGGATTGCACAGGGGAAAAACAAGTTCCGGCTATTAATTTTCAGGACTGATGTAACTGTAGTTGAATGAAAAGCCGGAAGATGGCGCTAATGATTGCATATTGATGAGCGATTTCTTGCGCATGTGCAGTGCAATCGGGGCCATTTTGAAGTCGTGGACAAGTGCATTAAAACGTAGCTCTTAAGTTCGTAAAATACCACAGATATTGAATACAGCACAATCTCGTTTATCCGTACTAACTGGGACCTAATTCAATCCGGATAATTAATAAAACACACTGGTACATAAGCAAACTTATATTCTTGTATGACAGCAAAAAATGATGCTTTGTAACAAAATTAGACAGGACTGTTACTCGCAAACACTTTATCATTCAGCTGCAGTGGTGTCGGTCTGACACTCCAAATACGCCATTTTGAAGCCAACTAAAAAAAATTGATCCGGAGAAAATTCTGGAACTTGAGAGTGTATCATGTTGAATCTTGGCGATTAACAAGCTCCATCCTTTAATCTATTTTTTTAGATCAACAGTATATTTATTCAAGGTTTTCTTCAGACGACGTTAGTTCTAAAAACTCTTGTATGCTCTCAGTAACTAGCGGTTGTTTCAGTGAAATTGAACAAAAGCTAAAAATTGCATGGTAAAAAAACCAGTTTTATTTATTTATTTTATTTTATTACTAGTGGTACAGGCACAGCTTTGTCCGTAGTAAAAATTTAAAAGGTCATTTGGTTCGCCTATACATTTACAAATAATGGTTGATGATGTTCTCGCTAATTAGCTGCGTTAATTTGCTGGTGCAAGTTATGGTAATTTACTCGTTCATGTTATGATGATTTGCTCGGTAAAATGTTCTTAAAATTGGAATAGAAAAGGAATAAAACTGAATTTTCGAAAAATCGTTTCAAGGTGCACACCTTCATGCTACAAACTTATTTTGTGCCAAATTTCATGAAAACCAGCTGAACAGTCTAGGCGCTATGCGCGTCACAGAGATCAAGACATCCACAGAGATCCAGAATTTTAGCTTTATTATTAGTAAAGATTATAATCACTATTATTATTATTATTTGTGCTAAAATATAATTTAATTTTGAGTTTAATCCCGAAAGTAAGCAATGCTTGGTAATATAATCGAATGTTATTGAGAGTCATATGAGTTGTTAACGAGATTATATTGCGTTTTGCATGAATTATGTACATTTGATTTTCTTACAGAAACTGGTGCATATTAAATGATGACTTTTGAAATAGCTTACAATTAATGCTGTGTTTTTTCATAATTTTTACTTTGGTTCCACTAAACACGAGAGTTTATTTCAAGTAGCAAGTAAATTAAAAGCTGCTGCCCGTTGGTAAAATAATGTCTTGCACCATAGCCCTTTAATTAAACTTTATATTTTAGTGTAATAAACCTTAAAGATTTTGCTAATTTAAACTAAATTTATAATGATGCAGGCAGATCTGAGCTCATCATTTTTGCTCATGAGCTACGGGGCTCTGTCTGATTTGAAGGATAATTTTGTTTGAAAGGTCTTTAAGACATTCTCTTTCTGGAATGTGTTCAAAGACTTTTACTGTGTAAAGGAACTGAAATTTTTTTATTTGGAAAATGTACTGTATGGATTTTTGATGGTTAACATCTTCGAATGAATTTCTCGTTTTATCTTAATAAAGCGACTATTAAAAAACATCGTTTTCAGCTAAGTTCTTCATCAAGACTGAAAAAAAAAAAAAAAAAAAAAAAAAAACTTTTAATACCAAATTGAAAAAGTGCAGGAGGCTTCGTTAGTGTTTTTCAAATATTTTACTTGCCTTTTCCCATTTGTTTCTGTAAAATTTCAATTTTTCTTAATTTGTGTTTATTTTTTAGCTTTATACTTTGCTAATAGATGTCGCCACTACATTTTGCAGACTAATTCTTAACATTAACTTGTTCTATTATCGTTATTGTATTTGGCGCTTTGATTGAACCCATCTCGTACAGTTCTGATATGTTTTTTGTACGGGATTAATTTCTGAATGAGGTATGTTTTATAAAATCAGGGGTGGCCCACCTCTAAGAGCAAAGGCGCAGCCTCCTAAATATCGCGAAGACCCCTCCCCCAAAAAGTAAGGGGGTAAGCCCCCCCCCCCCAAATGGGAAAAATACTTCTTAAAACACCCCTCCCGCTTTATTTTTCAGTGGCACAGTCTAAGCCATGAACCCCCCCCCCCCCCTAGGTGGGTACCCCTGATAAAATTATAGTTTTTCTTTTTTGTACTGCTTCATCTAAATCAGATCTTCATTCTTCAGCAACATTTGATTTTATTTGCTATTTTGCGCCGATATAGTTCTTCCCAAACACCGTGGAATTATTTTTTTTTTTTAATTATAATTCCTCTCAAGTTCACTGACACACGCAGAAAGCTCAAAGCATTAAGATTTTTATCATTTGCAATTCAGACGCTCAGTGAAAACTAAGATGAAACTGCCGATGGTAGAACTGCAGAGGTTTCTAATCTTATTATACGAAGCAATAGAGTGTTGCGTTAAACCTTTGAAGGCAAAAAGAACATAGTCTTAACTATTTTGATACGTGTGTACTAGTCAAAAAGATAACGTAATCACAAATTTAAACATCGCTGGGTTGTTATTAAAAGTGTAGTTAAGATAAATTAATTATTACTTTCTTTCAAAATAAGAAATCGGAAAATTGATCTGAAATTCACATTACATAAATAAAAACAATATGTTTTATATTGAGACTTGTATTAAAATATTATTTTTCACTTTTGGGAGTAATTTTTTACCTTCAAAAAAATAAGTGAACATTTTTCAATTTTTTCCCATGGGGTAGAGAAAAAAATAAAATGCTTTTCAAAGGAAATATTTTCTATTTGATTATTAAACAGTTTTGATCTAATAAAGCAAATAACGGAGCCAATTGAAGTATGATTGGATAAATATATTGATAATTGAACAATGCGCAAATAAATAAATTAATGTATGAGAAAAATAAATGAACCATTTAAAATAATGAATAAATGAAATAGTGAGTGAACAAAAAAGTAAGTAAATGAATGAACAAATAAGTGGATTATTAAATGAACAATTGCAAATTAATTCGTTTATAAATGAGCACTTAATTTTAGAGAAATTTAACTTTGAGATTTAATAAACACTTGAATAAGTAATTGAAATGAATTATTACATTTCGCCCCATCTACTTTGCCCCGCATGTACTTGTACTAATTGTACAAAACATTAAAAATAAAACTAAGCATAATATTAAATAAATAAGCACTGCAGCGAATATTAATAGGCCTCAATAAAAATTATTTAATTGAAATCTCAATGACAGGAACTTTATCAGTTCATTATTAAAAAAAAATACTTTCGACATACAATATGAGTATCATTTTTTAAAAATTGCTTGTATATTTATATACTTTGGTCTTCAGAAGTGACTTTTCCTGACAGAATAGATTACATGGTTAAACTATTACCAGATAGGTGGCGCTAAAAACAGAGTAAATATTTTACCATGTTACTTTGTCCCACATTCCTCAACTATTCCATTTTTTTTTCTCACAAGTTTATTGAAACGGCTATCAGATTATTATGGAAAAGTTTTACAAAAAGATAAGAAATAAAAATACATAACGTTATACGCTGTAAATAATCTTAATGATAAGTGTACAGGTGGATATCCGCCATAAAATCTTAATCTTCATCACTGCATCCTAATCACCATTTCTTTTTTTTATGGATATGCCTCGTATTACCAATTCCAGAAAATCACCAGTCATAATATACCTTTTAACAGATGCAAATTTCTTGGATAATTTCTGTTCCATTCCATTTGTAGAATCAAGTAATCCAACGAGTAAGGTCGTATCGCAATTCGCGATTGCAAAAAACCATGATTTGTGTTCAAGACGTCAAAATTCAGATGAATGCTGGATGTTTTTTTTTTCTTTCTTTTATTACATTAACTTCATTTTTCCGCTTTTACGAACACACCGAAATTCTATTTAGAACCGAGTGCACTTGGGATTACCAAAAATTCATTTTAACCAAAAAATTGCTTTTTACTAAGGAAATCTTCGGTTCCAATCTTTCGTGTGTCCATACTGGTCAATATACTCATTCTTAATTTATTTAACAAATTTAAACCGGCAGAACGTGTGGTCGATGCGAAAATCCGGGATGTAGTCAATCAGTCTTGACTCTTCAAAGTGCACATGCGGTCAAAGAAGTTGTACAACGTAGTACCAAGGAGGCAGTGGCGTATCTAGGATGGGTGGCACCCGGGGCGGTAATCTGTGGTGTCAACCCCCTTCCCCCTTCAGACGCAAAAGAAACGAGCTGATGTGTGAATCACATGACTTCCTTTTACTCCAATTTCATGTCATTTTCCCATTATTGGTAATTTTAATGTGATTTAATAGTTTACTCTGTAAATATTTCCTACAGTGGCCAAATTGAAACCAGATTTAAAACTTAAAAAAAATCGCCAAATTTGTCACCAATTTAGCGACAAAACTTGGCGATCAAAGGACTGGCGATATATCGCCAAGTGTTCGCCAAATTATAACACCACTTGAGTTTACATCAAAATTATCAATGATTTCCCCCAAAAGGGGGCAAAAGACCCCCTTAAGAACATCTGAATGCAACCAAAAGGGGAGGTGCACAACTAGATCCCACTAGGAGTCTACGTACAAAATTTCAACTTTCTAGGACATACCGTTCTTGAGTTATGCGACATACATACGCACATACACACATCCGCACATACGTACATACGCACATACATACATACGTACGTACAGACGTCACGAAAAAATTCGTTGTAACTAACTCGGGAATCGTCAAAATGAATATTTCGGGTGTCTATACGTTCTTAGGCACTTATCCATGTGGTCGATTTGAAAAAAAAAAAAAAAAAAAACTCAACATTCATTCGGGGGTGAGCAAAATGGAAATTAAGGTTGATTTTTGAGTGAAAATTCTTTCGGGAAAATAATACTTAAGTAAAAAAAAAAAGTAAGAAAAAAGAAATCGTTTGTTTTTCCCCTGTTGCCAAAAAATAATTTTGAAAATGAATTACTGTACTTTCAAAAATAAATAAAAATAATGTGATTCAATGATTAACTCTCTAAGTATTTCCATCGGTGGCCAAGTTAATACCAAGTTATTTAAAAAAAAAAAAAATCGTCGCCAAGTTGGCGGAAAAACTTGGCGACCAAAAGCTTGGCGATACGTCACCAAGTGTTTACCAAATTATAACACCACTTAAGTTTGCATTGATATTAACAATGATTTCCCCCCAAAAAGGTGCAAAAGACCCCCTTAGGAACATCCGAAAGCAACCAAAAGGGGAGGTGCACAACTAGACCCCACTACGAGTCTATGTACCAAATTTCAACTTTCTAGGACATACCATTTTTGAGTTATGCGAGATACATACGCACATACGCACATACGCACATACACACATACGCACATACATACAGACGTCACGAGAAAAGTCGTTGTAATTACCTCGGTGATAGTCAAAATGGATATTTCGCGTGTTTATACATTCTTAGGCACTTTTCCGCATGTGGTCGAATCGAAAAAAAAACTCAACATTCATTTGGGGGTGAGCAAAATGGAAATTAAGGGCGATTTTTGAGTGAAAATTTTTTCGCGAATACAATACTTCCTTTTTTGTAAAAGGAAGTAAAAAATACATACATGTATAAACATGTAAACATGAAACTCATGGAATTCAGAAACAAATACATTTGTGTCATAAACGAAATTTTAAGTCGGCTTATGTACAAAAAAGAGATTAAAGGAGGGGGTTCCCCCCGGAAAGTTTTCAAATTTGTAGTCTTAAAATTGCATTTTAGCAATATTTTTCAAAAACTTGCAATTCCGCTTAGGGTGTCACCCGGGGCGGACCGTCTCCTTCGCCTCCCCCCTCGTAGTGACGGCACTGGTACTAGGCATTTATCGAATAACTTAAGCTTATAATGTTGAAGGTATATTGAAGCAACAAATCGAATTAAGTTTCAGTTCATTCAGTTTAATATATCCATTCAGCTTATCGTACTCAATACAAGCATAACTTCTTGCGGTCAGTCCCGCGAATGCATTTTTGTTGGCACTCTTAGTTTCAATGAGATGACATTTGCCTCCAGCTCAGTTATTCCCTATTCCAGACTGATGAGTTCAGTGCAAGGACGGAACTGCAGTCTCTGGGTATGATAACCGGGTCGTAATTATACTGCATGTAGTTCTACCTTTGCCCTAAGGGTGGTAGGTTACTTCTTCGGTTTACGAGTGGAATCGCACCATGGTTGTGGATTCTAGCTAGTGAACTAAATTTACTTTAGCTACCAGTTTATTGGGTCTTTTATTGGGTCTCTCACCTTCAATGAGGGTTGGTCTTTAACCACTCACCGTTACATTCAGGGGCGTGCACAAAAATGTTTGGCCCTTAACAAATGACTTTTACGGACCCGCCTACTTATTGTTTACCCCTACATCTCCACATGCACTTCATCCCTCCTTTTAAAAATCTTGTGCCCCCTTCCGGCTGGTGGCCGGGCCAACAAGAGTCCCTTCTCCCCCTCTGTGCACGCTTCTGGCTACATTTGAATTGTTAAACAACTTTTTGAGCAAAGTTCTGTCCATGTGCGTCGAAGGTAGCAGTGGGAACTCTTTTTATGTGTTTTATTTTAATTATTAATTTATTATTTCTTTTTTGGCCGCCAAATTCCTATAAGATGCACAGCTTCAATAAATACAATAAAGTATTAAGCGAGAATACATATAATACAGATTCAGTATGTGTATTGAATGCGTGATAGTCGATTCTACCCTTAAAAAGGAAGATAAAAATGCAGTACATTAGAACCACCTTAATATAGACCATGGACGCCCATACGCAAAATTGTAAGGGGGGGGGGGCTCAGATATTTTCCCCATGGAATCCTGTTTCAGGACAGATTAGAGTCATTCAAATTTGACATTTTTAATAACTTATTCATCTGTGGCTGTAGAAGAAATGTTTTTACAGTTTTGTATAGAAAAAAGGACTAAAGTCAAGGAAGTTCTAATTTCTAAACGGGGCTCGAGCCCCCCTTTCCCCCTATATGGGCGCCCTTGATCTGGACTAATAAGGGACCCATGTCGTTCGCATTAATGAAGGAACGCATTAAACAAAGTGTCAATTAAATTGAATTATAAACCCACTACTTTGCAGAGTAAAAATTGTCCCTTGAATTCAAGAGAATGAAATATGAAACTGTATAAAACAGAGTTTCTGAACCTTTTTGACCCGTCGACCGGCAAAAGCTATTGAAATTATTTCGCAGGCCTGTAAAGTTGTTTTCTTTTTCTGTAGAAAAGAAAAAAAAAGAGACTCAGAAACTTAAAAACTTGTGAATAACTGTGCAAACCGGTGAGGTTTTTCGTAAACGTGGCCCCGTTTCCGGGGCATGTTTACGCAACCAACTTGGACTCAAAAAATATTTTTTAACGGTTAAAAACAAACTGAGCAACAATTGAATATACCAATTTTGACTCCATTAACTGCTTCATAAAACCGCAGTGTCTAAAAATTTTTAAGTTAAAACAAAAATTTTAGAAATTTCATTGAAAAAAAATTCCTGTAAACGTGTCCCAGTCTACCCTACATCAAAATGTCCGTTTTAATAAGGTTTGTGTTAATGAGGGCTTACTGTATTTCCCGTAGACCATAGTTCCTCAAATTCTTTCATCGGCAGACCAGTTTTTTTTTTTTTTTTTTTGTAAAAACATTCAGTGAACCGGTAACTGTTTTTTTACTTCCAAATCTCTTCTAGAAATTCAAGAAGTTGACTTTCAGTTTCAACACAGTAAGCATAAATGGCTATAAATAAAAAAAAAAAAACATTTTTCCAACTGTGTATAGCTTTTGTTTTGTGAACTTATTAATTGCGTTATTAATTATGCATAGATATAATTTCAAAATAGAATGAATAAAGTGTAATATTGATACAAAAGAAAATTCAAGAACTCAAAACTACTATTTAAGTAGAAGAACCATAACAAAATACAAAAGTTTTATTGAGCAAAATGATTAAGCATGCAACATTACCAAAAATATAGGAACTAAATTTACTAAAAAATGTCTGCAAGGAGCACTAAACAATAAAAACAAGGGATTCTGTGCTGATGATTAAACGTGTTGAAGTACTGATCGATAAGGATATGTTATTTAATTTACATTTCCATAAGAGTTTTCTTCTTAATAATATTTGACACCCTAAGAGTAGATTCAAAATTTACCCCCCCCCCCCCCGCAAGAAACGAAACTTTACCAAAGACTTTGGTCGTCGTCAGACCCTGTTGCATATTAATATTTCAAAAGAAATACCATGTTTGTAGGATGTGTGTAACATAATGCGTGAATTTCATCTATTCTTGCAGTGCTTTGAGACCATATCAATGACATTGTCTATGTACTCCCCACTACCAATAGCGGTAGAACTCAAGGATAGCATCCTTGCGACAATGATGACCATTACCAAAAGACGCTCGACACTACCAGGACGACACTGGTCCGCATCAGGATGTAACACACACACACACAAAAAGTTTCTTGTTTTACCATATTAAAAGAACTGCGCTCTGATTACCACCTGGTTAACACAGTTCCAAACATTAAGTTGAGGTTATTTTTATACAGGGTGTCCCTGAATTCAGTGTGCAAGCTTAGAGGGGAGGTGCAAAACACGATAACAAGAAATAAGCATTCAGGTGCATATGGTCGCAAACGCAATGCTGATTCGCTACGTGCATACAAAGCCAGAACACACTGGTGGATGTGAAACAGCTCATTAGTTTATTACACAAAATCGATTTACACAAATTTAAGATTTTAGAACAGGTTTAAAGCTGTTGTTAAAACTTGCGACTAGTAGCTCTAACACACGAGTCGCAACAACAAAGCAGAGATGGAAGAAAGCATGTTAGGATGACTCGTAATTGCGATGGTCGATGTTTCGTCATTGCTTCGCATGTAATACAACTGCAACGCATGTATTACAAGAAGCGGTTCTAAAACTAAAATGTAGTGTAAAATCTTATTTGTGTCATAATCTATCGCTATTTGTTACCTGGTTAGCATTTTTCAATGCCTGGCTTTATGTGTATGTAACGCGTTAGATTGCGTTTGCAACAATATGTTTCTAAGTGATTCTTACTTGTTATCGTGTTCTGCACCTTCCTTTCAAGTTTGTGCACGGCATTTAGTGACAACCTGTAGGTTCTTCATCGTTGTGCGTGCAATACTTTTGGATACATAGCGATTTGAAAACAAATGAATCATTTGTGGTAACCCTGTACACATTTTTAAGCAAAGCAATTCAAAAATGATTAAAATATGAGGAGAGAGTGAAAAGTCTCATTTAAATCTCTGCGAATCGAAAGTTGCCTCATCCATTATAGCTTTCACTCCTTTCTCCGACCTCAACCTTTCTTCTAAAAGTTCCAAAATTGTCGCCACATTTCTGTAGTATTTTCTGGAATCTTTGCATTTCGGTACCCGTCTGTAGTCTTGGCACACTAAGTGTTGTTGATCGAACACCGTTCCATTGCCGCAAAGGAACCGGGTGCTCCTCATGACGCCAACTTTGTCCCGCGAGCAGATGTGATACATCTGGCATTTGGTCTCGATGTCGGCGTAATAACCTCCATTCACTTTATCCTCGCAGCTGAAACTGGTCTCGGGTAGGTCAAGCTCAGAGTACGTGGGATAATCCTAAAAGAATGAAAATGTACTTAAATGAACAGTATTTCTTTACAAATTACATACCTGAGAGTTATTGTGGGCATCTTTGAGCCTCAATTTATCTACTTCAAACTGATTCAATCACGCTTAAACATTTTTTTGTGCTTGTTGATACAGTAATAACACATACAGTTGATAATCTAATACAGATCTTCGTTAAAACTATCAAAATCTTTTTTTTACGACGAAACATACTACGAAGAGCTAAAATACACATTTCTTATTTCCCTATATTTATTTTATTTTATTTCAATTTTCTTCTTTATCAGTATTGAAATATATATATATATATATATATATATATATATATATATATATATATATATATATATATATATATATATATATATATATATATATAATTTATTCTTTTTTACTTGTTTTCTACTCTGTAAGTGGCTAGTTTCGCAAGGAATGAAATTTTTGCACATGCACACAACGTTAAATCAACCTTAAAAGTGGCCCCTCAAACACCTCAGAGCAACATAATAGCAGAGCTGTTGAGTCGGAGTCGGACTGATTTTGGGGTAAAGGAGTCGGAGTCAGAGTGGTTCGAAAACATGCCGACCCCCGACTACGTCTTTTTTATTTATTTAATTTTCACTGACTCTTGCATTTTTTAAAAAACTGACTACCGATTAATTTGATTACATGCTACTAATAAGAAAATGCTTGTCATTGTGGCAACCAGCTGGTTTGATTGTTTATCGAGGCTTTCTGTAACAGCTACCTACGCCGTCACCTAGCTTGTATATTTTTTAACTTTATTTAAGTTATAGCAACTGTCAGCAAACAGTTTTGTTGCCTAACATTTCCTAAGTACAATCGACTCCAGCTACAACGCGATCCGACCTACGCGAAATGGCTATAACGCGAGTTTTTCAGAAGCAACGAATTTTAGAGCTAAAGCAAATTTCTCGCTCTCAACACGAAAATATTTGGAAAAGAGTCGTGATGCTAACATTCGGCTTTGTTAATGACTACTAAACATTAGTTCGTGAATGTACTTTCCTTCTTTCAGCATCACTGCGCAAGTTCCCATATACCGCACTATAAACATAGCATTGTTAGTGTATATGTATCATCACTCCTCATTTTTCATTTATTTATTCTAAATATGAAAGATGATGAAATATTGTGGCACCTAGGCACGCTGTTTCATCTAAAGCTTGAAGATGGAAATAAAAATCGAAAGTTTACGACAATTTAAGAAAATGCAAAGATTATTGATACACTTGAACAACTAGAAAGTGGGTCGAAGGTAGCACGACAATTAGGTATTGGTGAATCTTTCATTACGTATAATTAAAAGTCAAGAGAAGTCAATCCATATAAGTCCAAGGAATCCCATCGAAGAGGGGTGTTACCATAGATGTAAATGTTATAAAAGTAAATGCGAAGCTACTGTATTTAAAAATATATTAGAATGACGATCAGATCGTGCAGGATAAATCATCATCTTCAATTTTTAAGTTATAAATGTAACTTATTGTATCTACTGTATAGTACTCTTGCAGTGCAGTGCTTTATTATTACTACGCACTGTACGTACCGTACTGTTTAATTTTTATGTCTCTCTCTACCATTGATCATTGATTTTATGCATCGTAGCAGTATTTTATGTTGAATAATGCAATTTTTTAAAAAATACGCTAAAAATTCAGCTCTTTATGTAGGAAACGGTAATATATAATTTAAGAATGGTCAAAAACAGTTTAAAAGGTGTTTAAATGTCTAAAATGATTTGGTATGTTAATAAAAAAAGTCATATACACAACACTTTTCTACAACGCGAAATTTCGACTTACGCGAGGAGTCTTGGAACGCATCCCTCGCATAAGTCAGGATCCGAATTTCAAGTAAAAATAATAATATATTTTTTACCTCGATCTCAATTATAAAATAGTAAAAGGAATGTATGAATCGCTTGAGCAAGTCGGGAAACTTCTGAGGGTGCTTGGTAAATTCAAATAAGAGTTGGTTAGGCCCGAAAGCGCAAATCCAAAAGATCCGATAAAATATAAATGTTTTTTTTTTTTTTAATCTAAAGACTTTATCTAAGCAAGCTTGGTTATCAGTAAAAAGTTAAAAAAAAAATCAGTATAAGATTTCTTGGTTATAACACTCAATAATTGTAGTTAATCCCAAAATCTTCTTATTAAGGTTAATTCTAAAGCTGCCAATGAAACTAAAATTAAAAATTGAGCCAAGAAATGCTGCTATAGTAAAAGCTATTCGTTCAAAGCTGTATACCGCCGCATTTTGGTTAAAATTTGCTTTAGACGTACTTGTACCCGACTTCTCCCCGCAATATAGTGCAATATTTTCGTTGAAATTTTTAAGATGAAATTTAAGATTTTGGGGGATATTCTTAGGGATTTTTTTCAGAATTAAAGTATTTCAATTTTTATAAACTCTGAAATTGAGTTGAGGTGGTACCCACCAGATGGGTGTCACCCGGGAGGGGGGAGGACCGCCCCTTGTCAAGAAAAAATTTTAACTAAGCAAAAAAAAAAAAAAAACCCTCAAGTAACTGCTTTCTAAAACTGGAAGCACAGGTTTTAATCTACATCTGTTAGTTAAACATTAAAGGGGAGCAAATTAATCCTATTCATTTTTTTATTGGGATTTTTAAGTAATCTCACTTTAGAAATCGCAACTATTGGATAATTTGATTTTCGAATTGAATTTCTAACGTTGTATACATCTTAGGTTTACAATAAAATACAACGCGAAAATTTCATAATATTTCAATCTCTGTTTAGGGGTTTTCCCCTTTCCCATGAGGAAGGGATATTTGGAAAAAATAAATAAATAATAAAAAAGCCGGAGTCGGAGTCGGACCTTTCAAAATCCAGGATTCAGAGTTGGAGTCGGAGTCGGCAATTTTTCTTCCGACTCCGCAGTCCTGCAATAGTCTCCAGTGTAGGTTTCGAAAGAGACTGGCGACTACTCTTCCATTTAATTTGTTTTGACCTTGAGCCTTTTTAAAGAGAATGGCCAAGTGTTCCCTATGTTTGGATTTTTGTAGTGAAACAAGGAAGAAGAGTAGTTATGGAGAACTGCAATGATCTCACTAGTGACTGGGAAGAAAGTTTACTGAAAAATCATTCCGCAGAGGGTAAATTTTTTTTGCTTCATAGAAAAAAAATTAATTTTTAATTTAAAAAAAAAAAATTCATAACTGTAAACAACTTCAATTGATGCCTTTTGCCCGCTGTTTTGGATTTAGAGCATGACGTTTCTGTAATATTATTTGAGATAAAAAGGAGAAGTGAAGTTTTTAACACAGCGATAATCTTTGAAGATAATTGATGATGTCATTGAAAATTCAAATGTCATAGCTAATGATTCAATTCAGAAATTTTTTTTAGAGTCAAAAGCAAAATTGAAAAAAGAAAAAAAAAAGAGGGATATACGGTATAACTGGAAAATTGTAAACAAACACTATTTGAATTATTTTTTAATAAAAAGTAGAATTTAAGGAATAAAGCATTTTCTTTTCCCGATATTTAAAAAACCATTCTAAGGTATTGAATTATTTTATTAGTAGTATAGTTCGTGTTCAGTATTCAAAAACTGTAAGAGCAGCCACCCCTCTGAGCCACCAAATTTTACGGGGCCACCAAGCGGGCAAAACCGTGCGAGTACCACTAGTTCAAAAATAAGAAAGAATAATTATCACATCAATTCAAAATGAATGCTGTGACTGGATCAAAATTGTCCAGACATTAAGGGTAAATTTGAGGCATTTCAGAAAACTGATGAAAAATAAGTTAATTTAATAAAAGTAGTGCAATTTTAAACAAGAAAAATAACGTTTCTAAATGTTTAAAAACACCAATATTTCTATCATGACAAGATTTCTATCATTTATACTAATGTATTGACTATTGCAATATAGGAAAAGCATTAGCATCAACTTCAAAAAAGCTATGAAAAATAAATAAGAACTTTAAAAACTCAGTTATAAATGCATCTTATCCCATAAATCTTATAGAAATTATGTTTCTGCAAATTTTATGGTATTTATGTGAAAGGATAAATTTCAGATTAAAAAAGTTGCATTTTTGTTTAAACCGCGAAAGCAAGCAAAACGGTGTCTAAGGGTGATAATGTTGGCTTCCGTGATTTATACAAAAGTACAAATCCGCTGAAATGTATCCTTCACATTAAGACAATGAAATTTGCGAAATCATAATTTGAAAAGATTTATGAGATACGATGCATAAAGAATTACGACATTAAAAGTTTTTTTGAAATAACATATTGCAAAATGGAGTGAAAATATCATTCATAACTTTGCAAGATGAATGCAGTCTTCTGATATTTATTCAAATTTAAATGAAGTGAAATCCCAATTTTATGTGCCTGAATCTACGTTTTTTTCCCGCATTTAATGTTTTTTCATCGGTTCTCATCATCCGTTCTAGTGTTATATACTTCCCGTACTTTACGTTTTTAACCCAGTCCTTTAAGTAACATAAAATCGGAGAATGTATACTTAATAACTTGAAGTAGCTCAAAGTTTACCGGAACTGCTCAAAATTACTCTGAATGACTGCATTTTACTGTGAGTTAGTTCACAGCTCAGCGGATAAAAATGTTTTCAACTCAAAAGTCTTTCTTTGATATACGCATTCAAAAGAAATGCAACTGAAAATTGAACAGTCAAGGGGAGAGTAAAAGGTCTTTTTTGATACGCTGTGGTTTGTAACTTGCCTCATCTATTATTTCTTGATGTATTTTCTCCGACCTAAGTTTCGGTCGAAGTCCGACCAAAACGTTTGCCACATTTCTATAATACTTTCTCGAATCATGGCATCTTTGCACCCGTCTGTAGTCTTGGCAGACTAATTGTCGTTGGTCAAACACCGTTCCATTGCCGCAAAGGAACCGGGTGCTCTTCATGAAGCCATCTTTGTCACGTGAGCAGACGTGATACATCTGGCATTTGGTCTCGATGTCGGCGTAATAACCTCCATTTACTTTGCCCTCGCAGCTGAAGCTGGTCTCGGGTAGGGCCAGCTCAGACTACGTTGGATAATCCTAAGAGAATAAAAACGTTCCTAAACAAATGGTATTTTATTATAAATTTCATGCAAAACATCAAGTCATTCATCGTGACTAAGAGCAACCGTTTGTCAATAAACAAGTAACATTTTATTACACATTATACGTGAAACATTACAGTCATTCAGGATAATTTTGAGTCTCGATTTCTCATCTTCAAGCTGCAGCACTCATGTTTTAACAATTATATAAAGCTGATAGTTTAATCGCCTACCCTATTCACCTGATTTCGCATCTCACGACTTTTCATTACAGTAAAAATGATAGCGGAAAAAAAAGTTTTTTTTAAAAAAATGTTTTTGCCACTATGCAAACAACTTTGATACGAATTTTTGAACAAATCCTACAACAGGAACATAAACGAGATTTTTGCATTTTTCTTCACAACACTAAAGAAAAAAAATCCTAAGTATTGTATTCTAATCCAAAAATAAGAAAAAAGTAGTATTACATCCATTTAAAACGAAGTATTGGCCGGGATCAAAATATTTCTCCCATTCAGGGTAAATTTGAGCCAAGTCAGAAATGGAATGCAACAATAAATAAATAAATAAATATAAAAGAGAAATTTTTATTTTACAAGAATAAAATTTCTAAATGTTAAAATAAGCCCCCCCCCCCCCTTTGTACTTTACAAAATAGCAAGATCTTATCCTTCATACTATTGCATAAAATATTATAATGTAAGAAGAACAATCACTACAACTTCAAACAAATTGCTTCCGAACAGTCACTTAATAATTGAGGCATTTACAACTATGTATCAAGCCCATTTTGACTTGATAAACTTTATGTCTGAACGTAGTAGATTTTGGCAACGAAATTATACGTTCATAAATGAGGCGTCCAGAGCTAAAGCGGATTAAGCTCTGAATGCCTTAACTAATAAATAATGCTATGAGCAGTACACAAAATTGGCTTCTTTCTCAAAAAAGAGAGAAGAAAATTTTTTTCATATCCTCTCAAGGTGAATGGGGTTGCGCCATTTGGTTTTTATTCATATCCTAAAAAAATTCAAGGGATGCAAAGTCAAACAAAAGTATCCCGAATGACCACTTTACTATGAAACTGTTCACATCTCAAGCGATGATTAAACTTTTAATTTCAAAGTTCTTCCCAGGAATATCTTCTTTACTGATAATAAAGCTGAAAGTCTCTCTGTCCGGATCTCTCTCTCTGTCTGTCAGGATCTCTGTGACGCGCATAGCGCCTAGACCGTTCAGCCGATTTTCATTAAATTCGGCACAGAATTAGTCTGTAGCATAGGGGTGTGCACCTCGAAGCGGTTTTTTGAAAATTCAATTTTGTTTTTTTTCTATTCCAATTTTAAGAGCATCTCCCAAAGCAAAATTATCATAAGATGAACGAGTAAATTACGAAGTTATCATCACGCAGAACAGTAACATGGGCAAGCCAATTAGCGAGAAATTCATCATACATTATTTGTAAATATACAAGCGAACCAAAAGACCTTTTAATTTTCTACTACGAGCAAAGCCGTGCGGGTGCCACTAGTGTATAAGAAAGCAATCGACTGAAAGTTGAAATGGCAATGGTAGGTTAAAAGGTCTTTTTTAAAGCTATGTGAATTAAAACTTACCTCATCGATTACTTCTTGATGTCTTCTTTCCGACCTGAGCCTCGGTTGAACCCCGACCAAAACGGTTCCTACATTTCTATAATATTTTCTCGATTCTTTGCATCTCTGCACCCGTCTGTAATCTTGGCACACTAACTGTCGTTGGTCAAACACTGTACCATTTCCGCAAAGGAAGCGGGTGCTCCTCATGACGCCATCTTTGTCACGTGAGCAGACGTGATACATCTGGCAATCGGTCTCGATGTCCGCGTAATAACCACCATTTATTTTGTTCTTGCAGCTGAAGCGGGTTCGGGGTAGGTCAAGCTCGGAATACGTGGGATAGTCCTAAAAGAATAAAAACGTGGTTAAAAGCAAAATTGACACATTTTGCAAAATACTTCATATACCACTACTCGTATCACATATCACACTCCAGGGACTCCTGTACTAACACTGTTTGCGGCTTAACCGGTTAGATGAGGCCCTGAAGACAGCTCTGTTTTTTTTTTTTTCTTTTGATTCAGAAAAGAAGTTTAAAAATCCCCGGTAGAGCAACCGCAAAGGTGTTGAGTCTCTTGGAGAACCTTGTGACCTGAACATATTTAACCTGCTCAAAACACCATTAACGAACACGGACGATCTTCCGCTAGTGGCATCAAACCCAGAACCCTTTGGTTACGAGTTTGACGTCTTACCGATCTGGCCACCATGGCCAGCCCTACTAATACAATAGTTATGTACAAATTGCAGACAATATGTTATGTCTTTTCCTCTTCATGACTCTTGAGTGAACCTCACACATTTAAGGAAACAGTGAACTCGAGCTGCAACGCAATTTGACTTTCACGAGTAAGGTATGTCAGAGCTAGCGCGAACTACTCACCCGCTACTCAAAAATTTTCGGAAGTGAAGCGCAAGGTTTAAGTATCGGCTTCGTTATTGGCTAATACATCTTGACTTCGTGAATAGACTTTCCATTCTTCAACTTCTCTGAGTTGAGAAGTTCCCACACCGCACCAGGCTTTACCCCGTTTAGTTTGTAAGAATAATTTCTTCGTATTTTCCATTCATTTTTGCCATTGCAAGTGTGAACGTTAGTTAAATATGGTGGCAACTAAATGCACTGCTTCATCTAAGGTTAGTTAAAATAGGAGGAGGAAGAGGAAGTTTTCTACAACAAAAGAAAACTCTTGTGCGTTGTAACAGTATTTAATGTTCAACAACACAGATTTAAAAAAATATTGTATAAATTACTGCTTTATGTAGGAAACGATAATTTATTATAATAAAGGAATGATTTAAGACAGTTTGCGTTTAAGGGGTGCTTACAAGTGTCTAAAATAAAAGTATATACCTATCAAGAAGTCCAGATTCCACTGTACTTCCAATTCACATAGCAATAGTTTTGTCACTAATTAGTTTTGATTTTTATTGCAAAAAAAAAAAAAAAAAAAAGTCAAATGTTCATCCTACTGGCCTAGATGGCGTGATCGGTAAGGCGTCGCACTCGAAACTGGAGGATCTTGGGTTTGATGCCAGCCGGTCGAAGGTCCTCCGTGCTTGCTAACGGCGAACGGGACACATTAAATATGTTGTTCTTAGTCACAAAGCCGTATTGAGGGAATTCAAATGGAGGGAGTGAAGAATTTTATTCTTGAACCAAAGATCCCAAATCACGTGATAGATTTTCAAGCAAAGCATTGAAAGAAATCAGGTTTCTTTCGTTAATTTCACTTAAAACATGTCAACCATTCATGGTTGTTGAGTCACATGACTTGGCGTATTTGTCTCAGCTTTTGCTAAGCCCATGATTGGACTTGCTCTCTCCATTTACTAATTCCCGCTATAAGCCAATTTCTCTAAGTTCCCATTCCAACCCATTGTCTCTGGGAGTGCTGGATCACGGTTTGCTCTCCTTCTGGTCTGGATACAAAACAGCTCTCGTCAGTGGACCATCCGATTCAAATTCTGAGTCACAACTGCATTTATGTCGAGGACTGCATACTAAGTGCCTTGCCTCCGTTATTTTTTATACCGATAGATGGCAGCACCATCACCGGATCGAACAGTTAATGAGAATTTAGAACTAGTCCAGGAGCTAATAGCTACCTGGTGCTAGCACCCCCAGAGGTATCGTTTCACTTGGAGGACATTGAGACCACGAGCATATTTAACGTCGCCCAGTCCCCTTTAATGACGACGGTGGATCTTCGACCATCGAGTTTCGAACTCAGGACCCTCCGGCCCCGAATCCGGCACTCTACCGATCGGGCTACCACAGCCCCAGTGCACCATCCAATCGGTTAAACCACATGTACCGGTAGGTACGGGGCGCTACGGAGTGCACTGTAATGTAGATCCTACTTCAAGGCTACATTCGGAAACAGGCGCCGGTCGCACCGGTGCCACCGCAAGCGTTTTCAAACGATCGAGCCGCAGTACGTTTTCAATTAGGGACTCAACCGTTTCGACCACTTGCGGTGACACCGGTGCGACCTGTGCCTGTTTCCAAATGTGGCCCAATATAATTTAAAAAGTGACATAGCTATTAATATGATCTTTACGTTTATTTAAAAAAAAAAAGATGTAAGACAATTTCACCTAAAGTGGACATACATCACATTTCTTGAAAAGTGCCCCAGTGGCAACACTTCATTGGATTTTACCCTTGCCATAATATGGGGTTTAGGGCCGTGGTGGCCTGATCGGTAAGGCATTGGACTTGGGGCCGGAGGGTCTCGTGTTCGATCCTCGCTGGTCGAGGATCCACCGTCGTCCTTAATGGTGACTGGGCGACTTTAAATATGCTCAAAATGTCCTCCATGTGAAACGATACCTCTGGCGGTGCCAGACCAGAAAGTTATTCGGCTCCTGGCCTGGTTCTAAATTCTCGAACTGTCCATAGATGGCACCACCATCTATTGTGCTGTCTTCTGAAGGCAAAGCGCCTGGCACGCAGTCCTTCATAGTTTGATTGAGGGCCGTGGTAGCCCGATCGGTAGAGTGTCGGATTCGGGGCAGGAGGGTCCTGAGTTCGAACCTCGATGGTCGAAGACCCACCGTCGTCATTAAAGGGGACTGGGCGACGTTAAATATGCTCGTGGGCTCAATGTCCTCGAACTGAAACGATACCTCTGGGGGTGCTAGCACCAGGTAGCTATTAGCTCCTGGACTAGTTCTAAATTCTCATTAACTGTTCGATCCGGTGATGGTGCTGCCATCTATCGGTATATAAAATAATGGAGGCAAGGCCCTTAGTATGCAGTCCTCGACATAAATACAGTTGTAATCAGTTGTGACTCTGAATAGGAATAGGAAAAAATATGGGGTTTAGGGCCGTGGTGGCTTGATCGGTAAGGCATTGGACTTGGAGCCGGAGGGTTCCGGGTTCGATCCTCGCTAGTCGAGGATCCACCGTCGTCATTAATGGTGACTGGGCGACGTTAAATATGCTCATGGTCACAATGTCCTCCATGTGAAACGATACCTCTGGCCTCTGGGGGTGCCAGATCAGAAAGTTATTCGGCTCCTGGCCTGGTTCCGAATTCTCGAACTATCCATAGATGGCATCACCATCCATTGTGCTGTCTTCTGAAGGCAACGCGCCTGGCACGCAATCCTTCATAGTTTCATTGCCAGAGGTCTCTTTAATAGTTGATAATACGGGGCCTTTGTGTTGGCAACTGTAGTTAATGGCGCAGTTTCTGTGTTTCATGTTATTGTCTTACGTGAGGAATCCTTAGCATCTTGGGTAGAAGATTACGTCAAATGTTTTTTCATGGTGACTTCAAGATATTTGATGAAATGATTGAAAATAACGGCTAAAAAATAACAATAATTTGTTTTTCTTTTTAAAAAAAGTTAAAGATCATTTTAGGAATATCTGATTGTAACTCAAGAGAGGGGGAGGGGGTATAGTCCGAACACATTCGAAATTTAAACCTTCTATCTACGGAAGATAGTTTTAATTGAAATGCGGTATAAACAAATCTGCACATTCAGACGTTACGAGAGAACTTGAGCTAATTAACTCGAAGATGGATAAAATGGTAGTTCAAATATTTTGAAATACATATGTTTAAGTACTCAAAATTCTTTTAGGGGTAAGTTTGGGGGGGGGGGGAGGGGTGGATTTAGGTCGAAATTTCAGTTTTTTTTTTTTTTTTTGTCATTAACAATGATTTATTTACTTAAAAAAAGGACCTCTTACAGATAAGAGCTTGATAAGAGCACTTGAACCGAAAGTAGAAACATTTTTGTAGTTTTTATCAACCACCCAAAGAATCTGTTACTACGTAGATCGTATCCACACAGTAACTCAATTAGGAATTTTATTTAATTATCAAAATGAAATAGTTTAGCAAGGATATAAAATTTCCTGAATATATATATATATATATATATATATATATATATATATATATATATATATATATATATATATATATATATATATATATATATATATATATATATATATATATATATATTTATTTATTTATTTATTTTTTTTAATGCATACTTACAGTTTTCTTATTTTTGTGTTGAGAACAAGCTTATGTTGCTTAAAATACCAATGGCACTTGTTTAAGAGTCTCTTTGTGCAAGATACGCAAAAGAATTTGTCTCCATTTTTTTTCTACTGATATAAGTGAAAAATGAAATTTGGTTTTATTTGTTACCCGTCAATTTCTCAGCACGATCGTACGAGATAGAAGGCTCATTCTGAAGACTGCAATGCATTTCTTATGAATCCCACGCTCAAAATGGTCGACCATTTTGATTTTGTCATACTAAACTATGCGTATTTACGTTAAATTCTGACTCTTGGTATAAATTAAGTTAAAATAATGGGAACTAACATCGTTTTGATGTTATTTTTCCTGCAAAATGATAGATGCCAATTTTGATAAATAAACCTGAAATGTAAATGCTAAATCTGTACTAATAAAATATGTGCGTGTCTGTCTGTCTGAAGCCTCATTCCCTCGCTGTGAATTGAGACTCGAATGAGGTTCTAAAAAATCGAAATTTTACTCGGAACTCATCTTTGTACGACTTACCACTTTAAATAGCGGAGATATTATTTAAAATTTCAACTTACATTCTTTTGCTTTAACATTCTTACAGATAATTTGGTCGCTAAAATACAGAGGCAAAGCCAAATTGATGAGCGAAGGGCTGTAGGTGGCGAATGAGGGTAGGCGATCAAGGAACTTACTCTCAGTAGGAGCAGGGGTCAAAGTTCCTTAGTATAATATTAAAAATGCTATATTAGGATCTGATTAAGAAAAAAAGCGAGATCCGGTACGAAAACATGTCATAATCACCAAAAGCGTAAGTTTAAAACATTAGTATTATTTTGTGTTTAAACGTTGTCAGTACAGTATTTTGGCATATCGACTGTGAAACATGTATGATTTTATTTTTTCTCTCAAAGTGTTATTACTGCCTGGGAAATCATTTGATGTGTTTACTTGTAAACAAATAAACAAAATAGTAGAAACTTAATAAATTAGCTTTGAATAAAACAATAAGTAAGCAAAAAAAAAATGAATAAATAAAATTTTAAATAAGTAAATATTTAAATGATTGAAACATTAGTTAAATAAGGAAGAAAGATAATAAACTGAATATTTTACAATGCAGCATGTAATTTCACGCAGCTTCTCCTAATGAAAGTTAATTGGAGATTTTTTGCAATGTCTATTATTTACTTGAAATAAGTAATATTCGTCAGTTTGAATAGAAAAAAAAACTAATATAAAAGCAGTCTGTTGCGTCTAAAAAATTTGAGTTTCTCATTATATAGTGACTGTTGATTTACGAAAAGTATTTTTAATACATTGTAACGTTTCTTTTTCCATAAAAATACTGATTATAACGAACGTGGGTGTTTTTAAGTGCTCATTCGCCCCGTTCAAAGTTTCAACCGTAATACCACACGCTCTCGAAATAATTTAATGCAGACTATGTAAATATTTAGTTTAAAATTATCAGAAATTCATTTAATTGCCGTAAAGTGATATCTTGAGTAACATAAATATGAGATAGTTTTAGATTGAGATAGTTACTTGCTTAACTAGGAGGAAAACTAAATTTTCTACTCCTACGCCATGAAAACTTTGTTAATTCTAATAAATTATGCTACGAAGAGTTATATCCAGATATTTTGAACAGGAGAATGCTTTTTACTATTTTTTTCGGAGCACTTTTTATTGCATCAGAATAAACATAAAGAAACGTGAAGTTTTTAACCAAACTTAGTCGTTTTTACATTGCTCATTATGTTTTTTTTTTTAAATTTTTTTTGTAGCAAGTGTTGACATTTCAAATAATATGAACCCTTCATCTTTTATTTATGATGTTGTTGAAGCAAATTGGATATTTTTATGCATACATTTCACTTTATTCCCGGAATTTTTAACTTTAGGTTTTTTAAATTAAAGTTTTCTTTACGGTTAATTTGGAACCAAGATAAGCGATTCTCAACGGCTTTTTATCTACAGAAAGGTAGATATTTGAAAAAAAAGTTCCCGGTCCACCTCTTCAAAAATTAATATTTTAATAAAATAAATAAATAAATAATAAAAATCTTTACTAAATGTTTATAAAGCAAATGCACTGAAATCTCGTTACAACGAATACCGATACAACGAAACATACGATTCAAGGAAATAAATTTTCAGTACCGATTTAATTTTCATTGCCTTGCTTGGATTCCATTCCCGCTACAACGAGCAAAATTTGCAGTCCCTTGAAATTCGTTGTGATGAGACTTCCTTGTAATTGTACAAGATTTTTTATTATGTTTCACTTACAGTAACATTTGAACGTAAAGATAGGTAATTAATTACTCATAATCTCCAGGGATTGGTCAATTTTTCATCGGACCAGTTCCGTCAGCTGGACCAGTAGCTGAAAACTCCTGGTCAAGAAAAAAAAAAAGACTTAACGTACTGCTACATCATCGCATAAAACTGAAGACACATTTTCGTCGCTGTTAGTAAATTAAGGGGATTCATTTATTCCCTCTCCCCCCTCTTAATGAAAAAAAATATTTTTTTCATAAATTTTTGCTTCTTTATTTTATGTATTTGGTTTTCTCAGTGATAAAAGTTTAACACTCTAGAGTAAGTTCACAAAACCACAATTTTGAATTTCCTATTGAAGTTAAATCTAAATTTAAAAAAATAACTGATATCAACTCGGAACAGGTGCAATTATTGCACTCACCATTAAAAAGTTTCTGATTAAAAATGTTTCTAGAAAATAAATAATGAATCTATATATTGCTGTGGGAAGGTTAAACGCAATGTCTGCAATTTTTTCAATTTTTCATTCTCTGCATTTTTGTCATGTATTGTAATACCTTTATCGTACAAGCTCGCTTATTTCGTTTCCTCTGAAAATTCAGCGCGGAAAAAAAAAGCATCAAATTCTAACGTTTCCCAATTGTTAGTATGGAATCCAAAACGCGATCTTCAAACATAATTCAAAACCTCATTTCTACAGATACTGCGTTTTACCTTTCCACGGCAGTATAGTTTTGTGCTTTACAAAGGGGAACACTGTAATTGATTTTTTAAAAAAATGTACCAAGTAAAATTTTAATATTTCTACTCATAAAATTAGTGACATACTATTTTTCAACACACACAGCATGTTTTTAAATACAAAAAATGTGCCGGAAGAGTTATTACCTGTGATAGAACGAAGGTGCCAAGTACAACAACCACGAAAATAGCAACACGACGAAAAGTAGAAACCCCCATTTTTTAACAAGAATATATTCCAACTGCTACCAAAACATCGGGTAAGATCTAGTACAATGACTGTAGGTCCTGGAAACAAATACACTTTTACAGGATATAAAATGAGAAACACGATGTCGGGTGTGTTCGAAATAGGTCATGACAACTGGTTTAGAAGGACAGAATTCAAAATTATTGCTGCGGTTCGTGGCAGTTTCTTTCTTCTAATGGAAGTTTATGTGGGAAATTGACTGTGAAGAAAAGTGCTTACATTTTGTGATTCTTTTAAAATGAATATTTAAATGTTACGCACTTTAACCCTATTGTGGCCGACGAGTTATTAAAAAGAAAGAGAGAGAGAGAAATATACTGCCGTGAGAAGGTAAATGACAGTATCTTAAAATGTTTATTTATTTATCTATTTAATTTGCATTTTTGTCGTCTATTGTGACTTAAAAGCTCATTTCTAGATACTGCCATTTACCTTCCTACTGCAGTATATCTCTAGCATTGAAGTGAACATGAAAACAATCAGTGGCAATATAAATAACGTGTATAAAACCTTTATTTTTTTTTAAAAATTTACCTTTTTAACTTTTTTACTAGCTCCATGGTTTCATTTTAATTATTTTTTACACAAACCATTTTTAGTTATTCTTTCCCCTTCAGACCTGGTGTCCGGTATGAAGATTTAAACAGTTGCTAATCAGATAAGATAAATAAATACCTTTGTGCTGAACATTTAAGTAAGAAAAACAACGTTAAAAAAATGCACAAATTTGCCAATTACAGACATCCGACAAAAAAATCTTTTCATCCATAAGCTCATCACTTTTTGCATTGAAAAAGGCGTTCCCTATGACGCCGAAACACGTGTCTGCTGTAATTGGAAAATTTGTGCATTTTTTTAACGTTGTTTTTCTTACTTTAGTTGCTAATCATTAAAAAATTGATTAAATTACTTGATTTTTATTGTAGTTGGTTTTTTACATTCAGCTTAATATTATCTGTGCAAAAATTTTTCGTTTTGGTATTTACAACACTAGCAAATAGGTGTTTTTTTTTCCCAAACATTGGTTCTCGTAGCAAAAGTGGGAAGTTTTTTGTCTGATTTTTAAATAAAATATATAATATTTTATTCATTATTTCAAATGCTTATATTATGTTTATTAATTTTTCGGAGTACATGTTAAAATAAAGTTTTTTTGATGTTTCATCGCTTTTTCAAATTTTAAATATATATTTAAATTATCTATATCCGGAATATTGAACACATCATAACTTCTTTTAATTTTCATCTTCAAACTTGAAATTTTGTCTGTAAGATACACTTTACCGTACTACACTTCCAAATAAAATCATTTTTGGTTAAGTATTTCATAACTCCGACTGAAGGGGTTAAGTGATTATTTTTTATTTATCAAACGGTACGTTAAGCATGGTTCCAGAATTAAATGTAGTGTAAGCGGGAAAACTTTTACCTTGTACAAAAAATTTAAACACTCCATTTAATTTTTTATGAATATTTTCTTGAGTTTACTATATTTCCCCCTAAGGCTGGTTTCAAGGGAAGAATCATGGAAGTAATGCCCCTCCCCCAAAACTGTGAATATGTAGCCATTCAGATTTTGTTCCAATGCTAAATGAATAAAATGTAAACGATTGCAATAATCTTTTCAATTCATTAGTTATTCGAAATGCAACTTACTTTCATTGTTTCTGAAATAAATTATATAGTAACGTTTATACCGTACTGAGTGTCTTATTAATGGCCGATTTAGTGCGTTTTATCGACACCGAAACAGTTTACGAACTTTTTTGTATCCAAAACACTATATGCTTCAGCACGACTCCACACTCTCTATAAAATGTTAGTCTGTCTTTGACTGCCTCGGACTATATTTGCTGAAACTTAAAAAAAAAAAAAAAAAGACTCAGAAATAGAGTAAAGAAAAGTCGTCAGCATTCAATATGAGTTTTTAAAACACCTAAATTACAAATATCTGTTATTGGATGATGGCATGGAAATTATATTAACAAGGAAGAAACTTGCACTGCTTGGAAATATTTTTCAACTCTCAATTATTAGCAATGCAACATACTTTCCGATATTGAATCTGCCTGAAATTATGAATGAACAAATAAAGGAAAATATGCAAGAATACCAAAGAAAGAAGTCGAAATTAATATTTCTCATGAAGAAAGAAGTTATGACGTCAACAATGCATTCCGAAAGCTACGGAATGAAAATATACGGAAGCTCTTTTCAACAAAGCATTCTCAAGACAAATATTTTACATGTGCAAAGAAATTCCTGTCATATGCAAACATGGCGTCGCCTTTAACGCTTCATCAAAAATTCAAATTCATTCTGTTCGTCTGCTGTTTTGTTCTTAAGCACACAGATCTGGAACGCAGATCCAGCATTTCTTCGTAACATAGAATCTTTTGTTTGGCTTCTGCCGCTTAATGCTCGGTTTCATTAGAGCAAGGCAAAGGTCATCTTGCTTAGGACGGAAGATTTTTCATATCTTTACGCTAAGTCAAATTAATACGTTAGTTAGGAAGTCGGATTGTTCTTAGTACAATCAGATTAATGAAGCTGACTGATGTTTTTTTTTTTTAAATTTCATGCAGGAATCTTTCATGCACGTTTAAAAAAGTTTCAACATAGCTGAGGTTTGAGGAATTTACATTTATCCTTTGTTAAGACAGTTAATGAATAGCTCAGAATAAAAACAAATGTTTAATACACCAGTAATGAAAATGTGAAAGATGTATATTAATAAAAGTGAGCTTTTATAATTCATTTGTTTCATTCAGCAAATAATATGACCGAAAAGATCAAACATTGCATAGGGATCTTTACTTTAGTTGTACTTCCTGAGTAATTGGTAAGGAGAAAGAAAATAATTAAGAATAACTCCGCTAGTTACGTAATGCCATTTTGAAGTTAGGGGCGAGGGGGGGGGCATTGATGCTAGACTGTATGCAGGGTTTAATCACGGGTATTATGACCTATCTTAACAAAAATATAGACTTGAAAAAGGTGATTTGGAGACTTTAATTTCAAGAAATTACTAGGATATAGTCACAGACAACGGATGTCATACACTGGTGGATAATTGCTAAAGACGGATGGCTAAAACAGCGTTAGCAACCACAAAATGGAAGGCAATGAAGTATGGAAATTAGCATAAGTTCGGGACACAGTAAGACGTGTTGTGAGCAGTGGTTGGAAGTAGCGCGCTACAAGTAGCGACGCTACTGTAGTAGCTACATTTTTGAGTAGTTTGTAGTGTAGCGCACTACTTTTTTAAAAAAGTAGTGTAGTGAGTAGTTAACTACAAAAAATAGTAGTTTGTAGCGATTTCTGGAAACTACTTTTAAATAATTAAAAAAAAGATAAATAAAGGTTCAAACGAATTTGACTGGCACAAATTTCACACAAGTACATCAGCGGAGGCAATGAGAAACAAGACTCATAAAAATACGAGTTGACCTCAGGAATTTCATTTTTACATCATACGTTATATCTGTTTGACGCCATTAGTTTGTTTGCCGTCGTAATTTTCATATTTCACCGATATTTATATTGAAAAATGCATTTATTTTCGCGAAAATGAAGATATTGGTGATTTTGTGAGTTGAAAATTTGGTGAATTTTATATGAACAGACCGAAGATTGAAAAACAAAAATATTTTAGCGAGGCTTAAATTTTCGATAGTATTCACCAAATAAAAAGAAGCTACTGAAAATGTTATAGAAAAGGATGAAATTGAACTGTTCTGGAAGTCTTACAATACTTACGAGCATTAGAGTGTTTGAGAGTATGATAACGGTTATTTTTCTTAGTGTCTTCTGATGAGCTAATTTATCAATCTTTTTTTTTGTTCAATCCTTTTACGGTGTGTGTGTGTGTATTAAGGTGTCCCCCCCCCCCGCCAAAAAAATAGAAACTTGAATTTTCAAGTCGCACACTCTTACCTTTTACCCTTTTTCGTCAAAAAAAAAAAAAAAAAAAAATCATTTAATTTGAACAACAGCAACAAGTGCCGATTATATCTGAAAGTCTGAACCAGTGCTTGTGCAATGCTAAGCCAAATTAAAATAAAATGTTTTTTTATAAACTCAAAATTTCTGTTGATAAAAAGCTGCTCCTATACCCCACATATGCACCACAAAATCATTTATTCAAATTAAAAACTATTTAGATATCCCACACGTGGCCTAACATTTATAATTTTCTTGAAAAAAATAAGTTTTTGATACATATTTTCAGAAATGTAAGATTTCACGAAATTATCAGCTGAAAAATATAAACAGTAAAGTAGAAAAGTAGGTAATTAGCGTTATAATAGAAATTTTCGTTTTCCTGCATTTTTTTAAGTCTCCCACATAGTACTCAAATACATGGATTTTTTCCAGGCTGAGTTAAAGTTCTCATTCAAAATATAATATTTTTTAATTATTCGTTTGTTGTTGATCTGTAAATGTGTTCGCCAGTAATTTTTTAACTTGATATTCTATTTAAATTTATATGTAATTTTTTAAAAGATAACTGAAAAAAATCAATTTTTTAAATAAAATTATAAATTTTAGGTCAAGTATGGCATATCTAAATGTTTTTTAATTTGAATAAATCTTCTTGTGGTTCATGTGGGGTGTTGGATACAGGGGCAACGTTTTATCAACAAAAATTTCGAGTTTCTAAAAAAAGTATTTTTTTTTCGATTTGGCCTAGCATACAAGTACTGTTTTACACTTTCAGGTGCAAGTCGGCACGGGTTGCTGTTGTGCAAATTATATGAAACTTTTTTTCACGATTGTTTTGACACAAGACGAAAAATACAAAAGTGTATGCGACTTGAAAAACTGACTTTCATTTCTTGAGGGACAACGTATTGTGTATGCTTTTTATTTACTTATTTTTTGGAAAGTAGCGAAGTAGCGACTACATTTCAAAAGTAGTTTGTATTTGCTACATTTAAAAAAAAGTAGTTGTAGCTGTTGTTAACTACATTTGTAACAAAGTAGTTGTAGTTGTAGTTCGCTACAAAAAAAAATGTAGTTTTTCCAACCACTGGTTGTGAGTATGCAAATTTTATACTCATGACGTTGCAGGTCACGTGATAGCGCTGCTAAGCGATATAAAGGATTGGGCGCGTGATGACCATTGTTGTTCAAAAGTGAAGTTTGACGGGAAAGAACCAATTGACGAACTTGCATTTTTTGGTATGTCTTCCACACATCCCTTAGATTTTTTTTATAGGTGGCCGTGTGGTTGGGAACATGGAAGAAGGGCAGAAAAATTTAGATGTTGCCAGGGAGTTCGACGTCAGCCATAGGATTGTTTCTAGAGTTTGGAAATCATTTCAAACAAATGGAATGTGTAGCAAATGTCACGATGGAGGTCATGTATGCAATACGACGTCAACAGAAGATTCCGCCGTCACGTGTGGGACAAAAATACGCTTAAATTTCATTCACATTTCTTCATAATATTTTAATGAAACAGGGGTAAGCAATGTTTTTTAATCTTTACATTTAATACAAAGATACTCCTGACACAATTATGTTTTTATTCAACAATTTTGTTTTTTAAAACAAAATTTATTTACATGCGTCACGTGCGGGGGACATCCAAAGTCAACCTCTGGTAACTTGCTAATGAATAAGCTAATATTTTTTCTCTATTAATACAGCAATGACGAAACAAATTGTAGATTTTGAAAGTTATGGTTCCAACGTAAAGGAAACATATCTCATTAGTTGAGAAATAATTATTTAAACCATTGAAAAAAATATGAATGTGCCCATTCCATTGAAAATGGTCATTTTATCTCGCACGTGACGGTTACTATATTTCATAAAAAATAAATAATTTTTGAAGAACGTCTTTGCTTAAGAAGTCACACATGCGTTTGTGATTTCTTAAGCAACAAAATTTTGTTCATCATCCTTTTAAATTGCTATTTTTATGAAATATATGAAGCGTCACATGCGGGACAAAATTACCGTGGAATGACCCTAATAACCATTTCCGACATCAGGTAAACAAAATTTAGAAATTCAGAGGAAAAAATCGGAAATGGTTTGCATATCTTTTGGAAAATAAAATTTTTAACTCGAAGGAAAATTAATTTAAAATGTTTCCGAAGTGATCGGACACATACAATTTTCATACATGCGTATGAAAAGGTTTCGCTTTTGCATTTGTAGTTGCTTTACTGTACGGATTTTTTTCGAAATTCTAACCACTGAAATATCCCTTGTGTAGCGCACTTCGTTGTTTTAATGAAATTTCGGGATTTGATTTTGCGGCATTTTAACTATCACATGCGTGTCGAATGTCTATTGGATATGGATGATCCCAGCTAAATTCAATTCCAAGCAGGGCCCGAATAAGATATCAGGGGGCACTATAGGCTATATGCTTTTTCTGGGCCCCTGTGTAAGGTCAATCCTTACAATTTTAGCCATTGGCAAAAGCAGTTTTAGCTAATGGAAAAAAAAAAAAAAAAAAAAATTGAGAACCACCAAAAGGTGGGGGCCCTAGGCCTAGGCCATGGTCTAGTTGACTTATTCAGTACTCTGGCCCTGATTGTAAGAGGAATACGGAACTAGGCGCCGAAATTTTCAAACGAAAAAAAAAAAAAAAAAAAAAAAGCTGGAGCAAAAGTACGGCACAAGCGTTTTGTAAGCTTGAAAACACTACTTATATGACTGGATGGCAGATTTTTTTTTTAATATGTGTTTAAAAATACTTGTGACATTATAGGCGCTTTAGTTATGTATTTTTGTTTTCAAAATTGTCTTCTCGGCGCGTCCCAAAGTTCAATGCTCCCTTAATTTGTTCATTCGTGCTGCCATCTATGTTGTTGTTCTGAAGTTAATATCAAATATTATAAGTTATTTGAAATGCAATATTGAAAAGGTTTATCTAAAACTAAGACAGTGGTGTCCCATTTTTTTTATCCGAGGGCCGCACCTCATATTAAAATAGTTTTTGTGGACCAAAATACCTATGAAATTCAAACACAGTTATAGATAACATCGAAAAGCATGGAAAAGAAAATTACAAACCAAGAATAATTGTTAGCATTTCATGATGCTCCTTTTATTAAAGCGAAGTTGTATCTGTTTTTTAGAAGCCAATATTTGAGCATTTGTCTGAAAAATTGTAATTTCGTGACAAATCGTGACTTTCATTTCGTAAAGTCGAACAAATCAACGGACCACACGAGGGCTGGATGTGGCCCGCGGGTCGTAGATTGGGCACCACTGATTCAAGAAGTTAAAGTAGAGGAATAAACAACATTGGGACATTTTCTGTAAATTATTTATTAACTAGAAAGTCGTCCGTCAAGGTATGACGGGTGAAAATTGCTTCTACATTTGAACGAAGCCATTGCCGCTTTGGTGATATTTTGACAGTTGAAATTGTAACCCTAACTCCAGTGGATAAACCCTAAACTCCAGTAGGTAGCGTTCGTTGTAGACCATTTTTTCGTTTCTTCATTTCCCTGAAATGACACGGTCGTACCCGTAAAAAAGATAAGTTACTGAATCCAGTTCAGCCTTGCCACAATATAGCTTTCCCTGCATGTTAAACATTAATAAAACATATTATCAAATTATCATGCCATGGCACCAGTTTCATTGTTGAAGCACGCGGGTTGAAGCATCATCGGTTAGTATTTATATGAGGATGCTTAAATTAAATACTTTGGCATGACATAATAATCTTTTTAAAAGAACAGTGAAGAAGAAATTAAAATTGTAGAAGACTCTTGAAATTAAAGAAGACATTATTCAGAAATCGGCAAAAGATCTTCAGATTTCTTGCAGAATTTTGTGCAGGCATTGCCTAATATTTTTCCTTAAAAAAAGTTGAGTTTTTAGCTGAATTGGCGGGAAATTTAAATGTACTTCTAATTTAAAAAATTGCGAAAAAAAAAAAAGACTTCTGCGTAGTTGGAAGATGACTAGAAAAAATCAGCAGAATAATTTAGTTATTGAAACTTCAAATCAAAACGATATGATCGGATCACTTTTTCATTGGTTTTGCAATATTTTTATCTACATTTACAATCTACCGATTGCCGCACCTCGTATTAAAATAATTCTTTTTTTTTTTGGGGGGGGGGGGAGAGGAGGTTGTCAGGAAACATATAAAATATCAAAACATTTAATTTACTTCTAAATAACTCTGGAAAACGTGAAAAATGGAAGAAAATGAGAAACCAATTCATTATATCTCTTTTCAAAAAACCACTTTCTGATTATTTGGGTTCGAATTCGTGTCGTTGTGAGTAATCGCGATTTTCGATTTGGAAACACAATGGGCCAAACATGGCTATTTCGCGGGCTGCATGTGTTCCAGAGGCCGTTGACAGAACCCCACTGGTTTAAGGCATATTGAAAGGAATTGTAGGTAAAAGATATTTTCCCCGTCGATTAATCGGCAAAATTTGGCCGATTAAGAATAATCGACAAAGCTGTCGATTATGGCCGATTACCCATTACTGCCGATTCATATTTGTATCTCTACTGGCATTCTCTACCAGGGCTACTGGTTTCGTTTCTTAGTAATAGACTATAAATTTAAATTTTGTCATTTTCTCCGCTTTACTTCCAGGTGCCTTAATTTTCAAAAACTGCACTTTATTTTAATAGATTTTTTAACCGACTTTAAAAAAGGAGATTATGTATGATTTGGATTGCTCCCAAACCCGTAGACCGATTTTAAAAGTTGTTTTTTAGCCTACTTTCCCAGTAAAAGTCAGAAAAAGAAGAAAAAAGCATGAAAGAAGGCTTAATGCATCTTAAAAATATCGCGAAAAACAAAAAAAAAGTCGAAAATAAACAAAATAATCAAATAAATATCGAAAAATTAAAAATTGGAAAGTAGGGTATTGAGATGGGGGAAAATGTCTGTCGGTCTGTCTGTCTGTCCTCCCCTAATAACTTTCGCATGAATTGTCCGATTTGAACAGACTTTTTTTTGTTCGAAAGATCTCGGCGAGGACACCTCATTCCCATATTTCACTTTTTTATTTGAACTATTTTTTGTTCAATTTTGAACAGTTCAGAAAAACTTAACATTAGCGCCTACGGGGAAATTCAAGGCAATTCCGAACTGTGAGGCGAATTTGCTTCAAACAAACTTCGTAGGAAAAAGCTTTTGATGAAAAACTTGTATATAAAATATATTTTTGATTTGAACAATTTTCCGTTCAATTTTGAACAGTTCAAATCCCTTAACATTAGCGCCTACGGGGAAACTGAAAGTCAATGTAGATTCCGTACTTGAAGGCAGATTTACTTCAAACAAATTTTGTTGGAAATAGCTCTTGACACCAAAATCCAGACTTCGACTCCGAGAATGTAGGGGCACTTGACTCCGACTCCTGTGTCCGACAGTTAATCGGACTCTGACTCCCCGACTTCGACTCTGACTTCGTAGCTTTGGCAAAAATTTATGAGCCATTGTCTGTAAGGATCAGGCAGGTTGTGATTGTTGACATTTTTAATTTCCTTTATTTTCACATATGTTGTTCCTTATCATGAATGTAATATTTGTGCAAAATATGAGCTTTGTCTGCCTTACCATTTTTGGGAAATTAAATTTTTAAATTTAGGGGGCGTGGCACATTTTTGCGAGTTTTTCAAATTTGCAGATTTTAAAGTTCTTGTTGCTTTAAGCGCCCCTATAATGACATGGATTTTTAAATTCTATACTATTATATGGTCTTCTCAGATACTATTACAGCTGTCAAATCGGTGTCACTACGAGGGCGACGGCCACAAACTCCGTTTAAAAATGAATGAAAATGAATTTTTTACTACATTCAATGCCAATTTTCTCAAAGCGCCTTCATGATGACGCCAACCTTTTTACATAAATTCCTAGCTACACTTGCATACATCAAAAATATGTAATAAAATTGGTGTCCTTATAAGTGCGCCAGAAGATATTGGAACTTTTATGTGATAAATTTCACAAAAATGCAAATGTTTAAAATCTAACTACTACTCTCGCCCTCATAGCAGAGATCTGAAACTAATTAAGTTTGATAACCAACATGTTCATCTAACATATGAAATAAAAAAATCGGTGTCACTCCGATTACTTTCGGAAATATAATCATTCGAAATTAGTGTGTTATGCAGTTATTTAAAAAAAGACTTTTCTAATTCAAATGACTTTTTGCACGGTTTGTTTTAAACTTTAATATAAAATTACAGTATAGACATCGAAAATAATATGTTTCTAATGCTTTTTATAAATAAAGCTTTATAAAAAGCATTAGAAACACAGTAAATCGATATACACTGATGAGCCAAAACATTATGACCACCCAGTCAATAACCCGTTGGGCCACCTTTGGCCTACAAAACAGCTGCGACTCGTCTTGGCATAGATACCATATCTTGGTAGACGTCTGGAAATAGATGGTACCCAACGTTAATGCAGCGGTCAGGCTAAGTTGAGATTTCTTGACATGGGTGTGTTTCAGCTCTGAGCTGCCTTTCTGTGAAGTCCCGAACGTACTCGATAGGATTTAAATCCGGTGAATTTTGTGGCCAAGGCACTAATTGGAATACTTCTTCATGCTGCTGGGTCCACTCCAACCCAATTATAGCCCTGTGTTATATGGCATTATCATGCTGGAAGATGCTATTTCCAGTAGTGAAGACCGACGCCATGTACGGGAGCACCTGATCTGCCACGATGTTCAAACAATCCACAGCCTTCACGGTATGTTCTGCCACAACTAAGGGTCCCAGAGCCTGCCAGAAAAAGTCCCCCAGACCAAAATAATGCCACCATCAGCCTGTTTACGACCAACGGTACAAGACGGGAGTAACTGTTCGCCTGTAAGACGGCGAACCCTGACAAAACTATCCATGTGATGAACCAGAAATCGTGATTCGTCAGACCGGACAACTCTCTTCCAGTCATCCAAGGTTCAGTCTCGGTGTTCTTGGTCCCATTGTAGGCGTAGTTGGCGATGACGATTGGTCCATAGAGGCACACGAGTAGGACGTCTGCTGCGCAGTCCCATATACAACAGCGTCCGAAGACTGTGCTTGGAAAAACTTTCATTCGCAACTGCATTGCATTGAGCTGTCAGTTGATCAACTGTCTGCCTCCGATTTTGCTTTACCAAGCGGCCTAGCTTCTGACGTCCCTTATCTTTGAGGACGCTTGGCCATCCAACATTTTTACGCCTACTGTTGGTTTCACCGTCTTTTTTTCACTTCGCATAAGTACTAACAACGACAGATCATGAACAACCTACCAGTCTTGCAGTTTCTGAGATGCTGGTTTTGAGTCTTCGGGCCACCACAATCTGCCCTCGATCAAATTCGCTGAGATCGTTTTCCTTTCCCATAATTCGCAAAAGAAAGTGCTCGTATGAAGCATGACCTTCTCTAGCCTCAGTTATATACCAACCCCACTTCATCAGGTAGTCTCCACGTCATCCAGACGAATTCTTTGAAAAAGTTAGGGGTGGTCATAATGTTTTGGCTCTTGAGTGTAGGTACAGATGGACGTATTGTGTAATGTGCATTATGGCTAAAATAGTCGTACTAATATTCATATTTTTCCAACCATACTATTTTTAATCTGTTATTTATATTAAAAATTCAACTATTTATAACATAATGTCTTAAATAGTGATGAACATAATGTATTATATAGCGAGCATTCAGAATCTGAAACATAATTTGACGATGACGTAGACTAAAACAAAGAAAACATAAAAAATCAAATCACCCAGTTTCAGAAAGACGGTCATTTTTATTTGATATCTGGTAATTTTGTAGCACTAAAGCTTAGAAAAACATGGTATCCCGAAGAAATAGTAGAAGTTGACCATTTGCAAGTAAAGGACAAATGCATGGCAAGAAGGATTGGAATAAATAAATTTATTTGGCTGGAAAAAATGCGAGTATTGGTATGATAATCCAAATATATTATGCACAATAGATCCACCTGTACCTATATCAAAACGAGCATTTTCTATTCAACATAAAGACGCTCTTACTGCCCAAAGCTGTTTATGTTAAACTTTGCTTCTTTGTAATAAATTAAAAATAAATATGGTCAAAACACTATCAGGGTGTGATAAGATTAAATTAACAAAATACATAAATAAACAAATAAAATAAATTAAAAAAAATAATAATAAATGAAAAAAATGCACCACAACATACTAGCTTCGAATGATTATATTTCCAAAAGTAGTAGGAGTGACACTAGTTTTATTAGTTCAAATGTTAGACAAACGTGTTGGTTATCAAACTTAATTAGTTTCAGATCTCTGCTATGAGGGAGCTAGTTGTATTCAGATTAGCAAATGGTCAACTTCTAGTCCGGGATATCATGTTTTCCCAAGCTTTAGTTCTACAAAATTACCAGATATCAATAAGAGATGACCGTCTTTTTGAAACTAAGTGATTTGATTTTTTATGTTTTCTTTGTTTTAGTCTACGTCACCGTCAAATTATGTTTCAGATTCTGAATGCTCGCTATATAATACATTATGTTCGTTGCTATTTAAGACATTATGTTATAAATAGTTGCATTTTTAATATAAATAACAGATAAAAAATTAGTATGGTTGGAAAAATATGAATATTAGTACGACTATTTTAGCCATAATGCACATTACACAATACGGCCATCTGTACCTATATCGATTTATTGTGTTTCTAATGCTTTTTATAAAGCTTTATTTATAAAAAGCATTAGAAACATATTATTTTAGGTGTCACTACTGCAATTTTACATTAAAGTTTAAAACGAGCCGTGCAAAAAGCCATTTGAATTAGAAAAGTCTTTTTTTAAATAACTCCATAACACACTAATTTCGAATGATTATATTTCCGAAAGTAATAGGATTGACACAGATTTTTTTTATTTCATATGTTAGATGAACATGTTGGTTATCAAACTTAATTAGTTTCAGATCTCTGCTATGAGGGCGAGAGTAGTAGTTAGATTTTAAACATTTGCATTTTTGTGAAATTTATCACATAAAAGTTCCAATTTCTTCTGGCGCCCTTATAGTGACACCAATTTTATTACATATTTTTGATGTATTCAAGTGTAGCTAGGAATTTATGTAAAAACGTTGGTGTCATCATGAAGGCGCTTTGAGAAAATTGGCATTGAATTTAGTAAAAAAAATCATTTTCTGTCATTTTTAAACGGAGTTTGTGGCCGTCGCCCTCGTAGTGACACCGATTTGAGAGCTGTAATAGTATCTAAGAAGACCATATAATAGTATAGAATTCAAAAATTCATGTCATTATAGCGGCGCTTAAAGCAACAAGAACTTTAAAATCTGCAAGTTTGAAAAACACGTAAAAATGTGCCACGCCCCCTAAATTTAAAAATTTAATTTCCCAAAAACGGTAAGGCAGACAAAGCTCATATTTTGCACAAACATTACTTTCATGAAAAGGAACAACATATGTGATAATAAAAAAAATTAAAAATGTCAACAATCACAAATGCCGTAAACTGCCTGATTCTTGCAGACATTGGCTCTTATACACGAAGGACAAATGACTGACTCCGATTCTTAGATATTCGACTCCGACTTCTTTACCCCAAAATGAGATTGACTCCGACTCCGCAGCTATGGTTTTGACTCTGAAATAATTATTGTTGATCTGACTTGTTTTTATTTTTACGCTAAAGTTTTAATTTAGGTATTCAGTTTTCGGCGAATAAACTCGAAGTCAATTATGTTTCTACATAAAGATAAGCGCAGACGATTTTTTTTTTTTTTGACAATGAAAGTTATTTTTTTAAGTTGACATTTTATTGTTTTTATTTATTTTGGTAAGTGCATTAGTTCATTTAAAAAATTGTTTTTGGCAACCGGGAAAAAGAAACGATTTTTTTTTTTGATATGATGTATTTATTTTAATGAGCTTATTAATTTTAATTATTATTTTTTCGTTTTGAAAGCTGTTAAAGATTTTTTTAATGGAAAAAAAGTGTATTAGCTGCTTTGTTTAAAAGTTGCTGCTTTTTTTTTTTTTTTTTTTGTTACGCATCTAATTTTTTTTAGATGAGTGAGGAATATTTTATTCCTAGAAATCATCTTAAAGTGTTTCAAAAATATGTTTGAAAAAATTTTCGATTTTAGCTATATTTGAGAATATTGATCAGGTACTAGAAAGTAGTATGGGTATACGGGAAAGTATGCTCGTCTATTTCTAGACAGAACTTCTTGTTTTTTGTTGTTGTTAAAAGGATATACTTTCTAGAAGGTCCCGTGTTAATTTTGTTTTGATTTAATGAGGGGTCCCAGAGAAATCTCAGAAACTTTAAATTTCACACGTTCTGGCTACGTAGACGAGCTTGCGTCAGCTGAGCGATACGGACATACCTTTTGAACATTTGAAACACAAGGACATACCTTTTGAACAGCTTAAAACTGATTTCTGAAAGCAAAATATGTCTCTCTCATCTAATGAAATAGGTGTGTAAAAATGAATAAGAGTAATAAATAAAGTGGTAGGAACTTTTAAGCAATGCAGCTAATATACTTTTTGAAAAAAAAAATAAATAAATAAAAATAAAAATTAATTTAAATTTTGACATCTTGAATTCAAATTATGTTTTTCGCAATCACAAGTGTGTGTATGTAGGCGTGTGTGTTTGTGTGTTGGGGTATGTGTATGTGTGTGTAGGCATGTGTGTTTGTCTGTGCTGGCATAAGTGTGTGGGTAGTTGTGTGTATGAATGCGTGTGTGGGTTGGGGGGTATGTGTACGTGTGTTTAGGCATATGTGTTTGTGTCTGTGTACAGGCATCAATGTGTGGGTAGTGGTGTGTATGTGTGTATTTTTTGTGTGTGTATGTGTAGATGTCTGTATGTATGCGTGTGTGTATGTGTATGTTTGTGTGTTTGTGTGCAGTTGTGTACGTATGCGCGTGTGTGTAGGACATGGATGCAACCTGGAGATAGATGGCTTTCGCTATAAGGAGCATCATCGTGAGGAGCTGGTCGACGGTGATGGTGCGGAGGGTGGCGGTGGGAAAATAAAATGATAGGGTATCAAAAACAGTCAATTGAAAGCAATAAGCAATCGTGATTGCTCAAAAAAAAAAAAAAAAATCGTTAATCATTTTCAAAAAAGAAAAAAAAAATATTAAAAACATTTAACAAAAATCATTTGTAGGAATTTTTGGGTAAAAATATAGACGTCGCGGATTTTATTTTTCCTCCGTTGCTAAAATACATATAAAGCAGAACCTTTCAATAAGGGACATTAAAGGGACCGAACAACTTGACCCTTAAATTGAGGTGTCCCTTCTTCGGAGGTAGAGGTAGTTGAAATGACACATGTGTGTACTTAACTCATTATAATTCCATAAAGAACGTAAACTATAGAATTTAAGATTAAATACTCAAAATGTTTCATATATGCTGAATAAAATTCGTAATTATTTAAACTGGCAAAAAAAATAAATAAAAATAAATAAATAAATAAATAAATAATAAATAAATAAAAATAAAATAAATAAATAAAAGAATAAAAAATAAATAAATAAAAAAATAAATTTTTATCAAACATTTTGTTGCATCAAAGTTTTGTAACTGAATTCCTTAATTGCAAATTTTAATTCATGTGTTACACGGATTTCTTTGATGGTATTTTGCAATGCAAAAGACAATGTGATCATATTTCAAGTTTTCTATAGCAAGCTTGTCATGGGCGGCACACTATCTGTCGAGGCTTAGTTCATACAAATAAATTGATGAAAGAGAAAAGCGTGAATGTTGGTCTCAGTATAAATTTTAGAATACATACTTGTTTGTTTGCATAATAATGTAAAGAGAAACTTTTACCAGTTAATTTTTATGCAAAAAGTAAACCTTTAATTCCAATAATTTCGATATTTCTAATGCATTTGGGCATAATTTCTTTGTAATTTTTCTCTGTGATTGTCCCTTAAACAGAGTGTCCCTTAATGAGAGGTAAATGCATGGATGTACCTATTCAATGGGACTGAGACCAGAAAAAGTGTCCCTTAAATAAAGGTGTCCCTTATTCAGAGATGTCCCTTAACGGAGGTACTACTGCATATATATTTAGAATAAACAAGTAATAATAAACTATCTTTTGGAATAAATTGTTTTCTTTGGAAATTATCATCTGTACAGCTCTTTTTTTTTACGCCTTGAAATAAAGAACTTCGAATTTCCTTTTATTTTCCGTTTTGAAAAATGAAGTACACAAAATTAAAATTTTAGAATGAAAATGAAAACAAATCTTCTCAACAATTATTATTTCACGGTAAAGTTAGGGCTGAGTTGGAGTCGGACTGATATTTGGGTAAAAGAGTCGGGAGTCGGACTCGAAGGTTTTAAAATTCCAGGAGTTGAGGTTTATCACTTTCCCTTGAAGTGTGATTTTCTGTCATGGCTGCGAAGTCACAGTCGTGGAGTTGGAGAGATTTAGGAACAAGGGTCGGAATCGGGGGTCAAAGGCCCGAAAACTCGAGGAGTCGGAGTAGGAAGCTGACCATTTTCCCCCAAACTCTGCAATCCTGGCAAAAATATTTGTGCTTTGAAATTCATTTCATTTTTACTTCCTTTTACAAAGAAGGAAGTATTGAATTCGCGAAAAAAATTCCACTCAAAGATTGACTTTAATTTCCATTTTAGTCATCCCCGAATGACTGTTGAGGTTTTTTTTCCTACTCGACCAGGTGTGGATAAGTGCCTCAGAACGTATGGACACGCGAACTATCCATTTTGACGATTCCCGAGTTAATTACAACAAGTTTTCTTGTGACGTCTGTATGTACGTACGTATGTATGTGCGTATTTATGTCGCATAACTCAAGAACGGTATGTCCTAGAAAGTTGAAATTTGGTACGTAGAATCCTAGTGGGATGAAGTTGTGCACCTCCCTTTTTGCTTTCATTCGGGTGTTTCTAAAGGGATGTTTTGTCCCTTTTTGAGGGGAAAGCATTGTTTATTTCGATGTAAACTCAAGTGGTGTTATAATTTGGCGGACACTTGGTGAAATATTGCCAGTGTTTTGGTCGCCAACTTGGCGACAATATATATTTTTTAAAATCTGGTTTCAATTTGGCCACTGTTGGTGATATTTAGAGAGTAAACTATTGAATCACATTAAAAATGCCAACAATGGGGAAATTACATTAAATTGGAGTAAAAGGAAGTCATGTGATGCACACATTAGCTCGTTATTCAGTCATATTATGTCCCCTAGTAGACATGTGTCAATTTTAAATCTACGAGTTTTGGTATTTCGAATTTTATTTATACTATTTTTTTCTATTTTTTGAAACTAGAATTTTAGTGATGTTGCTTTCTTAATAAAGGATGTTGGTTTCTTAGATAAAAGGTTTAAAAATTTCTCATAGGCGGTAATGTTAAAAAATGTTGAATTGTTCTAAAAATACTTTAAAAACAGCAACTGAATCAGAAACAAAAAAAAAAAAAAACTTATGTTCTTTATCAAGATCCTTTTCCAATCAAGTTTGAAGCAAAAGCGTCATTAAGTTAAAGATCTCGAACTGCCATAATTTTTCCCGTAGACCTTAATGTTAAGCTGTTTTTGAAATATTAACATTTTAACATAATATGTTCAAATCAAAAATTAAAGTATGGGAATGAGGTAATCTTACCGAAATCTTTCGAACAACAACAACAAAAAAAAGGTGTATTCCAATCGGATTATTCACTCAAAAGTTATTGGGAGGATGCGAGGGGCAGACAAACAGACCGAAAACGACATACATTTTCTCCATTTCAAAATTGTAATTTAATTTTATTTTTTTCTTTGTTTTTAGCGATATTTTAAAGATACATTAAGCCTTCCTTCATGCTTTCTTCTTATTTATTTTGCTTTTATGGGAAAGTAGGCTAAAAAGAACGGGTAAAAAACTGATCTTATAGGACAAAGCCACCGATGATTACATATTCACAAACCAAAATACACTTTTCTCCTAGTTTAAAGCTAACATTTTAGCAACTTTTGTACTCAATTTTTATTGCATTTTGTAAATTTAGTTCCGCGTTAAAGTAAATAAAAAGATGAGAGACGCTTAGAAAAGTTACTAGTAACCTCGCATTGATACAATAGATAAGAATAATAACATTTTTATTAACGCTAAATACAATTAGCCCAATATGTAAGACATTAAACTAAATGAAATTTATTAAAACTGTGCGTTCGTTTTTAATTCCTTTACGTAACACACACACACTGATGGATAATAAATGCAAATAATGTTTGAGAATGTAATTTCATATTCTAGGTAAACTAAATATGTAAATCTCGAAAGAAACAAGGCGTAGTACTTAGAGTTTAAAGTTCTCATGAATTTTGCACAGCTAATTAGCATCTTTTCAGTTAATTAACTTAAAACCTTAAACAAAGCTATAACCTGATATCAAACCCCGCAAAAGTAAAAAACTTCACATTTGCTTAATTTTATATGAAAATTTTGGCGAGCTGCGTTGTTCGTTCTTTTAATATTTGTAACCGTATATTATTATTCAGAGTTTTCTTAACTAATTTAATATTATTCATATCATGGAAAGGAACATACTTAATTATCTTGTGTAGAATAGAAAACTACGATAGAGAAGTTAAAATAATTTTCCGCGAAAGATTGTTGTAATAGTTTTCGAAGAAATGCTGAGAAGGAGAGAAAGGAGTAGATTATTAATTAAATATGACTTTTGATTTCGTTATTTGAATATAATACTAAATTTTATAAAATAAGCTTTGTATTTATACATAAATATGTTATTTTAATAAAAAATGCTATTAATGAGCCAATGATCATGCTACTAGCATGAAGCATAACCGAATGAGATAGTTCAGTATATTTTAATTAAGAAAAGAATGAGATGTTTAAAAAATAAATATTAATGAGATAGGGTAGCCTGACTAGTGAATGAGTACACCTTAGTGCACGAATAGTTCGTTATTTGATTTTGCGTTTAACATAAAAGGTTTAAAACGATTTTTTATGACTATCATTGAGTAACTACTATTTGAGTGATTATGCAAAATCTTAACATATTTTATCATTGAAGAATAACACAAGAATTGTTTGACCCAAAAAGTTTGTGTCATTTTCTGTAATAAATAATTTGTCCAATATATTTCCACTCATATGAGAAAACTTACACTAATTTTCTTGTATAACCAGATAGTCACTCTTCTGGTCTTTCCGAATCTTTTTCTGAAATGTACTTAAGTTACTTCAAAAATTTCTATCAGTATTCCACAAAATTAATTTGTAGTACTAAATTCAGCAAATTTTAACGTGAAAAACGATGTTTTTTAAATCTACTTAATGTTTTTGGTAATCAAGGTTCATCATTTTAAAATTTGTCTCCTAGTTTTCAACTGCCTCTCCTGGTCTAGGAATGAGTTCAATTATTACAAGTAAAAAGACGAAATTTTGGATCTTCTGTATAAAAACACAGTTTATTCTCATCATTTTATTGCATTTCTAGAGTATTTTGTAGTTTTGGTTTGCCTGTCGGCCTTATTATAATTCTGAAGTTCAAAACTGAGATACGTAACAGTTTTGCTTTCCTCCCGGACGATATTGCTGTTTTAGATAAAAGTTTTTTTTAAAAACTATTTCTGTTATATGTAGTTTCATTAAGAGAAACTAATAATAACAATAAGAAACAATTTTAACGTCAAATGAAAGTTTTTTCCTTGGTATCAGGTTTGCGTAAGAAAAATGTCTCTCTCCTAGCACACGAAAATATCATTAAATTGGCTTTTTAACCGACTTCAAAAAGGAGGCGGTTATCAGTTCATACCGTATGTATGTTTTTTTTTGTTTGTCCACTCATAGCGTCTCACCTAGTGAACCGATTTTGATGATTCTTTTTTTGATGGATAGGGGATGGCTCAACTTAGGTCCCATTACTTTGTTTGACCATATTTGTTCTGTAGAAAAAAAGTTATGGGCAAAAAACAGTAAACTTTATGCAATTTCCCTATTAAATTGTAGCGAACTTCGCACTTTTCATCCGTGGATAACGGTGGCTCAGTGGTAGAATTCTCGTCTCCCACACGAGCGACCCGGGTTCAAATCCCGACTAGGACAAAGTGAAGTTTACTAAAATTTCGTTTCTACTGTTTCCCGCATTTTCTCGAATGTTCTATTAATTTCTGTATCTTTCCAAGTCGCTTGAGTATTCTCTTCATTTGGCTTTCACATTGTCTTCGCTATCTTCATCTACGCGACAACATGAAACTCATTGTTATAAAAGTTTGGTGCCATATAAGAGTAACATTAATAGTAATTGTAATGATAATTTTGAATAAAGGCTTTTCTAAAGCAATACAGTGATATAGGGCCGAACTTCTTACTAGGTAACTTCTTACTTTTACTGAAATATCTACATTTACACTTAAAAGAATGAAATAAAAAAATTTTGAAAAAAAAATAGAACCGACTTCAAAATTGCTCTAAAAAGTGAAAAATAATTTTATTCTTTAAACACCATCGATAATACTTTTAAACATAATTTTTGAAGTTGGCGCAAAAACAAAAAGTAAAATCCATTGTAACCATGCTTCGTTCATATTTTTATCAAAAAATCATCCAAAGTTAGGAACGAAACATTTATATCGTTACTCAAATATGCTGTCATCAATGCGTAATGCATTTGGTAGTGAAGAAACTGGACCTGGTTAAATTTATACTTGTAGTTGAGGTATGGCTGTGAATGATTTTATCGATTGTTTTTGCGCCAACTTCAAAAATTATGTTTCAAAGTATTATCGATGGTGTTTAAAGAATAAAATTATTTTTCACTTTTTAGAGCAATTTTGAAGTCGGTTCTATTTTTTTTTTCAAAATTTTTTTATTCAATTCAAGGACTGCATACCTAAAATGTTACATGGTTAAAGTGTGTTCTCTTTACTTTTCTATTGCTAAGCTTTTCATAAAAACTCAGTATACATTAAAAAAAAATGAACATATTTATAAAAGGGAAAGAAAATTGCTGAGAAAATGACAGGTTTTTGGAGAATCACCCGTCTGAAAAAATCGAAAAGGGGAAGGGAATAAAATATCCTGGGAAAGACTTGCTGGAATTCACTTATTAGGGTTGTCGCAAGTTTTTCAATTACTTCTCCCTACCACTTACAAAAGTGTGTTCTTTTTACTTTTCTATTATTTAGCACCTCATAAAGACTCAGTATACTTTTTTTTTTAAAAATTGAAAATATTAATATAAGAAAAAAAATTGTGATTAGAAAAGGTCAGGTTTTTGGAGAATCACACATCTAAACAATTCCGAAAGGGAAGGGACTAAAAAATGCCCTTGGGTAAAAATGACTGGGATTCACTTACTGAGGTTGCCGCACGTTTTTTCATTTACTTCCCCCTACCACTTACAAATACTTGAAAAAAAAAAAAACCCATAAATTATCTTCCAGTTATCTTGCGGCTAGGTTCGAGTAGATTAGAATGCTAGTTTGTGACATTTATACGTCACAACCGATCACGTGAGCGAGAATCTCGATCTCGCATGCTGACGATTTTGGAATGACCGCCCACTGTACATTGAGTCAAAAGCGAATGTTCGGTGAACTTATAATTACGCTCTTGCCAACATAATTAAAAAATATGTATAACATTTTTTTAAGTTACAGATATAATCCGGATAATCCGACGATCCGTAAAAACGAGAGCCGGATAAACAAGGATCTATTGTATGATTTTTCAGTTCCAGAACTCGGAAAAATGGCAAAGGTTGTAAAAGATTTAATTCAATTTACTGACCAGACTATTCCATTTTTTTTTCTGAATTAACTTTAAACTTCTAGAGCATGGTAAACTCAAAAAACATTTGATGGGATTCTTTTATCAACTAAACTCAACCATTTTCTTAACGTTTATGCTTGGACGCTGCATAAAATGGTGACATTCGGGGACTCAATGGTTTTCTTTAAGGACGCCTAATTTACAATCCCCATTCGTCACACAGGCACGAGGACATTTAATTCAATTTCACTTTCAAATGCAATTCGCTTCAAGGCTTGAAGATAGAGTTCGATTCGGTTGATAGAATATGCAAATATCGAATTATTTTCGGAATAGATACGCTTGCTGAGAGCCGATATGAATTGTTTTTAGAATAGAGTCAGAATAAATAATTTAAAAGGAGAAGTAGGCGAAGCATCTCAAAACCACTATGATAAATTTTTGATTATTTCTTCAGTTTCTGAATTTATTTTTATGTGTTTTGCTTCGCTAAAATTAAAGTGCAAAAGTACTTTTAAATTTATAGATGAGAAACTAATTCGAATTGACGAGTAGAAAACATAAATTTTAAAGTGTTTTAATACACACTGGACGACTTTTTGTTTCTAGTTTCACAATAATTAAAATTTTTTTAACGAAAGTGGTACGATTTGAATGTCGTTGAGCTATATTTTCTAACTAGCGGTACCCGCACGGCTTTGCCCGTAGTAGAAAAAAATAAAAGGTCATTTGGTTCGCCTCTATATTTACAAATAATGGATTATGATTTCAGTAAGATATCGCCCTATAGCCCGGGCTAAGGCAGATATACATGAAATTCACCGCCAGCTCAGTCATTTCAGCCGAAGACTGCAATTTCGTGCCTATTAGCTGTCATCAGCCCGGCATAGGAACTGATTGAGCTGGAGGTGGAAAACCCTAAGAGTGCCAAACAAACTGGCAGCTAACATAGAATTAGCACTGACCAGAACTGACCGAAGCAATGGTTTGGTTCAACTCGATGATTGAAGGCAAGTCATGGCAATTTCATTAAGTTACCGCCCTATAGCCAGGGCTAAGGCAGAAATACATGAAATATACCACCAGCTCAGTCATTCCAGCCGAGGACTGTATGCCGGGTTGATGAGTGCTAATAAGTACGAAACTGGAGTTCTTAGCCATGGCTGTAGGGTGGTAGCTTACTAAAATTACCATGCCTTGCCTTCAATCTTCGAGTTGAACCGATCCATTGCTTTGGTTTATTCTTATGTTAGCTACCAGTTTGCTTGGCACTCTTGGCTTCCTTAAGAGGTTTCCACCTCCAGCTCAGGCACTTGCTGATGAGTGCCAATAGGCATGAAACTGCAGTCCTCGGCTGGAATGACTGAGCTGGTGGTGTATTTCATGAATGAATTATGAATTTCTGCCAATTTGCTGTGTTAATTTACTCATAACTGTTATGATAATTTACGCGCCCATGTTATGATAATTTGCTCCATAAAATTGTCTTAAAATTGGAATAGAAAAAGAACAAAATCGAATTTTTGAAAAATCGCTTTGAGGTGCTCATCTCTACGCTACGAACTAATTTTGTGCCAAATTTTATGAAAATCGACCAAACAGTCTAGGCGCTATGCGCGTGAAAGAAATCCATACATCCAAAGATCCAGACATACAGAAGAAGAGTAATGGAAGAAAATGTTGTAAATAAAAAAAAAAAAAAAAAACATTTCTTGCATGCGATAAAAATACCAAAAAAGACGCAACAGACGTACCGGGAAGACGTACATTGGTTTACTGTATGGGGACCATGGGCCTCTGGTTTCCGACCTTTGATCTACGAAAATGACTAAAAACCAAAATAGGAAATTCTGAAAGTATGAATACTTTTCCCCAAGTTTAATGGAATTTTAACCAATAATTGAATCAATTAACCGCGACTAATTCCCAGAATAGCGTTCCCTGAGAAATATATGTTGATTTGTTCTGATGTGATATTGGTGGGCAAAATCTAGAACCTAAGACAGTTAATTTCCGGTCCAGGATGATCATTCTGAAGCAATGGGAAAACGGAAATTACGATAAGATCTCAAATAATACCTTATTTCCTGGGGAAAACTAACCATTGACATCGCGCATAATCGAGACTTTTTTTGGACAATTAAGGAAGGAAATAATCTGAGATGAGTACAAGAGAAAAAGTCGCATTTTTTGTAAATAGATCATTAAAATAATATGCAGTTGTTATCAGAGCCTGATTACCGAAAAGGCTCAGAAAACTTGAACTTTCCTTCAGAACTTTTAGAAGTTCTAAAAAACTGTGCTAAACAATTCCAGTTTTTCCTTTTAACAGTATTTTTAAAGATATTGCTAACGTTACTGCATGCTAAATAAAAATGTTTGGAAAAAAAGAATAATAATAGGTGAGGACACATTTAATAAATGTGATCACAAGTTATTTCAAATATGCAATTTGCTCCGATTCTGTTACAATGCACATTTATGTCATTTAATTTCTTTTGTGAAATCTTAAATCTGATTTCCACACTTTACTATCCTTATTCGTCGAACATTGCTCTACAACATATGTAACGAACGAAATTTTAATTCGTCGGGAAGGTGAAATAACTTTTACTGAATTCTTCTCGATCCCTTTTGTAAATAGTACTACTCGTAGCACTGATCAGTTTTGTATCAATGTGCGTGGAATCTTTGGAAAAAATTCCACAAACAAAAAGCGGAGGTCCCGAAATGAAAGCAGAGGCCCGAAAGCTAATCGGGCCCATAACTAAAATGCAAATCCTAAAATTAAAATTTAATTCAACTTCTGCTAACCAGGGAAACCGTCAAACCGAGTGATGATAAAAAATATTGAAATTCGTAGTAATCAAAAGAGCATATTGAGATAGTTTTTTGACGCAAAAATTATTTACCTTCGTGCCCCGTTACCCGGATATAAAGTCTTAAAATCTGTTAAACGCTGTTTCTCTTAACAAATTTTAATAAAAACAGCGAATTTAAAGACTTGGTTAGAAATAGAAGGTACCATGGAACTCCACTGTCTGCAAATGGCAGGACATTTATCTGCAAAGCGTGTGAAAGTGTCTTCCATTTCTCACCGAAACTTGTAAAATTTGGCGACTTTTCTTAAAATTTCGGCAGACTTTGACCCTTTTTATATTTATTACAATAATTTCTGAGTTCGAAATTATCTTTTGCTATGATCTTTTGCTTGCTAAGTATTTCGATTTATTTTTATTATTTTCTATCGTATATGGTTTTCTGGTAAGTAGCATAGGCTGTAGTCGTGTAACAGTCACATGAAAAACTGAAAAAATCGAAATATAGGGCGGCACCTGACATTAAAGTGGTTCTCACTAGACGAACAGGGTTCGATAAAGATATTATCATATCACACTCCAGGGATCCCCTGTACCTACCACTATTCGTGCTTTAATCCATAGGATGGCATCCTTAAGACAACTTTTTTTTTTTGATCCAGACCTGAAACCGAACAATATCTTGTCCAGCACCACCAAATGTATTGATTCGCTTCGTGGACTTCGTGAACAAGACATATTTAACGTGCCACAGTCGCCATTAACGAACGCGGAAGATCTTCGTCCAGTTAGCAAACGTCCAGTCGAACCCGGAACCCTTCGGTTTCAATTCCGACTCTTTACCGATCAGGCCACCACGGTCTAGAAGATATTAGGAAGCCCTAGGCCAAAGACATTTTCAGGGTCACTCTAGTCAAATCTGTTGAACAAAAATATTCATTACGAACCAGGAGTGCCGACTTCAACGATGCTGCAGCGGTCAAGTGCTCACTGAAATTATTTTTTGGGTGTGCTGAGTATCGCACACCTTAAATGGCAGTAGAAGAGTGAAATAAATAAAAAAGGAAATCTCTAATTTTCTTTCTTTTGCTTGAATAATCACCAAGAACTTTAAGATGTTTATCCGTCTTGGGGCTCCTAAAAAGTGGAGGCCTCAGGCCACGGCATAGTCGGCCTATTCAGTCATCAGGCACTGGTCAAGACATATAAAATTGCAAAATATTGAAAACTTTTCTAAATAATGTGGGAAAATATGGAAAAGGAAAGATAATGAACAACCAATAACTGTTGTTATGATTAAATGAAAAATTATCATATAAGCTTTGTGCTACAATATGATTAAGGTGAAAAAACAACGTAAATAAAGCACAAATATTCGAGAAAATACAGCATATAGCTATTTCAAGGCTACAATGGAGCCTCTTCATCAGTGCAAAAAGCTCACCAACACAACCAGAAGTTGCGAGAGAACTGACAAAAAAACCAGGTGGACACCGGTATTTATACCAAAGAGAGCCAACCAATAAGAATACAGGAACATGACAACAAACAACCAATCAGTCAGTTCTCTCGCAACTTCTGGTTGTGTTGGTGAGCTTTTTGCACTGATGAAGAGGCTCCATTGTAGCCTTGAAATAGCTATATGCTGTATTTTCTCGAATATTTGTGCTTTATTTACGTTGTTTTTTCATCTTAATCATGTTGTTATGATTGCTATGCTTCTTTTATGAAGAGCATCAGTTTTTCAGAAAAAAAAATCTGAATGTTTGACGCCAAATTTTTAACATTCTCATCAATCGTGCTTTTCCATTTGTAATATGAAAAAAAAATCAATGTGGCACGCGGATAAGCTTCGTGCGCCGGATGTGACCCGTGGGCCGTAAGTTGAGTACCACTGTGCTGAATTGAAGGTTGTACAACACGTGGTGATCAGCATTTAGATCATGGGTGATAGTGGACTCAAGTAAAATTTTCTGAAGACAGTGAACGTTTCGAAAGCTATGAGGAAGCTGGAACCCCCCCACCCTTCTGTTTTTACCATAAAAACTCGGCAAATATGCGTACAAAAATAATTGATAAAAACATTTTTAAAGTTTTTTTTTCAAACAATTTTTCAGTTTTAGAATATGTTGTTAGCCCAAAATTTTCAGAAACAGCAACCCTAAAAGTTTGGAAATTTCGGATCACACACAACCCTGTAAACACATAAGTGTGTACACATTTTTCTGACGGACTCAGTATTTACCTTTATAGACGCCTACAAGTACATTATTTGTTGATTTTGGACAAAATACGTCGTCGAAAGCCACAGGAATGAGCCAAACCGAATTATTCCGACAGGGCTTTGCGAAACACCCATATGTATAAAACTAATGTTCGTTACTCTCTTCAAAGCCTATATAGTAAGGAAGCTCAAGTCACGTAAATCAATATTTCCATTCCCTCTCTCACATAATCTATTATCGGGTGGGGAGGGGAAGCGGGATTCATCCGTCGCATCCGAGTTAAGAAATCTTTCGCCAGAACAGAGATAGAAAACAGGTTGACGAGCACCGGATGCTGTGGGAAAAGCCGACTCTTCGTTTTCTGCGGTTATTTATTATTTTGCTCGCTCGTGAATATTTCATTTCCAATCAAACATCTCTGTCAGTTTCACCTTTCGAATCTTTTTTTCCGCGCTTCTGGGGATGAATGTGCTTAGGAGAGGAGGGAATGCGTAAAAAGTGAGATGGAATCTTCGCGAATCACTACACATTCCTAAATTAAATGGGAGAAGAATCTTCGGAACTTAATATTTGATGCGTCGGGGTATAATTCTGTCAATGCAATTTAGCTAACAAATATTTATTTATTTGACTTTTTATTTCGTTAAGATAGAAAGTAACAGTGAAAAATGAATATTTCGGTTGCGTGTTATTTAATAAAAACTACATTTTATTAGTCAAATATTTCCTATTTGTTATTCTAACTTATGTGACTCTTTCAAAATGAGAGCGTTAAGTATTAGAAAACTCTTGGAATATTTTACTCATGTAAAGAACGAAATGAAATAAAATATTAACAATAATTATAGTAATATTAACAAAAATGTAATAAAATTATAAAAAAAAAGGAAATAGAACAAGCAAGATTATATTAGTAGAAGTAGATAAAAAATAAATAAAAAAAATATAAAACTAAATAAACAAAAATAAACACAGAAATAAGTAAATAAAAAAACTAAGTAAATAAACAAAATAAATAAATAAATAGATATATAGAAGTAAAATAAACAAAGAAATAATAAATAAGTAAATATAAATGAAACTAAAAATTTAATATTTTAAAGTAAATATACCTCAACGCTACTTTTACCAACAACCACTATAATACTACGTTGAAGCTCGTGTATATTGAATTAAATTTGAACGTGCATGAAGCGAAATTTCTCTTTAACATGTTTCTAATTTAAAAAACCTTGAAAGTTTTTTATCATACGGGTAGTTAATGAACAACTAATACTTTTCTGTAGAATGAGTTTTTCAGCTTCCTTCCCTGGAACAATCTTGCATTTCTTAAGAAAGTTAACATTCAAAAGAATTTATACAGATAAAACATTTTCTTAACATTAATAGAAGAGGAAATAATGGTTTAAAAAATACACAAAAGGAAAAAAGTCAAACATCTACATGAGAGTTTAAAGTATTACTATTAACTGATTTTCAATATATTCTCAAATACTACTAAATGCAGTGAAACCTGTGTATAACGATACTGTCTATAATGATAACCTGTCTATAACAATATTTTTTTTTGGCCCTAGCAAAATGCCAGCATGAATAATCGAACTATCTATAACGATAACCTGTCTATTACGATATTTTTTTAGTTCCCAACAGTATTGTTGTAGACAGGTTTTACTGTACGAAAACATGTATGACATGTTTACTGGTTATTTTTTGCAGTCTAAATGAATAGCGTACACTTGAAGTTAGATTTTTTTTTTTTCAAAATAATAAAATTTTATCGATTTCTCACAATTTATTATCCACTTAACGCATTAGCCCGTGTTTGACCCGGGCGAAAGTTACGGCATATTTGCACATGCCTGTGTTTCGCACGGTCATCTTGTACCGTGCATTTTTTTTTTTTTTTTTTAAATTTCGAATGCCCATCTGAGTCTAACTCGAGTAAAAATGTATAAATGGCACTAATGCAGCATTTTTCTTGTATAAACCACGTATTGCATCTTGATAATCAACCATAAGCTTGTTAAGAATTCTTCTTTGTACGCCACCGTGCACGAGTTTTGTTTAATATTTTTTTTGATTTACAGGGTGTGATATTATTAAAATGTTAAAAAGCATTTAACATAAAATGCAATTTAAATATTGCTTTTTACACCATTTTAATAGTCAGTGGAGTAATGTCGTGTGCGACCCCAGCAAAATTTAATTAGGAACAAATTCCCTGTCCTTCAACCTCTGCTTCTCCAGTTTCAAATATACTCCATGTTTAGTTTTACCTACTACGAAAATACGAACAACTCAACACAAAATCTCTTTTATGCTCTGACAAAATAAAAATAAACATGGTATGCAAATGTATTCTGCTTTGTGAAGCATTTCTTTACTTTCATAAAATTGCTTACTTAAGGAACCTTCTCGTGCAGGAGATTTATATAGTATTCGCCATCGAGTGTTGATACTAAACCTTATTACAAGGGATCAAAAATACTGCGACGCACAAGAGATTTTGTGAGAAAAAAATTGTCTGTTCTCTTCGAAATCCTTCGAGAGTTCCGGAAAAAAAAGAAAGCATTTCACGCTTTCAAGAATGAAAATTTTTGCTTCTCGGAAAACTATAGCAAGTAACAAAAGTATTGTTGACATTTTTTGCATGCTTTACCATTGCTCAAGAGAATTCATTTAATTTTTCTTTGAGGAGGGCAATTATTTATCAGATCTGTCTTATTTGTGTATTTCATGAAGCAATTTCGAAAGATTTTGCTGTTGTTTTTGTAATTAACTAATTATTTTTCTCACGCGATATTATTTTTGCAAATATATTAACTATTAAAACGACGGTTGATTATATTAGATTTGTGTTGTTTGGTGATTCATTCAAGCATTTTGCAAAAATTTGTGTCTTTTTTACTGATGATAACTTTATTATTTTTTTTAGCTGTTTTTTTTTTGCATGCTTTCCAAAATGGTTAAAATGATTTATTATATAAGTCATGCTATATTAGTTTATTCAAATGCTACCCTCTTGTGACAAGCGCGTAAAATCATATTCTTAAAATAGCGGTTGAATAATATAAGTTGCGCCAACGTATTTATAAAGTGAGGCTTCAGTTCGATTGAGGCCCTGCCAGACTGATAAGGGTGCCAATCAGTCTATGGACTACGTAGCTTTGCAAAGAATTGCAGGCGAGTAACATTATTGATACTTATTTTAAAGGGTGTTTTTTTAGAGGTACAGAACTTTAAGTCGGGAACACTGTTTGATCTGTGGGCGATTTTGATAGTTATCACTTGTTTTGTGTTTTGTTTCGTTTGCGATTTCATCATGAATAGACAACAGGACGGTGCAACATGCCACACAGCGCGTGTCACAATTGACTTATTGAAAGAAACTTTCGGTGAACGAATAATTTCGCTTAATGGACCCGTGAATTGGCCTGCGAGATCATGTGATTTAACTACACTGGACTATTTCTTGTGGGGCTGTGTGAAGTCTCAGGTCTACACCGGTAAGCCACAGACGATTGACGCCTTGGACAAGAACATTCGCCGCATATCTCTCACATACGGCCCCCATTGCTGCAAAAAGTGATAAAATAATGGACTTCCCGATTAGACGTTCTCCAAGCCAGCCGAAGTGGCCGTATACCAGAAATTACATTTAAATACAAATGGCAAAGAATCATCTTTCGAATAAAGCCAAATTCATGGCGATTTATATTATTTACCGGTGTTTTTTTTTTTTGAACCTAAAGTTCTATACCTCTAAAAAAACGCCCTTTAATCCTGTCTTAGCTTTGGCCGTGTTTGTAATGCTGTATTTGGAATTTTCCTGGAAACGCAGGAAGATGCCGAGCTGTTATATTATACCTACCTAAGTTTACTCTAAACTTCCGGAGACACGACTGGCTTTAAACGGAAAGATTTCTGAATATTTCAGGAGGCTTCCAGGATAATTTCAGGAAGGTTACTGAATTTTAGCGGTAAACATTCCTGATTTTTGGAAGATATGTTTCTGAAAAAAATTGGGCACCTCAGCTGCCTATTACATTCCCGGAACGTTTCTCAATCGTTTTTACACTGTAACTTGAGGAAAGAAACCAATTTCGAAGTAAGCGATGCATAAGTATCTAAGGTCTCTTGACAAAACTCATATAACATAAAACAAACAAGAATAACTGCCCTAGTGTTACTAAAAAATGCATTTTTTTTTGTGATTATTTTGTTTCTACTATTAACATGTTCTTCTTTGAAAATGATGCAAAGAAAAAATCACAAGAAATATTCAACTCATTTTGTGCCAATTTTGTATTCCCTTTAGGTATTTTCTTCAATGAAAGAACAAGGTTCCGTTCGTTTTTTAAACTTATTAAAATCTATCAGGAGTTCATGAATATGTACCTGACGTAATTAATTTTCATAATTAAGTTGCTATGTTTAAAATTTGTACTGAAAATAATTAACCCCAAGGGATTAGTTATTTTGTTTCTTAGCTGTGAATCTTACATTGCAGAGTGAAAGTTTCGCCGCTCATGTTGATTAAACTCACATTTTACTTGCATACTCGTGTATTAATTAGTCTGCTTCCTATTCACATTGTAAGTTTTTCTTAATTATCTGGTGTAACATATTTTAAAATGAATGAAAAATTGGGAAGAATGGTGACTAAAGGCAAATAGTGGGGCAAAGAGAAATGGTAAAAGACTTTACAGTTTGCCTCCTCCTAACTGTCAATAAGTGGTATATCAAAGTAACTTTTGTTATTATAAAGTCACAAAATTTTTTCTACTAACATTTTAACTATCAATTGAAATCTACCAATATTCATTGCAGTATTTATTTATTTAACATTCTACATGTATTTACTTTAAAGCTCTTTTGTGCATGTTGATTCAAGAGAAAAACAGTGGAACCAAATTCGAAAAACCCAAAATTCGGGTAATTTGATTTTTTTTCGAAAAGAGGTCATTTAAAAACAAAAATTGTTTTTGTACTGAAAATGGAGAAATAAAAAGCCTTTTATTTAAAAGAAAGAAAGCTTTTAATTCATCAAAGTAAACGGCATAATTGTTACATATTAAGCGTACTTTTAATGGGTATGGAACTTAAGGTCCTAGAGTAACGTTTAAATGAAAGTCAGTTCTTGTTAAATTTCTCGGTCAAAGTAAACTGTTTAACTAGTTTTGCGCAGGGAAAAGCGGGAAGACTGAATCATTATTAAGCGAATAAAAGTACACGTTTCTGTCTTATTATTTTTCCCCCCTGAACGTCCAAAAGGGATTGTCAGATAATCAGAGATTCTGAAAGTGGAGTTCGGATAGTTGGAGTCCAATTGTAGTTTATTTGATTTATTTATATAGATTCATATAATAAACCATTAATGTTTTTATTTATTGATTCCCTTATTTTTTTTCACTAGTTCATTTATTTTCTTATTCATTCACTATTTTGTTTACTCATTAATAAATAAATTTATTTACTCATTCATTCTTCAATTTATTAATTTATTTGAAGAATTTTTTGTTTTTACGATCAAAAAAAAAATATTTAATTATATTTTTTTAAAATTAATAATACAAGTTTAACTATAAAATATTGCAGTTTATTTATATGCTTTAATTTTCATTACATATTTCTAATTAGTTCACTTGAAAAAATGTAAGCTTAAAATCTGAAGTAATTCACCTACTTCATATTCAGCTACAACCTAAAAAAATGCTATGACCGCTGGAAAGTTTCAGATTTCATCATTGACACAATAAGAAGGCTGATCTTGTTTTGAAATCTTTCAATGGAAAAAAACGAAGCTAAACGACTGAACAAGAATGACGTTTTATCAGAAGAATTTCACAAAGTTTCAATGTAACTTGTAAAAGCTTTCTTTTTCGAGAATTTACTTCACTGTTAGAATAAAAATTAAACTTTTTTTGTACATGGAGAAGCTGAGGTAAAATTGAAAAAACTGCCTCATTCAAAATCACTTTTTTTGAGCTAAAATATTATATTTGCACGTATAAAAAATTGACTGAATTTATCATACTTTCTTTTTGTACTGGAAATAAAGCTAGTCTACTATTTGTACGGTAAAAAAGGAAATCTTTTAAAATATTATAAAAATATCAATTAAAAAGGTTAAGTATTTATTTAAATATTGAAAAATAAAAAAAAATAGATTCGAGATTGGAAAATATGTGTGTTTATCAGTACCTGTCTGTTCCCCCTATTGCTTTTTTTTTCGGAAATAGTAAAATTCTAACAAAAGATATTGAAAAAAAAAAAAAACTGCTTCGAAAAATCTTTACAAAAAATTTGATTCAAAGATTTTGTTATTTTTATTTAAAATTTGTGCAATAATTTGTTTAATTTTGATCAGTGCAAAAAACATTAGCAAGCGCCACCAAGAATCCATCAAATAAGACAATTCACATTAAAAATTTTATACTTTCGTTTGATTTGGGAGAAATAATTTTTACAAATGATTTATTATCTTCACAAAATATGAATGCGGAGTTCAAAGAACCTCTAAGCACAAAGGTCATTAGAAATAATTAATTCAGCCATGAGCATTGGAGGCTTGATTATGATACATTTCAGAAAAGTGCTTGGAAATTAGAAAAAAAGAAAGCTCCAGCTGTAAAATGATGTGCTCATTAATTAACGTACTTTTAAAAATACAAACGAATAAATGTCTTTTAAATAAAGAAATTGTAATACTCTTTTCAGTGATGTTCAAATCATATTTCATTCGAAAATATTTTTCATGCCTCAATAATTAAAAGTCTTTTAATATCTCACTTATGGAAAATCAGATGCAAGGTACGTTTTACAAGAGGAATAAAAATTGTTTCATTATTTCCGCCCTTATTTTATTTTGTTTAAAATAGCTCTCGGTTCACCAGGTTGCGTTTAATTGCTTTCATTAAAGTATTTTAATTTAACGCTTAATGAATCAGAGACCGAATGTTCGAAACAAAAATCGTGCAATCATAAAATTGTGGTGGTTAATATATTTTTGGGGTTTTTGGAAGTTATTAAACGATGTGTTTGAAAAGCAACTGAATTATCTCAAACAATCATATTTTTAGTAGAAAAAGACACCAATTATAACGACTGTTGTATGTATGGAAAATATTCAAAACTATTTGTTATTGTAGTAAATGTGTCGTCAGCTGTGCTTTATATTTAGTTTCTAAGAATTTGTTATCGTCTGGAATGTTTTATACTTCTATGAATTATTAAATTTAATTATCGTGTGTGCTGTCTGTTGATTTTCTGGAGATAAAATGCTGAAAGAAGATGGATTGGGAGGGTTGAATTTTTCAAGATCTGATTTTTTTTTGTTCTGTTGTTGATCGCAAATGTTAATTTACATTCCATGTAAATATGTAAGTAAACTTCTTGTTTATAAAATAAGAAGCAATAGTGTCCTGTACATTTTTTCTTTCTTTACTGTATAAAATCAAAATTTTCAACTTTTATAAATTAAATAATTTAACTATGTATTTACACAAAATATAAAATGATATACAGTGCTGGTAAAAAAAATTGCATCACCCTCGCATTTTCACAACTTATGTGGGATTATGTGAGAAGTTTTGGTCGACCGATTAATAATGAATGTATGTGAAATTCTGCAAAACTTATGAAATAAACATTTAACAGCAGGAATCCGATAATTGTTTACGTAGATCGGGGCTGTTTCCGGGCCAAGGCAAACTGCTGACCCCATGCTCATGTTTCCATTTCTGAACCTGCGTGTAAGTTTAGAGAAAAAAATTACTAACCCCACGTCAATTTAAGTCTAATAGCACGACAAAGGTTTTTAAATTGTTACTTACCAGGTTTTCCCTATGGCACGGAGCAGAATCATCCTGGAAAATGACGTTTAGAACTGAAGTAAAGTGATCCCGGACAGTAGGAAGCAATTTCTCCTCCAAAATGCCAATATACACCTGATCGTTTACTGTTCCTAACACAAAGTGAAGCCCACCAAGTCCTTGATCAGAAATACATCCCCAAATCAGCTGGGATACGGGATTCTTGACTGTCTGTTAAATGCAGTCGGGATGATATTCCTCTCCTTTGCGGCGCGGGTGATGCATTTTTTTTACCACCATTGTACTCCAATGGGTTAGAAAAAAAAATACTACAAAGAAATTCACTCACGCACAAAACATTCACACAAATCAACTCTCACTCACTTAACACATTAACTCACACACTCACACGAATCAACATTTTTACTTTGTTGATCTTTTGACTCATTGCTCCGTTGCCGTTTTTGAATTGGCTTCTTTTATTTTTTGTCAAAAAACAAAATAAAGAAAAAAAAAGAAGCTTATTGCAGATTTTCTGGCAGAAACTTAGTAAACGAAAATAAGATACTTTAATCTATTTAAAAAACAATTATGCACAGGATATTTTTGATTTATCCCCTACTTCAGTTAGGTAAAGAACTAGAAGAATAAGTGATTCTTCTAGAAATGTATTCAACCGTTCACATATAACAAGATTTCCTAATTAAAACAATAAACCAGTTTTTATAATTGTGCATTCAAATTTATTGATTTTTTGAATGACACATTGCTCTATTGCAATCGTTAAGCTGTCTTTCTTCCTTTCAACTTGTTAAAAAAGCAAAATAAAGAAGAAGAAAAAAGAAACTTATTGCAGATCTGATGGCAGACATTTAGTAAATAAAATTAATATACTTTTGACTAATTAAAAAACAATCTACGTTTTTGATTTACTCCCTACTTCAGTGAGTTTGAAACGGCAGTAACTGATTTTTTTGAAAAAAAAAATGTTTTATAACGTTCACTTATAACCGCAGAATTAATCTCAGGAAATTGCAATGTTCTCTTATTAGCAATAAAATTCCAATTTTTCATGGAGCAGAATTGTCACGAGAGCGAGTACAGAAAAAAAAAGAAACTTCCAAAACTCATAAAAACAGCCATCAAGAAGAAACCATTAGAGTTTTCAAGAATTTGTAAACTTTGGGAAAAGAATAGGTGATAACTATAAAAGTAACAGCTTGTACAATTTATAGTTCGAATCAAAAAGTTGCAGAGGAAAAGTTACAAATGAAATATAGCGCGTCATAAGGCTTCCTTTTAGGACATTCCGGCATTTTTGGTAACGGATATGAGTCTTTTATATGATACATGGATGTGGTATAAAATGTAGCAGAATTTTTACTAAAGGTAGGAAACTACATTCATGGCTTATATATAAATTTGAAAAAGGAAAATTATATTAAAAAACTCGACTCACCCCTGCCTGATTTTTCAAATATATTTTTTAAATTTTGGGCGTTTATTTCTTGATTAAATCCTTACAAGACTCTCTGATTCTGAAAAATATGCAAACAATATTTTTTTGAAAGTCTAATTCCTGCTCATATTTAAAAAGAAAACAGCAGTATTGAGCTTCTACTGACAAAAAAAAAAAAAAAAAAAAAAAAAAAACAGGTCTGCGGAGTAGGAGGAAAAAGGGTCGACTTGGACTCCAAGAATTTCAGAGCCTTCGACTCCGACTTTTTTTACTCGAAAATGACTCCGACTCCTCAGTCTCGTCAGAGTTGCGGACCAGGAGAAAAAAAATCTGGCTCCAATTTGTGGATTTTATATCCTGCCCAGCAAAATATCATAAATATTTCGAAGTAATGTAGTTTTGAAAATGGACAAATATTTAAAAAAAAACAAAAAAAAAACAGTTCAAGTAGTTAATTCTTGTTTTCAGAAAAAAAAAAAAAAGAGAAGCAGGTAGATTTAAGTGAACGAATGTATACATCATGCGCAATACGAAGCAAATGGCGAAAAAGTATTTTTTCCACAAACTAAAAACTTTCTAATAGCATTTATTTTATTTATTGGCAGCGACAGAGATTCAATTTGGTTTTTATAGTATTTTAGTACACTAAATTAGGTGCGTTACAAATGGGAACATGCATCATTTAAGGGTTCTAAAACAAAAAATTGTTACTTAAAAAAAAAAAAAACCCTTGCGTATGATTTAAAATATATAGGGCAGTAACATTTAGAATAGATATTTGAAGAAAAGTAAAATCTTATTCTTAACAAATAATTAAAAAAAAATCTATGGAGCACAGAAACTTTTATATTTCGGGTAAACTATGTGAAGAAAATGGCTTACTTGTAGATTTTGAAAACAGAAATTGGTTTTTTAAAATTCTACGATTTGTAGTCTCATATAAGAGATTCAGATGTTTTAATTTCAAACTGTAGTTTGAAAACTAAAGAAAACTTTCAATGGCAAAATATTGAGTTCTTTCGTTTTTAATTTATAGGTTCTCCAAAATTTAATCTTTTTTCACTGGCTTATGCATTCGTCATTTTGAAACTGTGTCATGTATAAACGCTACCCATATGTAGATGAAACGAGCTGATGTGTGCCTCACATGACTTCCTTTTTCTCCAATTTAATATCATTTTCCCATTATTGGAAATTTTAATGTAATTCAATAGTTTACTCTCTAAATATCACCAACAGTGGCCAAATTGAAACCAGATTTAAAAAAAAAATCGCCAAATTTGTCGCTAAGTTGGCGACAAAATTTGGCGACCAAAAGACTGGCGATATATCGCCAAGGGTCCACCAAATTGTAACACCACTTGAGTTTACATCGAAATTAACAATGATTCCCCCCCCCCAAAAGGGGCAAAAGACCCCCTTAGAAACATCTGAATGCAACCAAAAGGGAAGATGCACAATTATACACTACTAGCAGTCTACGTACCAAATTTCAACTTTCTAGGACTAAAAAAGTCTAACGTCCATTAGGAATTTCAATGGCGCAATCTGCGCAATGACCCACCTCCCCTGTGGGCTCCTCAGCGCAGCCCGTTTTTCTGGGGGAAGGGTTAAAAGGTTTCAATGCAATTTTTTTCGGAAGACAGAAAAAAAACCATTCTCATTCATAAGTAAAATCATTAACTTTTCAAAGCCAGCCCTTTGACCGCCTAAATGACGGATCCGCCCTTGCAACACTACAGAAGCAAGAGTGCCCACCCGCCCTGAAGTCAAGCCCCCCCCCCCACCCTCAATATCGCAGAGACCTCCCCCCAACAAATGAGAAAAATTTCCCCTTAAAACACCCCCCTAAAAATGTCAATAGCACAGTCTGCGCCATGACCCCCCCCCCCTCCATAGGTTGGCACCCTTGTCAGAAGTCAACTATATTGAGAGGTTCGTTCGATTATCAAATCGATCGAAGAATACACTGCTCGAGTGATTGACATCTCGAGAACTCAACATCTCGAGAACTCAATATCTCGAGAACTCAACATTTCGAGAAGTTCAATGCGAGAACTCGAGCAGTTGATCGCTCGAGCACTCGAAAAGTGACAATCGAGAACTCGAGCAGTTGATCGCTCGAGTTCTCAGAAAGTGATAATCGAGAACTCGAGAAGTTCATCGCTCGAGAACTCGAAAAGTGATAATGGGGAACGCGAGAAGTTCATTGCTCGAGAACTCGAAAAGTGATAATCGAGTACTCGAGAAGTTCATCGCTCGAGAACTCGAGAAGTGATAATCGAGGACTCGAGAAGTGATAATCGAGAACTCGAGATACGATAATCGAGAACTAGTTGTAATCGAGTTCTCGAATGATCTTGAATAATCGAGTGATTCGATTATGATAACTCGATTATGCCCATCACTAGCTAGGAGATTATTTTTTTTAATTAAAAATGAAGCAAAGTGAACTTACAAATATGATGCATGTAATGTTTTATGATAACGTTTTGTATGACAAAAAACGGTCACACAAAAATAGTAGCTTATGTATTCTTCATTTTGAAACTGTGTCATGTATAAACGCTACCCATATGTAGATGAAACGAGCTGATGTGTGCCTCACATGGCTTCTTTTTTCTCCAATTTAATATCATTTTCCCATTATTGGAATTTTAATGTAATTCAATAGTTTACTCTCTAAATATCACCAACAGTGGCCAAATTGAAACCAGATTTAAAAAAAAATCGCCAAATTTGTCGCTAAGTTGGCGACAAAATTTGGCGACCAAAAGACTGGCGATATATCGCCAAGGGTCCACCAAATTGTAACACCACTTGAGTTTACATCGAAATTAACAATGATTCCCCCCCCCAAAAGGGGCAAAAGACCCCCTTAGAAACATCTGAATGCAACCAAAAGGGAAGATGCACAATTATACACTACTAGCAGTCTACGTACCAAATTTCAACTTTCTAGGACATACCGTTCTTGAGTTATGCGACATACATCCGCACATCCGCATATACGCACATACACACATACGTACATACAGACGTCACGAGAAAACTCGTTGTAACTAACTCGGGAATCGTCAAAATGGATATTTCACGTGTCTATACGTTCTTAGGCACTTATCCACGAGTGGTCGAATCGAAAAAAAAAACTTAACATTCATTCTGGTCGTCAATGTTCATAACTACCCTAGTTGCGTCGCCTGACTTTGCAGTGTCTACCTCGAAAATAAAAATTATGTTCAACAATCACGCTTGAACAACAGTAACAACAAAAAAAAATCACTAAAATTTTGCGGCTGATTCCGGAAAAATAACCAAAAAGGAAACATATTAAATCTTCCGATTAAAGGAAAAGCCCGCAAACAAAACCCAGAATTTTATTTGTTCATATTCGAGAAAAAAATGGCAACAGATCTTTCTTCGGAATGATTTTCTTCACGCTATAAATTTTAATCAAAGCATTGTTACGGAAAGTTCAGATGAAGCACTAAATAATAATTTGAATGGAGGAAAATCTTAAAAAAATAGGGATTTTCTGTCGAAATCTAAGAGTCAGAATTAATATTTTTTTATTGATATCTTCGCTAATTATTATCGGAGGATTATGTTAAATAACCAAGCATAAAGACGGGAAAACTACGAATCTTTCGATACCTGGATCGATGGTCAGTTCACTGGCGTTCAGGAACTTGGACATACATACATAGATACAAACCTTCAGTTTCTAATTATACAAGATAACAAATTTTACCATCAGTACAAATATATATTTTTTAAATTTATCAAATAGATTATGACTGTACGATTATTTTTTTTAAATAGCCTTTTAAAATCAATTCTATGTATTTTTCCGTCAAGATGTTCTTTATTTCGTCTCCTTTTTCAGAGAAAAATAAATTTATAACATTTAAAAAATATCAAATAAGGTGATGTAATAGATAGCCTTTACAAATTTTGCATTAAAGAAAAAAAAAAAAGGTCAAAAGAACAAAGACGAATCTATCGTCCTAAACTTGGTTCCTAAGGGTATAGCTTAATAAGCGTTAAGAACACCGACGGTGCGAAGTAAAATTTTTCGTCTAACATTTGAATGCAAATTAAATACGTTCGCAAGAAACATAAATTAAATTTCATATCTTCATTTGCATATTCTGAAAAACCTTCTGGAGCATTGTAAGAACATTTTTAGAGCTTATAAATTTTAAAATTTTGCTTTTTCTTTGGAGCGCATGCAAATGAACACGAGCTTTTCTTGGGGGTTTAAATTATATTTCCAAACATAAATTCCAAAATCGTTCATTTTGTTCTTCTTATATTTTTGTCGTAAATTTTATTCGCCAGAAGAAAGAGGACAGCTTCGAAAATGTACGACCGAGATAAAATTTTTAATGTTCTCTAAATTCTGGGAGTATTAAATATTTTTGGAGCATCAAACACAAGAGTTGTGGTTTTCCTAAAATATGGAATGCATTGACACAATCATTGTATGCCGGTACAAACATAAATAAATAACTTTTACATATTACTTGCATATCAACAAATACATTACTGTTGATAATTTCACTCTCAATAACTTTTGCGAATTTCTAACCAGTATTCGGATAATATCGATATTTTGCATGCGAAACAGTTCAAAAATAACATGAAAGTGGTTTGAATGTATATTGAATTATTTTTTTTTTAAATTCTGTGCCATTTTTTTTGTCTTATGCCTGTGCTTTGTCTTATGTCTGTGTATTTTCTTCTTTATTTGGTGATTTTTGCCAACCTATTTAATGATCAGTCAAGGATTATTATTATTACTATTACTATTATTATTATTATTATTATAGTATAATTTTAAGTGAGACACTAGTTCATATTAAACATCCTAAATAATTTATTGCAAATGTATCAAAAGCTAAAATCGTTGTTAACTTTAAAATAGCTTCAATTTATCATATTTTGCATACGACATCACACCCTGCTAGATTGTCATGTTCTGTTTAATTTCAAGACGATTGAATAGAAAGCGCTGCATCCGATTGTCATTCATTGGTTCAGTAAGATGCCAATGATCTTGTGATTGGTTCAGGCACGGATACAACGGAGGTTCATGCTCTCCACTCTTAAGCGACCAAATATAACCTAAAACTGCAGTATTTAGACTTATATTTCTCAAAAAATATCAGAAGCTCCCCAAAAATTGAACTTCGATCCACGATGTTAAAAATGGTCCATTCCAAAACCAAAAAGCTGTATCCACCCTTAGATTGGCTTAGATTGGTCTGATGATTTTCAGTCATGGCTTTTATTTCGTGCATTTATAAGATAGGGTTTTTTAGTTTTTGAAATAAATTTAAAGTGAAACTGAAATTGATCAATAATTCTTTAATATAAATCAAGGATTAATGGAGCTAAGAATGCGAAACTTGGGTTAATTAAGTAATAAATTATTGGACAGTTATATATATATATTCTCGGATCTTAATATTGCATTTCTTGAAGAGAGGAGCACAAGTTCCCAAAGTTCTAATGATAACCCTATGGTATAAAATCATTTGTGTTAGCGTCGTAGTATTACTCAAAGGGACTACAAAGCATATCGAAAATATGCTATTAATCCCCTCGAGCTAATATAAATTTTAAAAAAATGCGACAAACGGAAGGCTAATAAAATCAAAACAATTTGTTGAAATTCAGTGATATTGTCCACAGGTTGTTGAACAGAAGAGGAGGGAATACCACGCAAAATAACAGAATAAAGCAATTGTTAGTTTTCAAATACGCTGTATAAACAAGCTATAGCTTGTTTATACAGTGCTAAAAATGTGTAATGGCAAATATTTTTCAGTTAGGTGTGCGACCACTTCTACGAAGGTGTCCGGAAATGGGGAACCATCGTTATTTTAAACATTCTGTGGGTTACGATTGGGTGTTCGTTGAAATCATTTACCTTGAAGCCTTAATTGTCCTTAACATCAGTACTAACGCCTTCAATGGAGGCCTCCATAGATGTCTTGTCTTCTAAGCCGGAGAGCGTGGGTTCGATTCTCCCCGGAGTCCTAAATGTTATTTTCATTCTTTCTTCTGTAAATATTTCTTGTGTTGTCTTTTATCTAAATAAAGAAGTCCAAACTCTCGAGGCAATGGCACTAAAAGTCTTCTTAATGATCATTACCTATGACACTACAACATCTAACTTTTAAGATGATTTTCTGTTTATGCTTCTCAAAGTTAGTCTTACTTTCATTTTCTGTTCACGCATCATAGAGTTACACTGTTAAAAATGTTCCAAAAAATTTACGGTAATTGTTACTGGCATCCATGTTGCCAGTAACTATTACCGTAAAAATAAAATGTTACTGTAAAATTTTATTGTTTCCTCGGTAGGCCGCAGCAACCTGCCGAGGAGCTGGGATCGCTTATTTCTCCGGTATAAATTGCCTTAAAAATCAACGATGCTATCAGTCCGACATTTTGCAGTAACAATTACCAGAAAATTTTCCTGAATATTTAACAGTGTAGTCTTATTTTTGAGATCATTTCCTGTCCATGCATCACAAGACTAATCTCACCCTCATAATGGATTTTCGTGCATGTATCATGAGCTTAATGTTACTTTCATGATGATTTTCTGTTCTTGCATTATGATTTTAGTCTGACCTTCATAATGATTTTCTGCGCATGCGTCATGAATATAGTATTAATTTCGTGATGATTTTCTGTTCATTCATGATGGAGTTAGTCTTACTTTTGTGATGGTTTTCTGTGCATGTATCATGAAATTAATATTACCTTCGTGATAATTTTCTGTGCATGCATCATTCGGTTCATGCATAATGATTGATTATGCTCCCGATCTGTAAACACAGTAAAAACTCTGTAAACGCCAAATTTGCTATGATAAAAAGGATAGGCATAAGATCTGTAAAATTACATTTATCTATTGTTAAAACAATTCAAGTATATAGCAATCTATCAGATGCTCGATACTTGACATATCCTCTTGCTTCAAAAAAACATTAATGCAGTAATAACTTCAAATAAAAAACAAAGAAATGATAAAATATTTACTTTGTACCAAATAATTACACTTAAGCCTAACATTCGATATGAGATGAAAATCTAATGTAAAAAATCCCGTGTAGCTGTTTCTGAAGCAAATAAAGTATGTAATATAGAAACTATTTCAAAAAACTCTTTTCTGCAAATTATAGCAGAACTCTTGCTTAAAACTCTTTTTTTTTTCGATACCGGTTTTAAGTTTAGTGTTTCGATACCGTTTCAATAAAAAAATATAGGCCCTTTTTTCTCCTATCAATAATGAGACATTCATTTCTTTCTCAAAGCTGTGTAATAAATCGAATTTCATACTTCTTTTCTTCCTTCCCGAATTAAAATTACAAAAGATGCCGAGAATGATAAAGAAAATGGAATTTTAAGAAATGTTCAAAGGAAGTTCGCTGTGGGCAAAAAATGTAGCACACGATAAGTCTTTGTTCTCGAAAAATATTACACTTATAAACCAATATTTTCCATTATGAGTTAAATAATAAATTTTCTATAAGGAGGAAAAAACCAAAAAGGTTCTCTTTCTGCGAACGCCAACGGCGCTTCCAAAGAAATCGATATTTTTAATTAACGAATACTCGGTTTTGCTATGAAGTTAATTCCTCAAAGGGAAACAAAAATGGCCCGACGCGGTAACTGAAAAAATCAAATGTTTATTGGAAGTTCTGACTCAAGTATGGTATCAAACGTAAGTACGAACTATGCGTGGTATGCTGCTGCTAACGCTAATTTAAAATTGAAGATGAAGACATAAGTTTATTTTGTGAAAATGACTTCTACGTTATGTTTTGGTGTAAAATATAGTGACGCTTATGCAGATCAGCACACCAGCAACAAATACAATTACAACTGCAGCACAGCAATAATACTAAAAATAATGATAATAGTAAGAATAACAACAACAAATAACAACAGCGACAATAAAAAGAACTAGTATGTTGTGGCCATTACGAAAGTCTCTTCTAGATTTATATCCTGAATTCTTGGATCAACGTATTGTTACGAACTTTGTAAAAAGTAAATATTTTTATGTTTATATGTGTTTAATCTGTTGTAAGGATTGCAATACCGGAACAAAAAACCTTAATACAGGTATTCGGTATATTTAAAACGTGATACTGGGATACCTGTATTAATACTGGTATTTGAAATTTCTCAAAAAAAAAATGCTTGAAAACATATTGTTTTGTTGCCAAATTTCATAGTTTTGTACAAAAATTGTATTATTTGTGAAAACGTATTGTGGACACATATAAAATGAAGTAATGAATATCATAATAAAATTCAATAATAATAAAAGCATAATGCATCTATTGAATTGTCTCTGAGCATGGAACTCATTAGTGCTCAACTTTCCAACAGTTGAAAATACTCTTTCTGAAACCACGCAGTTCGGTGGTATTGTTAACAGTGAGCGATACACCTCCTCTAACTGTCTAGAAGTCCTTCACCCTCAAATAATTCGGTCTCTTGCTTGTTATTTTTGGAAAAACCCTTCCATGTTTTTTTTTTTTGTATTGTGTGTATTTTTATAATATTTTTTTTTAGATTTAGAGCTAGTTCTAATTTCTTTCCGAGAAACGATACTTTTTAAATATTAACATCATTTTCTCTTGAGCAGGAGAGGTTTGTGCTTGATTTTTGTTATTAGCCCTTTGGTTTGAAATTTAAGATTAAACTTAACTAAATTTGATCTTGTTAGTTTCTCTTATTCATTTACTAGCCGCCTTCGGCGACCAGCTGGTCCGCCTTTTTACGCCAGGGTTGCCGCCTTCGGTGACTGCTTAGACAATTTAGCGACGGTATTAATCAATGTTTTTCTCTATATATCAATATTATCATCTGCCTTTTTATGACAATGTTGCCGCCTTCGGCGACTGCTTAAATAAGTTTCGTGGCGGTATCAATCAATCTATATCATTATTAATTTAAATAAAATAATTTCTACATCTATCTCCACTTCCGTCGTTTTGAATATTTTTAAAGGAGGGGGAGGGGAGACATAAACGGCTTGCTCTTCATGCAAATTTAGTCGAAAAATAACAAAAAACATTTCCACTTTTACTTGAAAGCATTCTTTTTTCAAAGTTATGGTGTGTGTGTGGGGGAGGGGTTGCATTGACACCCCGTTGAAGTTAATTAAATGACGGGCATGTCTCTTTCTTGCTGTCCATCTACTATATCGACCTCTGCATTTGTCTATTTACCTATCTATCTATCTATACGATCTATGGGTATCTACCTCTGACAGTAATTAACAATCTTTTTTTATTTATATAGAAGCAGCCGCCTACGGCGGCCGTTTGGTTTACTTGTCATTCACCATTTTACGCCAAGAAGTTGTAAAATAACAAAAATCGCGTCCATTTTTATGTGAAAACATTATGTTTTCAAATCGTAGCGGCGTCCCCCCCCCAACCCCCGTTGTTGTTCTATAAACTTCTTCTTCGGGTCTGTCTATCTCTCACTGTACATCGACCTGTAGATTTATCTTTCTCTAGATCCGTGCAAATTTACCTCTGATAGTAATTAACAATCTTTTTTTCAAAGAAAAAAAAGTTTTTATTTGAAAAAAAAAAAACTTTTTTTTGTACACTCAATGTATATTATCTACCTATTCGATCTCTCTAAATTTTCTCATCTATCTCTATTTATTATTTTGATCTAACCTCCAATCTTATTCCCTAAAAAAAGAAAATCATACAAAAAAAGCGCGCTTACTTATTTATTAAAATAGCCCACAAAATTGGTGTCTTTGTAGTCTTAGAGTTTGTCAAAGTATAAAAATCATTGTTTTTATTGAAATTCAAAAAAAAAAAAAAAAAAGTGACTGGGACCAAAACGATCCGATGTGGTCCGTCTGATTAACCGAAATCGAATGTTTTGCAAAACATCGGGGGGGGGGGGGAGGGGAGAGAAACAAATGAAATACCTGGAAAGAAAAAAAAGCGAATGAATCCTTCGAAAGGAAGAAAAGAAACACGTGGTTGCGTTACGTCATATTCGAAGCGGTCAGCGGACAGCAGATCTTCGGTGAAGCGATAGCTCTTCGTTCTGCATATAAAAAAATTGTAAAAAAAAAACTTTTGAATATTTTTGAAAACTTTTTTTTTTTGTAGAGGACGAAATGTTCTGGCTAATACATAGTAAAATTGTAGAAAAGAGGTTATTATATTTTTCACGGGATGCGTTTAGAAAAAAATTAAACCCAGAAAAAAATGCAAAATAAAGGTTTTTTCAAAAATTCATAAAAAATACAAAAATTGCTCTATCTTCAAAATGATTTTTTCATCATATTTAAAATTAAATTTCGGACACTATAGTACAAAAAAAGATTTGTCTGGCGCGATTGGTTCGGGATCTGTGAGGTTAAAAGTACTAAAAAGTGCTAAAAATCACATAAAACATTAAATAACTTTTTTTCCAATTAAAATATCAAAAATCGAAGCCCGAGGTGCACAACTTCAGCAAAAACTACACCTGTATGCCAAATTTCATCTTTCTAGGCCTCACCGTTTTCCCGGGATGCGCGCCACACACACACACACACACACACACACACAAAACATCTTATTTTATTATATGTATAGATTTCTTTTCAAAATTCTTTATAATTATAATTTTATCAATATCTGAAAATATATTTCAAATGATTATGTTTAACCTCTTTAAAAAATTTTTAGGCACTATACAGGTTCTAGATATTATCTTGCCAAGTATAAATCGAGACATGACAACAAACCAATACCGGTGACAACAAATTACCATTTGTTTGACAAACAAGAAAAAGAGTTTTGCCAAAATTCAGTACAGTTGCGAAAAATACTTATAGTCCAGGCTACACTGTTAAAAATTTTCCGGAAAACTTACGGTAATTGTTACTGGCATCCATGTTGCCAGTAACTAATACCGTAAAAATCAAATGTTACTGTAAAATTTTACGGTTTCCTCGGTAGGCCACAGAAACCAATTGGAGCTGGGATCGCTCATTTCTCCGGTATAAATTATCGTAAAAAACAGCGATGCTGTAAGTCCGCCTTTTTACAGTAACAATTACCAGAAAATCTTCCTGAATTTTTAACAGTGTAGTGTTCATTGAAATCTCATTAAACCTATTTTTTGTACATATATATTATATAAGGTTTTTTGGTGTTTTCTATAAGAATTCGGCTATCTGATTTCAAATCCGGTGAGTGCCAGATGTTAATCCTTGAGCATTTTTACAAAAATGGTAAAATTCAAGATCTTTCAAAAAATTGTAAGGTTCGATTTCTAGGAGTTAATCGTTATTTTAAACTATAAATGACATTAAAATAGAATGTTTTACCAAAGATAGTTAATATAATGATGTATAGGGAGCATAAAAGTTTTGATTTAATTTAACAATAAACTCTAAAGGAGAAAAAAGGCTTAAAACATATCAGAAAGTAGTATCTTTATGCTCAATGGTCATGGGTCATCAGGTATTATTTGGAAAATACTAAATAAAACGAAGACTGCTACTTTGGCATTGTTATTAGGAATATTTAGTCGATTTTAAAACAATTTGGAATCAATGAAGAACGATGAGGTACAAAATGCAGTCACTTTTTATGCCAAAGAGCGTCACACTCGTATTGCTTCAGACACAAATGGCAGACAAATAATTCATGAAAAACTTTCCACTTGCATTGATGCATTAAATAGCTCTGATCATCCAGGGATGGGAGTGGTTAACATTTACTCTGGTATAATTATCAATGATACAATTTTAAATGTAGAAGACTTAAAATTGGCAAGTCACAGTGGCATGCATATGAGAAACAGTAGTCTCAAAAATTTCCACTAGACGTTAAGAAAGGCGGTTATAACAGTTTTCTTCTTCTTACTTATCTCTCTGTTCTGAATCAGATCAGATCCATGAGGTTGTTTGCCTTAATCAACTTCAAGAGAGAAGCAGGTCTCTTCAGTAGATCCTCGCGTACCAAACCAACACAAAAAATCAGATGTTGTGCAGTAGCTTCAGTATGACATTTGGTGCAAATTGGGAAAGTCCTATTGCCATGGGAAAATATGATGGTTTTTAGATGACCTGTGCTCAGGCGAGTCAAAGCAGTTTGATCTCTCCTGTCGCCCTCAAATCCAAGGGAAGCACCAGGATCCTCGTAAAAACACCATGGATGCTCAGGAGGACATCTCCAAGAGCTGTTTATAGTAGCCTTACATTATAAAACAGTAGCTATATTCACCAAAAAGAAGAATAAAATCAGTCATTAACATCACAAGCTGTATACAGGATTTGTATATGCTAAAATAATTCGTTTAATGCCACCATCAAGGGAACAGTCTCCTGGAAGAAATTACTTAGTCATGAAGTGGTTCCTCATTCTACTACTTAATGTGATGATGATGGAAGTATGAGAGATTCAAATAAATCTGCATTGAAGTCAAAACTGAAAGTAGATTACAGGTAGGATGTAGGAGTCCCCCAGAAGTAATCATTCTTGACGCAGATGCAGTATCTTGGCCCGCAACGCTAACAGTGGTAGGTGACTGCATTAATGCTGTAGAAAACCATATTAAGCAACGCATACAAAGTATTTCTAGACACATTTTGTGTTTGTGAAATACAATAACTTTAGCACCAAGTCACAATATCGAGAAAGATGTTTCTGTCGTGATTTTCAACTACGAAGAATTATCTCTTGCAAAAAGAGAACAACTTGAAAGTAGCAGCAAAAGGGACAAAAATAATTAAGTTTGGATCAGACTGAATTCAATGAATGTTCCTCTATGTCAAAATGTAATTTTTAGTCTTCTTCACAACATGCCACCTCTAACTTTCTGCCTTAGGTTAGTGTAGTTGTTACTGGTGCCGATCTTTTTACCATTGAAATAGGTGTGGGACCACAAGCAGACTCCTGTTTTCCTGAAAAAGCTAATGTGATTACAGCAAACCACATAATTTGCGAATAAGCAAAAGAAAAGTCACATCTAAGAGTTATTTCTGATGACACATGTTTTTTGCATCTTAGCTCATCATCTTTATGTAAGAACGAAGCAATGCTTTAAGGATCATGAAGAGACCGGAACTAGAAAAAAATCGTGCTAAACCTCCTAGCAGCGCATGCTTTCACTGGCTGTAATACACTGCTAATTTTCCCAAGTCATAATCTAGAGGATTGAGAGCAAGTGCGAAAGGTTAACCAGCAGATTTCTATAAAATTTTTTGGTTGTGTGCAAGTAGGTAGTATGGATAAAAACCAGCTTCTGCAGAAGGCGAGCCACTAAGTTTTGCGCACATAAATGCCTCTTTCCGATCAGATCTCTCTTGGGAACATAATTTACCACAAATTTTATAGAGGCAGTCCATTCTGCTTGTGACCATATATACGAGAAATAAATATTGATGCTGAATGTATCACAGAATCAATTGCCACCACAGGAACACCTAGATGAATTGTGTCCATGACATTTGTCAGTTCCAAGTGAAATGTTTAACTTAAACAGTTGCAGGTACACTACTGGATGCAAAGTATACTATGCTCCATGCTGAAAATTATCTATGCCATGTACAGGATTCTGCTTTTGTTATGGATTTGACTGCAAGGATCCTTCAAAACCATCAAATGACAATAGTAATAGCGATAATGATAGCAATAATTAAAATATATATCCCTCAAAACCATCAAATGTCAATAGTGATAACGATAATCATAGTTGATTTTTTCTGTCTTAATTAGAACAAAGGTTATAGTTATTATTGTTGCAAGCATTTATTTAATATTAGTATTAGCTTTAAAACTTTAAACGCGTTTTTCTCCATGATACAATGTTTTGCATTCAGACATAAGTCAAGAACTGGTAAAGATAGAGTAATGAAATTTTAAGCATATCTTTTTCGAACATTATACTTTAATTTTTATTCGGAAAATTTGGAAAAAAAAAAAAAACCGTACACTGCAAAAAATGTGATTAAAAGAACGTATTTTTTAATTTTTTCTTCAAATATTTTCTTTTTTTTTATAGAATTAATACTTTTCAAATTGCCAAATAAAAATTATAGCTTAGAAATTTATGCATAAGTTTTTGAAAAAACTTTGAAAATTGTCCATGAATATTTTGTGTTTTAGCGATTTAAAGCAACCCTATTTTTAAAAAAGAAGTTGATTAAATTGAAATTTAAAAAAAAATTAGTTTTTATTTTATGATTTTGCTTATTAAATTGACGGTGAATCAGCAAGAATTTTCAAAACTCACCTCTGTTTATTTTTTTTTTGTCAAAATGTATCCCGGACCCCTTTAACAATTTGATAAAAATACTGCGGTGCTTAACTTTGATTAAAACAAATCTTCGATCTTGATATTTTTATTCAATAATGAAGAAAGCAGTGTCAAGTCATACCAAAGCAAATATAATTCCTCTTCTAAGTAACTAAGATGTTTCATATTCTTTTCATTTTATGCAGAGAAATAGGTATTTTTGGAAAAAAAACTATAAAAGAACTATTCCGCCTTCTATCATCGAAATTTTGATGATTTGTTGACGCTAAAATGAATCAAAACCGGAATTTCACAAATACCAATAAAGTGCTAATCTTCATAGTAGGGGTAACTAGGGAGCCTTGACCATAAGGGAGGCTTGACCCACCCTTCAATTTTTGTATTTAAAAATATTTTAGCTGTTTCTCACTATATGGCAGTCAAAGCTAGTGATGTGATCAGGCACCCATCTTAGTTTTATCCATCTAGCTATCAGGTGTGTGGAGATATTTAGAAAAAAATGTTTTTCAACCTAAAAACTAAGAATTTTGAGCATAATTTGTAAGACCTTTTCAATAAATTCAATTAGTTTATACTTTTGCAAATGGGATTTTCTAAATACTATAATATTAAGCTTTTATTATAATTATAAAGTTTGTTCCTTGACTTAGGCTTAACCTCACCATGTGCTACTCTGTACAAAATGGGTAGGTGGGGAGGCTTGACCCACTCTATGTAAGGGAGGTTTGGCCCACTGGGTCAAGGCTCCCTTACTTAAGTAGTTTAGGAATTCTAGAAATACTATTTATCAAAAACAATTTATAATTACAATAGTTACTTTATGGGGATAATATATATGATTATTATATATTTTGTATGTTTATAATAAAACCAAGACATTGATTGTTAACAAATATTAACTTATCAGTTATTGTTTACAATGGAATTTTTGTAGCAATAATTCATAACAAAAACTAAATTATGATTAATTCATATAGTAGGCGCCGCTTAATGTGATCACGGTTAATGTTATCATTCGCTTAATGTTATCAGAATCACAAAGTCCCGGAACACTTGTATGTTAACACACGTTAAAAAAGTCGGATATTGTAATCAGCGTCTTCGTTTATTGTTATCACTTTTTCATAAACTTTCAATTTTTTCCCCGTTTTTGTTCCTCAGTTAACAGAAATACATGGGCGAACCCTGACGAGACTAACTTTCTGTGCAGCATTTTATGGTTTTCAATAGCAATTCAAATTTTTTTCTAGGAATGAAGCTATAGAAATTTTGCCTTCAGTGACCACAGACTCCCCCTAAGAAAAGTTTATTTTGCACCTAAAAAAAATTCAGTCGCTGGACATGTTGCAGGCATTGATGTAGGACCTCCATTGTTGCCATTACTTTGTAAACTATTAAAGAATTCTGTTGAGATTGAAAACAAAGCGAAGTTAAGTTAAAATTTAAACAGCAAGCAAAACCATGCTGGAAAATATAGAAAAGCTGAATGTGCTTTGAAACTGGTTTACGAATGTCAGGGAAAACGGTCATATTTTACTTCACCTATTACTACGTGATTAAAAATTGCATAATTTAGCTTTAACTTTTTATAATTCAGATATTTCCATTCTGTTAATTTAATAATTTATAATTTAAAACTGCGTTCAGTTGAGTCATTGTGATTTTAATTTGAGGTTGCCAAAATAAATGCACCTTAATTGGAAAAAAATCATTATTTTGTGTCTCCTGGAATCTTTTCGGGTATTGTTATCAGTCGGTTATTGTTATCAAATTGTATTTGTCCCAAAGTGATCACATAAAGCGGCGCCTACATATGCCAATTCTCTAGATTTATTTCCAAAAATAAATCTGGTTTTTGAGGAAAATTTGCAAATTTAAGTTAATTTTTCTCAAAAAATTTTTCTTTTATAGTTATTTTTTTATAAATATTAATTTATTATCAATAAATTATTACTACTAACACAGAGAAATACAATATCGACACACCTTTTAGCTGCACTGAAGAAGAAATAGAAGATTTTATAGTAGAAAATAATAAATTTGATTTTGACGACTTTGCTGTTGTTTACATCAGTATTGGTATTAAATGATGAGTATGAAGTCACCTTCTTACAACCATGTGAACAATCATTTAGTTTTATTTATCCAGAAAACAATGATTCATAAATTCAATTCTAAATATTAATGTATACATGATCTTAAAAATAATTTCTGAACATTCAATTATCATGATAAAGCATGTATACTTAATATTTACATAATTAATAAAAAATATTTTCTATTTCTCATTTTACAATTATATATCACAGCCTGGGTCAAGCCTCCCATACCATGGGTCAAGCCTCCCTTAGTAAGGGAGGCTTGACCCGCTAACCTAAGTTTTAAAAAATATTAATTTTGTTTGACAAAATTGAAAAAAAAAACATTTAAAAATACATTTTTTATTCATAATTAAAATTTCATTTATGTTTCTAAAACTTCCTGAGCTAAAACAAATGAACATTTAAATTTCATCAAAACCATGCTTCAAAATAGTCGCCAGGAGGGAAACTCACTTCTGGCGAGATAAAAATAATCGAATCTACTTACTATTGACAATTTTCAGAATACATATGGAAAATACACTTCTATTCAAGACCATCACTCTAAAACCCTCTTTCAAAAGACATCACCACTAGAAAATAAAAGGGGGAAGATAAGGAAAATATGTAAGAAGGACTACGTCTTAAATTCTTTTATCAAAATGCAGAAATAAACTGAAGTATCAAAGTGGGTTGGAGTCTCCTATTTTTGTGTTCCATCATACGTGGAGTATTGACTTTCGCGTGAAGCTGGAATGGAAATCTTTGCTTTTCTTTTATTGGAAATCTTCCTGTCAATCTTGGAGAGTGACAGTTTCTATTACGTGTGATTTCTGCAGCATTTCGAAATTCACTTCAATTCGGAGAGGAGAGTTAGCTGGAGGCAGCGAAGGGACATCGGGAACTGGGCTATTACAGTTACTGTAGAAGTTCATAATCATGCAGATTTCGAGATAGGTCAATATTGTTCTTTTAGTAGGTGATATGAGACTCTAAAGAGGCGGTTGAAAGAAAAAGGTTTGTCGGGAATGGTAATAGGCCAGAGGTTGGGTATTGAAAAAAGGTCGATTACAGAAGTAATTGGTGGAAAGCTGAAAATTGCTTTAATCTATGCCGTATGGGTCTGGGATGACCATACTAAGTTTTCCCCCTTCTACTAAGTGAGCTTTAGCCGTTATGGGCAAATTAGTGGCAAAAAGCACCTGTTTTTCATTAATATAACAATAGCTCAAAAATTCCTCTTCCAATGGCCATACATATGTGCAGATTACTTGTAGAGATTAAAATTCTGAACAAAACGAGTATCTACAATATATATCTTCATTAAATACTAAGCGCACAATTTAATTTCAAATTTTGGTTAAAATCACTAATCAAGCGCTTCAAGTCAGAATGTACCTTTCCCACTCCCACCGGCCCTCCCCGAGACCCCCTGGAATAGAACTCCGTAAAACCAAAACAGATGGCGGTTCTTTTCTACTTTCTAAAGCAGCTACACAGGTACGTATTCATCAAGTTGGCTTAGATGTTGCTGAAACAATTTATTTCATTTCACTGTAACAAAGAAATAAAAAAGGATCCTATCTTCACACATCATCACATCACACCCGGGGGTGCCCTGTTCCTATCACAGTAGTGACTTGCCCAGAGTAGAGATCCAATCTTCACACAGAACTCATTTTAGTTCTTAAAAGGAAGCACAAAAATACTGATAGGTTAATTTCAAGTAGAACTATCCAGAGAAAATGACTGGTTTGAGTGAATTAGAAAATCAGTACTATGTTCAGGGTAAAAAAAGTTTTCCAGTTCACTTTTCTTGAAGTAAATCATTTTTTTACTTTAAACAATTTAAATATTTCATGTATAATAATAGTTTTGCTGTGAGACATGATATTATAGGAGATGCGGTTTAGGAAATCAACATAAAATATTACAAATTCAAAGTTTTAAAGAAATGCTCATTAAAAACAATAGATTAGTATTTAAAAAATGTATTATTACAACAAGAATTTAAAGTACAAATGGCAATAAAATGGATTAGAAAAAAGTTATTATTTTCCTATTAACGGAATAAAATAGCATATATTAAAACAAAAAGCAAAAAGTTAATATATGCAGCAACTTTAAGTAGTTTCCGAGACATAGCTGAAAAGATTTAAAAATTTAGACACAGAAACCATAAACTAAAGAATTTGCAAAAAATACTATAAAAATTAGTTCAGAAATGCAAAAATCGTTTTTAAAAGTATGTATAGTGAAATTACATTCGATTCCTATTGAAGGTCTTGTTTGCTAAATCAGCAGCAATTCATTAAAACATATTCTTCTTTTTAACAAACGATAGACGATAAATAAAAATTCACACCTGTTTCCATGAATGCTCAAATTTTGCATTTCATCAGTGCATAATTTCTTCAACACATACAGCTAAGAGTAATTAGGAAAGTATTAGGCGTGTGATTATAGAGAAAATGTGTGATTACGATAACTTGAAGCACAAATTGCATAATAGAGAAGGACATCAGGCATAAAAAGGTATAAACAATATATTGTATACACGTGGATCACCTAAAATAATACGCTAAGCATGGCTAAAACATTTGAAAACATACGAAAGTTTAACAGTTCGTGGGATGGTGATAGATAACAACATAAATTATCTCGCTTAATTTGACATGTTAGTATTTTATGGCTGCTTTCAGCAAAGTTTTGAGTTCCACGTTCTTTGACTTCAATCAAGTCACCTTCCTTATATAATTTATCCCAAATCACACACAAGTCAGTCATGTTTTTCCCAAATAGTTCACTCATGTAATCACTGATTGAGCTATATAGTGCCATTTCTCTCACAGCCAAACATTTTATATTATTAATTAAGTTTTCTTCAAGCTGTGGTAAATTTAAAAAATGATTTACTTCAGGAAAAATGAACTGCAAAACTTTTTTAACCTGAACACAGTACTGATTTTCTAATTCAAATTATGTCACTCAAACCAGTCATTTTCTCTGGATAGTTCTACTTGAAATTAACCTATCAGTATTTTTGCGCTTCCTTTTAAGAACTAAAATGAGTTCCGTGTGAAGATAGGATCCTTTTTCATTTCTTTGTTACATTGTAATGAAATAAATTGTTTTCAGCAACATCTAGTAAGTCAACTTGATGAATACGTATCTGTGTAGCTGCTTTTGAAGATAGAAAAGCACCGCCGTCTGTTTTGGTGTTACGGCGTTGTATTCCAGGAGGTCTCGGGAAGGCCCGTTGGGAGTGGGAAATGTACGTTCTGGCTTGAAGCGCTTGATTAGTGATTTTAGCAAAAATCTGAAATTAAGTTGTGCGCTTAGTATTTAACAAAGATATATATTGTTGATACTCGTTTTGTTCAGAAGTTTAATTTCTACAAGTAATCTGCATATATGCATGGCCATTGGAAGCGTAATTTTTGAGCTATTGTTATATTAATGAAAAAACAGGTGTTTTTTGTCATTAATTTGCCCATAACGGCTAAAGCTCACTTAGTAGAAGGGGGAAAATTTAGTATGGTCATCCCAGACCCATACGGAATAGATTAAAGCAATTTCCATTTTTTCACCAATTAATTCCGTATTCAACTACCCAACCACTGGGCTACAAGGGATAGAGCATATATGTGTCAGTGCAAGAGATGGTTATTAATAAGACACTTATGCATTTTTTAACCCCCGACACACGAAGGAAGGGGGTTATAAGTTTGACGTGTGTATGTATCTGTCTGTGTCGATCTAGTGCCTAAACGAATGAACCGATTTTGAAAAATTTTTTGCTCGAAACGATAGTTGATCGAGAGTGTTCTTCACTAGGTTGCGTCTTCGGATAACCCTTATTAAATAAGATATTAATTAAAAACCTCTAAAAGGTTTTTCACGATTTTTTGCAGTGAAAATATATTTAAAATTTTTTAAATTTAGTACCAAAATAAAGAGTATTTTTTCTGCGTCTGATAGAATGTGTTTAAAACTTCCATATTATATAGAATTCAAATTGTATCGTTTTTTAAAGCAAATTTTAAATAGGGCTAAGCTTTTATTCAACGATTGGTAACCGAATTCACTGTTGGCCGACAAGGAAATTAAAAGCAATGGTTTAAATTTTTATGTGTTGCCAGTTTCTATTGCTTAAAAAATTAAATTATTGTATCTGATTTTTAATTGTACAAGGCTTTTAAAAGGATTTTCAATTTTTCACTCTTGATTCTACATTTGCGTTCCAATCTGGTTTGTTTTTAATTTTTAATTTTAGTTACTTGTAATTATTGATCTATTTATACTTTGATAAAAAATAAATAGCAAAATAGCTAAATAATAAAAAAATAAATAAATATTATTAAATAAATAAAAAACTATATAATGATACAAATAAATCTTTCTTTAAATTGATACTACCCTTTAGTGCCCTTAAACTGCCTACAAAAGCGATTAAAGTTTTTTTTCTGAGAGTTTAATTTCTAAACAATGAATCGTTGAGTGAAATAACCACTTTTTTATCCTTAAGTTGACTATTATTTCAAGCTGCATCGGAAGAAAGAATGTTAAACGCCACTAAATTTATTGCCTTAAACCTCCTCAACATGCGTACCTATTTTAAATTTAATATGTTTTTATTGTCTAATGAATAGTTACGAATTACAGAGCTAGAAACTCTGTCAGTGCTTGTGGAGTTGGAGTCGGACTGATTTTGGGGTAAAGGAGACTCAGTCAGTGGCGAAGGCTCTAAAATTCCTGGAATCAGAGTTGGAGTCAGTCATTTTTCCTCCGACTCCGTAGCCGTGCTTGAAATTACACTCAGGAACATTGAAAATAGCGCCCCAAAAAAGAAGAAAAGTACAATCGCGAGATTTTGCATATAAGAAGACTGCCATCTGATATGCGAATGATTCAAGTTTGGTGTCAATGCGCATGACCGTTTACCCTACAGCACCGGTGTAATCGGGAAAAAGGTGCTAGATAAACCAGTGCATAATGTAAGATTTATAAATGTTATGATTACATCCGGATAGTTGGAGAAATTTAATAATTCAAGGATGCCAGGTAGACGAGTTAGAAAGCGTTTCTCCCAGTCAAGCGAGTTTGAGAGAGGTTTGATCATCGGCCAGAAAATTGCAGGCTTGTCGACGAGCCGTGTTGCTGTCCAGGTGAATCGTTCGGAGTGTTCCGTTAGAAACTGTTGGAGGCAGTGGTCACGAGATGGTACTCACGTGCAAAAAAACTGGGTCTGGAGTGACCAGGAAGACCACGAGAAGAGAGGATGGAAGGATCGTGCGGCAAGTGCTTGTGGATACCACAGTGACTCGTTTCACCATACAAGCAGATGTAGGGGTAGTAGTTGTTCCCAGAACCATTTCCCAGAAAGTCTTGCGGAAATAAATCTGCAGTCCAAGCCTTTTCATGTACTCCCTTTAACACCAAAACATGTCAACTCTGTCTGCAATGGTGCGAAGCCAGAGCGATGTGGGATGTCACTGATAGGCAAAAGGTGTTAAATGATGAATCCTGATTCGTTTGGGGTCACTGGGTATACGCGCACGGATGAGGAGGTGCCCTGAAGAAGGGTACCACACCACTCATTTTATCACACGACACACTGCTCGCACAGCAGGCATAGTGGTCTGAGAGGCTATAGCCTATGATAGCCAGGCCCACTCTAGTTGTGGTACGTGGAACCTTAACGGGCCAGCGTTATGTTAATGACATTCGGCAACCACATCTAGGACCGTTCCTAAACGGCCTCCCAGAAGCAATTTTCATGCTAGATAATGCTCGCCCGCATACAGCTAGAGTTGTTCAAGACTTCTTACGTCCGTTTGAGACTCTTCCATGGCCAGCCCGCTTTCCCGACTTGTCCCCTATAGAGCATTTATGGGATCAGCTGAAACGCCAGATGTCGCCGTGCTACTCTGTGCAAGATTTAGAAGTGGCTGTTAAAAATTTGAGGCTCCATTGGCCTCAGAACAACATCAGACGTTTAATTAGCTCAATGTCGAACCATATTGCGGCATGTACTGCAGCAAAAGGAGGTCCAACGTGCCATTGATGTAGCACTGTATTTATCTCATTTCTTAGCCTATATTTGTTTAATTGTCTAGATTTTGGGATCAAGTGTATCTCTCATTTGCATTATTCTGTACGTTAAATTGCACTTCAATCCAATGCTTTCTTCTTGCGGCGCTGTTTTCAATGTTCCTGAGTGAATGTATTTACTGTATTTTTTTGACAACCAAATGAAAGACTTAATCAATATTTCTTCTGACCCTGTGATAAGCAATGAGTAGTATGGTGGGAGTGGGATATTATGTCCCCCTCCTGCCAGCCCCCAGTGCGATATTAAGCAACGGAAAATAATATATCGTACCATTTTTACTTTATCAAGCAAATGAAACTTTACTGCCTGCCATTGGTTTGTCGAAGTTGTGTAGCAGTTTCGAAAATATGATTTTTTGATGTATGGTACTTTATTTGGACTCTTCTTGTTAATGATTGAAGTAAAACGTGTGACATATGTGGAAGAAAAAAGTTGAGAGACGTAGTTTATAACTGTGATTTGTGCATAAGAAATCTTAAAATTATCTTCATTAGTTTTGCGCTTCGATGCGTCTTCGACTGAACGTGTGTAACAAAATCTTGTTGGTGGCAAATTAGGTAAAATAAACTCCCCCTAACTCTTTGTATTTTGAAAGACTCTAAAGGTTTTAATATGCGTTTCACAAAACATTCAGACTTAATAGAAAAAAAAACACAATAAGAAAAACGGTTCACTAAAACAAAATGTAAACGCAATGACTAAACTATATGTGCCATAGACAGCATTAAAAAATTCAATTATATGATGAGATGCTGATTCAGATGAAGAAAAAAAAATTCTTAAAATGTTTTTCCTTTCAGTTTCCATTCTTCTAAGTAGTATAAATAAAGAAAAACTCAATTTTTACAAAACAATGACGAACAATTATTTAAAACTTTCATCCTAAAAACTGCACTCAGACATCTGAAGAATTTCCTATTTGTGCGAATAGGAAAATGATGATTATATCGTTCGTTTACATATTAAAAGGTGTTTTTGACGATCTTTAAAATAAACAAATAATAAAAGAGAAACATTTACCATTTAAACTTACTATTGATGTACATAAAGCGGAGGCTTTCGAAATACGTGGAATGCGCAAATTTAAAAATGTTTCGTAGAGAAATAGTTTGATGATTTAAAAAGAATCTCGCTTTGTTAAATAAAATGCACATATTCGTCGTAAACTAATAAAAGCAACACACATACTTTGTTCAGCAGACCTGCATGCGTTTAATTAGTATTTGAAGTAGAAATTTGAAATGAATAGAAAATATACTGTGTATTCTGAGAATTTAGTTCATTGTATGGATTTTTATTTTAATATTGCTGTGTTGAAAGGAATGAGCATTTTTTGAAAGAAAAGTGTGGCTAAAAAGACATTAACTCTAAGAAATGTATGTGAAAAGCTTTTAATTACAGAAGCAGACGATATAGAAAAATGTTTGCTTGTTATTGTGATTTTTGTTTCGAAATCGTGTTATCTATTTTTAATGAATCTGTGTTGTAAACACATTTTTGAAAAAGGAATTTTGTTTGTTAAAGTATGGTGAACATAATTGCATTCTGAGAATTCCGACGTTAGGCACACAAAAAGCTTTAGTTCTGTTAAATATAAAACACGCAGTGTGGTGATAAAATCTTGAAAAATGTGATAGTTCAAATGAATTTCTCTAAAACATTTAGAGCAATAAAAAGAACACTAGAGACGAATAAAGAATCAGCAAATATAAAGAAGTTAGCTTTTGTACTAATCACTAGAAACAGATAGTGCCATTAAGTGATGTTTGTGAAGAAATTAAAGGCAGCTTATAAATAATTTAAGAGCTCAAGAAATGAAAAATTGTACTTTTAACTGTATTGTCTTAGAATAGGAAGGAAATGGTTTAAAGGTTTTTCTTGCTAGAAATGTATTTTTTCTATAAATTTTTTTATCTAGTTACCCTCTGCTCGTAAGGCTTGTGCAAATGGTCTTGCTGAAATCACTGTTGCCATTTTGTTTTCAAAAGTAGCCATTGAAAATACATTTTCATATTGCAGCAACAGTTCTCATTGTCATGAAAATTAAATTATTGTGGATAGTTAATTACAAAGTATATCAAGGTTAAAACAGATCTAAAAAATACATAGACCATGGCCCCACAAAATTTCGCGTAAGCTTATAAGTCGTGACAATCCCTGAAACTCATGGCAACAAAGAGGGCGATACAGGAATTCCTGTTTTCCATTACGTTGCCAATGATTGGTGGATGCACAAGATTCCGTTCAGCACATCTTACTGTCAAAAAGAGCAACAATTGAAAATTCGAATATTTCAAGAATTTCAATAGCGGATCATTGTTGCATCGGTTTACCACACAAAAGCCAATGCCAGTTAAGCACCTGCGCCATCTAGTAGAGCCTTGCATAGACCTTCTAACACATGCAAGTTACACAAGAGCATGATGGGATACAGTAGATTAAATATTTTATGCACTCAATCTCATTTGGAAGAAAACCGCACTAGAGACTTAGCAAAATGAAATTAGATATACAATGTTTAATAAAATGTACACATATGCGGACAACGTTTTATTATAAAATATGCTAATTACTGCAGACACGTGTTTCGGGGATTCAAGGATCCCCTTTCTCAAAGCAATCAAGTGTGATCTTTAGGATGAAAAGTCATTCGTGAAAAGTAACACTGTGGAATAGAAGACAGTTAAACCCGGGAGAACTCGCATCAGGTCTTTCAAGCCCGGTCATTACAAAACTACGCTGCCAAAAATCACCCTTTCAACGGAAATGAATGAGGTCCACAGTACCTGTGTTCAAGGTGACTTACATACTGACCACATGCTTTTCAAGAATGTACATTCCCCCTTTTCCCCAGAAAATCCCGGTTCGGGCCACATAAGCACGGAGCGAGCGCTCACGGTTTTCATTTCAGATTGTGAATGTAAAGGAAGAGGTTGTGAAATGCATCGCTATTTAAGCTACAAAGATGAAATGAAGAGGTTGTAGACCTTGTTAGTTGAGGATTCAACTGATGAGAACTGCCTTAATGAAGATGATGAAGAAGAAGTTGACACAGATCAGTATAGCGATCATCAGTCATGCTTAGAAGAAGATTTAGATTCATGTATCATAAAACTTTCGTAAACCTTACTTTTCAAAACATATTTTAGAGGGTGTTTATCTGTTTATAATTCAGTGTTGAAAACACATTTTTTTTTTCGATTTTACAAACTCAATTTACCGAAATAACTACTTCGGGCCTATGAAGCCCCCCGCGAACTTTCGTGTGACGAAAAGTACCGCGAGTTCTCCTTGGTTAAATAGCAAAAATGGGAAATTAAAAAAATAATAATAAATTTTAGTTATTTACATGCTTTTTTGTTATTTGATTCATTTCAAAGAAACACGAATCGACACTGTCAGCCAGAAAAACCGATATCGGATGTTTGTATTTTGATTAAGGGTACGGTTATAGTTAGTTGAGTCATTTCTCCATAATACAAACCGTCAAGATATAACACGTTGCTCAGACTGGGCATTTAATATTAGTTGCTGCCAAATCAATATTTGTTCATATAAAAACAAATAATTGATAAATAAAATATTTTGATACTTTTCTAGTGAAAACATCGTGACGAAATTCAACATTTTTATCGACATCACTTTCCCCAAAACATCCACAGGCAAAACGCGGAGAAAAACTTTCTTCTGGGTCCCTGGAGCAAGTGCAAAACCTGCAATCTCGGCACACACGTTAGGTCGGTAAAGCACGCATACATTCCCAGAAGTACTTCCCACTAATTGGATAAAACACCTCTCTGGCGCCGGGCAGATCTCCGAAATCTAATATTCCGCCATTAACTCCGATGAAGTGCCAATGCTCAGAGCTTTTTATTTTAGTTTTAATCTAAGTGCCGGGCCTCCATTATTTTGATTGCTTATGCGCTTCCGGTAATTGCGAGGCGAGGCTTATAATCCGGTCAGCTCTGTGGGAATGTGGTACAACGCCGTCCTGACGCACGAATGACGGGAGAGATCACGTCAGACGCTCGTCACGAAAGGGATGTTCCGGAATTTCGTGACTAGTGGCTTTTCCTGTACTCCGAAAGGAAACTCCGGATCAAGTTTAATTGAATTCGAATAAAAACTATCTTTTTCATTTTTTGATGATGTATATATTTTGATGCATGATATATATATATATATATATATATATATATATATATATATATATATATATATATATATATATATATATATATATATATATATATAATCTTTTTTTCTACAAGGTTCTACATAATTTAATTGACCGCTCAGATATCGTCAATTCGATACAATTAGCTGTCCTAAGTAGGACTCTTAAGGAGTCATTCCTCTTAAAAAAATATTTTTACCCGACTTAACTATGTTGCTAATTTTTGTCTTTTTAAATTTTACAAACTTTTCAACATTCATTGTCATGATTTAAATATTTTTAACTTGTCATTTTACAATTTTAAATCAGTGGCTCAGCAGTAGCGCTTCGCGCTTCCACGCCACAGTTCCTCGTTCTATTTCCGGGTCGGGTATGGTCGACTCAGGCTTTCAGCCCTTCAGTGGGTGGATAAATAGGTACTAATTGAGCTTGGGAACTAAACCCTGTGGGTTCCGCGTTCGGCTGACCACCTAACCCGAACAACTTCCTAGCACCCCAGAGCTCTTGGTCAGGAAGACTGAGATGGGCACAGTTGGTTATTTGCTGTCGTGCCACTGGGTTTGGTTTGGTTTCTATTTAATTTCCTTATTGTCCTTTTCTCGTGAAAATATACTTTAAACTTAATTTTATTATGACAAACCATTACATAAACTTTCGGGTAAATTAATGGCAATTTAATTTTTTTTTTTATTGAATTAATAATTTTCTTTCTTTGCAAGTTAGTTCTAAAGTAGATGATGGGGAACTTGTGAATACAACATTTAGGGGCACATGTGAAAAGTTCTCATATCTCTTCTGTAATGTTAATATTAGAGTAGCATATTATAGGTGTTAAAAATGTGTACTTATTTATGGTTATTATTTTATATAATTATATTGAATAATTATTGTTACCTATTATTTTTGTTATTATTATTAAATATTTATTTATTTATTTTTAATATATATATATATATATATATATATATATATATATATATATATATATATATATATATATATATATATATATATATATATATATATATATATATATATATATATATATATATAAAGTTTGAAATGTTTGAAATTATTCAAAAATATATTGTCTTACTCTGCATGAAGTAAATAGTATGATATGATATAATTAGAATAATCTCTACATAACGAATTTTTTTTACTCTAGAGTCATATAAGTTTTTTTGTGTTTATCCAAGATTCAAGACAGGCTTCGAAATTTTAAAATTTGATAATACACAGTTACATATTTAAGGAAAAAATATTTTCTTTATGACACAATTACTTACAATTTAAACTAACGATTACAAAACCTTTAATGTAATTTGTGTATCCATACGTTTTATATCAAAGAGTTTTTTTCAAAAATATGACGCTTGCCTCTGAATTCGTCGTGCCTCTCAATTTAAATCGTGTTCATATAAGCCTCACATCTGTTCACATTTCCCACCCTATGAGCGCACATGTGAACAATTGAAGACATTTTTTAACCACTTTGGCGGCTCTAATTCAAGGAAAAATTGTAGCCATATTGCAGCAGGTTTTCGCGCGTTAGTTTCACTGCAGCACATATTGGAACTCTGCTTCTCCCCCTGGAAAGTGTCAAGATTATCTTCGACCACGCCTGCCTTTTAGTTCGCACGAGTGACTTCCAATGCTCCCCATTCCTGGGCGTGTTCGACGGTCAGTTGTAGAAAGGTGTAAAAGAAGGAATTTGAAACGCATTGAAAACAGATACTTAAACGCTTGGCTTCGTTCTTCTGAAACAACATCGTGCTACTATGCTTTTCAACACAATGTGTGTATAATATTACACATCAACACTTCGACACGCGCATACACTATATGACCAAAATTAGTAATTCGGTATTAGGAAACTTTGAAAAATTCAGTTTTACGGATTTCTCCAAAATAAGAAGCTAATTCTGTGTAATTTTTTTTCAAATAAAAAGTATACTCCAGTTATCATTTTCCAATAAAAATTAAGTCTATTCAGTTAGGGGACTAGCAACAATATGAGGAAACAAAAAAAGGTTTTTGATCTTCTTTTACTGTAAATAGCTTAGAATACGCTACAACTTTCAGAAATAAGTTAAAAGAACTATGTAGAATTCATTTTTATATTTTTTTAAAATATCACTTAAAACTACGGAGATATAAGCATTTCTTTGAAAAATACAAATTGTTTTTGACGATTTTCAGCTCATAACACGCAGTTTTCCGTCAAACGTTACTAAACTTTCAGAATATTTGACACTATACTTGAGAAATATAGTAAGAAAATTTGAAGTAAAAATATTGAAAATTTGATGAAATATGAACGTTTAAAGCAATTACTTTTTCACTGTGCATGCGCTAACCATAAGAAAATTATAACTTTCATAATCCAAATTCCGGATATATCCTCCAACTATTGAAAAAATTCCACTCGATATCTTTAAAATTTGAAAAGTTGTCAGCGATCTAATAAGCCGAATTCATGGATAGGCGACGAAGCATGAGGGATCGTTCGCAAATAATCCGTTTTTATCATGAATCATTTTGCACGATAAGAGGAAAGTTTTGCCAGTTTGAGAACGACCCCTTATCATTCGTTGCCTAGCCAAGAATTATTGAAATTCAGCTCATTTGAACACTGATAACTTTTTAAATTTTAATGATATCGAAGTGGAACTATGAGTTGTAAGATCTATTTGGAATTTGAATTATAAAGGTTGTAAATTGTTATCTTTTGCGCATGCGCAGTGAAAAAATAATTGCTTTAAACGTTCCTATTTCATCGAATTTTCAATATTTTTGCTTCACATTTTATTATTATGTTTCTCTTGTACGCTGTCAAATATTCTGAAAGTTTAGTATCGTTTGAAGGAAAACTCTGCATGTTATGAGCCAAATATCGTCCAAAAAAAATTATATTTTTGAAAGAAATACTTCTATCTTCCGTACGTATAAGAGATACTTTCACGAAAATATAAAAATAAACGCTGCATAGTTCTTTTACTTATTTCTGAAATTTATAGCTTATTCCCCGCTATTTACAATGAAAGATGATCAAAAACCCTTTTTTGTCAACTCAATTTGTTGCTGGTCCCCTAAATGAATATTAGTAGACGTAATTTTAATTGGAAAATGATAACCGGAGTATATACTTTTTGTGTGGAAAAAAACTACAGAGCAATTGGTCTTTTATTTCTCGAGAAATTTGTAAAATTGTGAATTTTTCAAAGTTTTCCAGTATTTTTGGTGATATGTTTATGTTTGTTTTTTGCTCCACAATATTAGTTACTCCTTTCCTCTTCGAAAGTGCTGCATCTGTGTCGATAAGTAATTTATAATTTCATTTTCTTTTGAAATTTCCTCAGAAGAACCACTGAAATCTTCCTTCCCAAAGGTAGACCGAAGTTGATTTCAATTCGAAAAATGAAATTGGAAGGAAACCCCTTCCTTTTTCAGTTCTTTTTAAATAGCTTATAGTTGGTTATGTTAACACAAATAATTAATTCCCTTAGCTCATTCAGTTATGGAATTGTCATAGGCTTTTTTAATTACTACCTGAAGTTTTGATAAGTACATATGAGCTGCATAGCGACAGATGTGAAGTAAAATTACATTTTTCGACTTTTTTCTTTATATCTGTCGATTAATATTATTGTGTAGTTTGTATAAGTAGCAGCGGCGTAGCGTAGGTTTCTGCCGCCCGGGGCAGGCACAAAATTTGCCGCCCCTCTTACACTCTCCTGCTAAATGCCCCCCCCCCCCCTCCCACCCTCCACCTAAAAAACGACATTTTTAGTATTTTACAGAACGAAAACATGATTTTATTATCCAAAAAAAGTTTTACATTTTAATATAATCTTAAGCCAACACAATTTGCTTTCGATTGTACTTCTCGATGAAAAATCAAAATATCGGCTTCATTTCCATGAGTTCCATGTCCGAAAATTGTGCACGTTGAAAAAAAAAACATAAATAAATAAAATAAAATGAATTCAATTTTTTAAAAAATTATACATCTTGAAGCACCGTATGTTGCATATGAGCCGACTCCACAGACCTTTAGTGGCAAACCTTTCCAAATTATTTATATTTATTGAAGTTACGATCACACATACAGTGTACGTTTTTTCACGAGAAGTCACGTCGCCACAGAGTACCATTTTACGCGTCTCGTGAATCTTGATTGCGAAATACATAATTCGAATTCAAGATGTAAAATATTCAAAATTTTAAATTTTTTTATATCACTTTATTTGCGTCCTCGAACGTGTGCGTCTTCGTTTTTTCTTCTATTTTTCCGCCCTCTAACCATCTGTGCACCTTCGTGTTTTTTTCTTTTTCTTTTCTTTTTTATTTATTTATTTATTTATTTTGCGCTCTTTGGTAGTCAAGGTTGACGCCCTCTGGGGGGACTCAGTCCGCCCCGGACTGCTTGTCGATTTTTGTGATATTAATAATTCTCTTCAATGAGGTTGAACTCTCCCTTCTAGTCTTACTATATCAGCTAAAGTGATCAATACAACACATACATGTTAGTATCCAGTATTTCGTGCTCGTGGTTGGACGAGAAAAATTTCTTGAGACAAGTGCCGTAAAAAAAAAAAAAAAAAAAAAAAAACTTAATTTTAATGTAGTGTTACAGAATTTGCCGCCCCTAGCATAGTGCCGCCCGGGGCGAGTACCCCCTTTGCCTCCCCCTACGTTACCCGACTGATTCGTAGCTCCCCCCCCCTCAGAGACATGAGGAACCCTTTATATTAGGTACACCACCATATTACTGTGTTTCAAGAAGCCACACATTGTGTTTGCTCGCTGTAACGGAGATTTCGTAGCAATTTAATTCAAGCAATTTAACAGCAATTACCTTGGGACTAAAAAATCATTTAGCTGAAACAGAAATTTTGTTTTATTAGTATTCGTTGTAACGTGATCTCACTATATGCAGTGCTGTAGCCGAGAAAAAATATTTTGAGGGGTGCGCCAAATAGAAAAGGTTAACATAACAATTTACATTACACTTGAATCGATTATTTCAGAAAGGGCATGTCAATTTTTTTTTTTTTTCAAAATCGATTTCGCTGTGGTTTTAGTTTTACCATACTTGTATGTAGAGAAATCGACTAGTATAGCAGGGAAGTCTATCTTTGTACAACAAAGCACTTTATTGAGGGGTCACATTTTTCGTTAGTGCAGAAATGGCATAAGTCCCAGACTTATGTCCTTTCGTCACTTAACACGAATGACGGAATAGTAAGACGCACTGTGAATGTATGGCAAGATCACAGAACTAGATTTTTTTGGAGTAATACTTAGATCTAGCATTATTACGGTAATGGTAGGATCGTCGGTTAGGGGGGAGGGGATTCGAAATCACGACCTGGATAGAGATAAGGCAGAAAACTATCAGAACGAAATTCGCTAATTTATCGGGGATTTTATTATTATCACTCTGCCATCTATATTACCCAAAAAATCACGTGATTTACAAATCCGTTCTGGGGAATTGTGAATGCCTCATACAATTTTATTTTTGTAAGGAATTCGTTAAAATGTTGTGCGATACATTCTGATTGATGTAAAAGTTTGGATGTAAGTTCTAAAATGTGATACTTTAAACCACTTTTTTTAAATTAATGATTTGCCTTGAAAACATCAAAAACCATTCACAATTATCAGTCAATCACAATAGTTTTCTATCTCTTTGTTTATTAAATTTAGGTCTCTGGGTCATATGTATTTGTAAGTACAAACCAGTTACAAATGACCTTAGACCATTGAGACAAGCTCTCCTGCTAAACACACGTGTGGTAGAAGATCCCCCAGGAACGACCCCCATGGATAAGAGCTATTGTGTATTGTGAATGTTCTCGCTCTTTCTACTCATGCCTTTCTTTCAACCTAGAATAAGTAGAAACTGAATTCCTTATCGATTTCAACATCGAGTGCAATAAGGTGCTTTTCATGTTTTCTCGAAAGATCCTGCATCCCACCCTTCCCCAAGAAAGCTATAGAAAAAATGCAAAAGAAAAAAAGCTGTCTCTTTTAGAACAGAATTATTTCTATACTAATCTCACAACAGCAAAAAAAAAATATATACATATATTTTCTCTTAAAATTGGTTGGTTCTTAACCAACTAATTAATTTATAAATGAATTTCACATTTTTTATATTCCTCATTAAAGATCATTATAAAAGCCCAGGGATACATTAATAATATATATTTACACTCTCATAAAAAATGAATAGTCTGCTTATGATTATGCCTTTATGTTACGACAACCTTCCAAACCAAAAACATAATTCTTGTAACGTTACACCTATTAATACTGGTAACCTTACACATTTCTTTTTACAGAGCACATATGCTTCACGGGCCGTAGATCAAGGGAGGATGCAGACAAGCATTTTAGGGGGAGGGGTGGTCATGCTGAAAAATATTCAGTTTTGGTTACGAAAAATTTCTGACACTGTTTGGGTGTCCATAAAATGTATCAAATCGGCAAAAAACATGGCATCTAGAACTGCCCTTTTTTTTTTTCAAATTAATATCAGAAGCAATGAAAGGAAGAATTATTTCAAATATTTACTTAAACAAATAATTAATAGACTAAAAATTATTACAGATGACAACTTCATTCATGAAGCATCTGAACACAATGCGTAATGATATATTTTCATGATATGCTACATTCATCCATCTAACTCGTATGCAATTATTAAATTATGATCACGTAAAATAATGATGAATGGATAATAGTGTCGATGGTTTAGAGGGGGTCATACCCCCATGACCATCCCCTGAAATCCACCCTTGCCGTAGGCTGGGCACCACCACTGCGCTAACTTCTGAAGAAGATGAAGAAAAATAAAATAGATTTTGAATTAACTATTGAAATAAATTTGGGTTTCCCCGCACAGGTTCTAATATTTCTGTGATACCTTTCCGTCTTGGAAAATAATAGCAAATGAACTGATTTTAAAAAAGCTCACAGACATGTTATCATCGGACTCAAAACTCCAGTTAAAGATACAATTCCCTTCAGGAAATCAGACAAATGATAATATGTGTACAATCTAAAGGACAATAAATCCTCTGCTTTGGATGATGCGTTACAGGTTTTCAAACACACATATAGAAATAAATATGCGATGTATGTGTGTTTGTCATCTCTTAGTCAGAGCTTAGGAAGAGTTATAAGTATATTATCAAACTTTGCCGCATTCAGTAGTTGTAAATTCACCCTATTTGGGATCGTCAGTCTAGAATAGTCATAAAAAAAACTGAATGCAGTAAATATCTCATATAAGCTGGCACTTCCTTCACATTGATATCTAAAATTGATTAGCACGCCAGTGAAATGTACTTGTGCCCCAGCTGTATGGCGGTTGAGCTGTGATTCGACCGCCTCGGCCAGAAACAAATTATGTTGCAAATTTTCTTTTGGAATTTGATATTTTTTTTTAATTCAAAATTGTACCTTTTGATATATCATAACAGTAATGTATGTTTGATTTTAAAATTTGTGTATTGATCCCTTCCCTTGGATCCAGAATTCTTTCAACAATCAATAAAAAGTTTATTTGCAATGTATTCTATTGAAAGTTACATTACATTAACTTTAGTTTTTAAAAAAATTTCTGAGATTTAAAATGAAGCTATATGAATGTACTGCATTAAACATTCTTCAATGATTTCTAGTTTTAAAACTTATAACAATAGTGATGTTATTTATACATGAAAAGGTGGATAATGCGGTTAATGGGCATCAAGAAAGAAAATTGTTTTAAAATTATATTTTATTTAATAGGTATAGATACAATATTTCAGTTTTTTTAAAAGATGCATTAATCTGTCAATATATCTTTAGTGTGCACGTTAAATTGGCAGTTGTATAGATGTGTTTCAGTATTTTTGCAATCAGCATAGTTTTACAAATTTTTAAATTACAATCTGTAGGATTAGGTTTAAATGTTGTGGTAAATTATTTTGAGTTGTAAAAAGGCTAATTTGTTGTTTACTTTATAATTATTAGTTTTAAAATTGGATAAGAAACTTGGCGAAACTTGTACTCTTAATAAGAAACGTGTTGAACGGTCAGAGAAATTTCCTCACGAATGCAATGAAACTGGAAATGGATTCTAAAAGCAACATACGTCACGTTATCTATCTTCTCCGCCCTGCTGTCAGTCAAATTCAGGGGGCTTACACGAGTGCTTCAGTACTCAAGAGAAAGAAAGTAGACAAACTGCTTTTGTGAGTGTAACATGTACAAGAGTGATTTTTACACTTTCACTTCTTTCTTTCGTTACTTTGCTTATTTTCTTCAACGCTTTTAACAAAATTTCATACAATTATCTGAACTTGTTCATTAAATGAGTTCTCCAAAAGGAATCATTTAATAAACTAAAAATATGATTTGCTCTGAACTATAATCTGAAGCTAATAGATTATACTTGATTTATATGTGTATTTTTAGTATTATTATTATTTTCACCCTCTTTTATTGACCTAAAAACTGACCTGTTTCGGATATGTAAAGTATTTTCATTAAAAAATAAATTTGAAAATTTAAAATAAATTTACATGAATGCCGCCGTAGCAAAAGAAAAAATAGCGAGACCGAAATAGAGACTTATCCAACTTTTGGATAAGTCTCTGTTTCGAAAATTATTGTCTGCAGAGAAAAAAAAAATCATTTATGCATCATTCCATATCAGTCGCTTGAAAAACGCATCAACGGTGCTATACTGCATTATATTATTTTCTGTCATATAGTTTTTTGTTTTGCAGCTAGTTTAAAAAATTATGACTTTTTTTTTTACATTTACTTACAGCTCACCGCCAATCTCTGATACAAATGTACTTCCATTACGATTAGTATTCAAATGTGGCATTAAATACTTTTCTATCATCTGGCTCCCCCCCTCCCTTTCCCTCAGTAGTGACAAAGAAAGGGATGATCTCACAAGTGCGCCAAGATGTGCTCAAAATCTGTTCTCAAATTTGTCCCTAATCTATTCTCAAATGTGCTTCCAATCTCTGTTCAAATGAGTTTCCAAGTTTTAACTAAGCAAATATCTTGAGGAGAACACAATTGTTGCATTTTCTTTGTAACAAAACATAATTCGGAACATATTTTAGTTTACATCCCGTACACCGGATCCCATTTGAACACATTTTAGTACACATTTATGCAACTGAAGCATCTTTTTATTATCTGTATTGAAGTACGGTATAACTTCGATTTAAGATTTCCCCAATTTAACGACGAATTTCACTGGTCCGGATTCGACTGCATTAAAAATCCATGCTCCTCGGTTTAACGATATCCTTGAATTAACGATAACTTTTTTCTGTCCCTTGAAAATCGCGTACGTTTGGGGTTATGCTGTATTTCAAACGAGCTTCCAATCTATGCATGCTTTCACTGACGGATAAGCGCAAGGCGTCATGCCCATAGTTGCAGTACTGTTAAGATTGGCCTGTTGGTGATTCGAAGTCAAAAGATTATCTACTGCAGAGAAAATTTATTGTTCCAACCAGTGTTGACTTTCAACCAAATCAGATTTCTTTTCTGCTAATCGAAAATTTAGTCGCGAAAAAGTAGGTATAAATCCAGAGAATACTAGATACGATCAGTAGAGCTAAGAGACGATGAATTTTCTGCTTGTTTCGGGCAAGACTTGATTCAAAATACTTGCTATAGATGGTAATTTGTTTTTTTATTTTTAACACGGTCAAGTTTCAAACTTAGTTGCTAATTTCATTATGTAACAAGAAAAGTTTATTATTATTATTATTATTATTTTCGCTTCTAAACATAAGTGTGTCGCTGACGCGAAACCAAAGCCCCCCCCCCCAAAAAAAAAATAGCTTAACTTAATACTTTTTCCTACCTCAATACGGGCGTTAAGTCAGTTTACGCAATTGGAGCGAGGTGGCGAATAAAAGTTACATAATATTAGCATGTCTTTAAAATTTTATTATTTAGGAGAAAAGTTTGCAAGCTTCAACTATACAATATTAGTTTCGGCCAAAAAACGAACTAATAATCATAACATAAAATATAGTTTTGTTTTATTTTTTGAACACATTGCATTATTTAAGTCTAATTAATTTGAAATTAGTATAACTTGAAACCTGAATTTCTCCAATACTTTTGCTGAAATTGTTTGTTATTATTATTATTATCATTATCATATATATTGTTTCTCAAACGCTTCTTTTTTTTTTCGGTGTTAGCGCCATAACTTCATCAATACTTTATCAAACCAATTGAAGCATCATCTAAAAGATTTTACACCGCCTTCCCACGAAAATTTAAGAAACATCTCAAATTTTGGTTCTTTTGTCCAAAAACACCAATTTTTTCAGTTTTTTTTATTACGCACTAGTTTACTTTTCAACGCGCCAGAGCAAATGCTATAATTTAAATCACCTATGAAGAGAGGAGAAAAGTGGAAATAGCTTCTTCATTGTAAGAAAATTCCTGAACGTCACAGGTTATTTCCGAGCAACATTTTAGAATTTAACGGGTTTCCACCAGTTTTCTGCGAAAATCAAGTTGTTCGGCGAAAAGGTTTACAGAATTGCTTCAAGTTGCAGGAATGCAAACTTCTTGCTGTTTTGAAAAAAATATCTTTAGCTACCAGTATCAAAATATACTCAGCGTTTTTATTAAATTCTTATTGAGCTTGATTATTGAGCCTTAAGTTCAACTATACGGTTTATCCAGATTGAGGGGATAAATCAGGGAGCTAACAAGCTAACATAAATAAGTTTTCTTATAGAGTACCTGATTTCTTCCCTAAAACGTCATTGCCTTCTATTGAGAAGGTTTCTGAATATTTCAGAAAAATTCCATGTTGATTTCGGAAAGGTTACTGTCTTTTAGCGGGAAACTGTTGTGCTTTTTTTTTTCTCGATACGTTACTGCCAGAATTTAAGCACATTAGCTGCGCATTATTTTGTAGGAACGTTTCGGAATATTCTTCACGGTTTTAAAGTGCATAAATATTTAGAAGAAATTATAGGTTATGATTTTTTATCTAAATTTGAGCTTCAAAACATTAAAATAATAAAATCATTTCTAATCATATACATAACTGAAAATCTGATATCGTCAAACTTTCAAACTTTTTATTGCTCAAAAACGTAATACCTCATAAGCGAAAACCAATGCAACAAAATAAGGGTTTTGTTTCCTTAAAAATGCTATTATATTGCTTGAACTCCATTGCAGCTAAATTTCCGTTACTACGAATAAAACTTTCGGTCTATTGAACTCTTTATACGAGTTAAAGATTTACCATGAAAATTACTATAAAAGCATTTCTGCAAGATTTTTCCAAGCACACTCAAATTACAGAAATAATATTAGTTCTCAGTTCTGCAATAACTGAAGAATTAGGGATGACAAATTTTACATTAAAGCTTAATCAATTTTGATTGCATAATTTATAAGACCTTTCAGAGATTTTTCTACATAATCAAACTTATTCAAATATTAAAATTGCCATTATAAGTAATTGTAAAATGTTTATTTACTTTTATTCACAAACTTGCAAGCATTAAAAAAAAAAAAAAAAAAAAAAAATCCACATTGTACAAGTATTTCAAAAGAAACATGACAGTTGAAAATCATGCTCAAGTGATTCCTGACTGGGAGAAATTGACACGGAGGGTGGACAAAGGAGCGGTAGATGCTTTTAACGCCCCCTACTGTTCGTCAATTCCTTCACCCTTCACTTCCCGCGAGGGGAAAAACTGCTGGTGTTCTGCAGGAAAGCCGAACGCTTCGAACGTAATATTACGTCGCTGCCGCTAATGACATATAAATTCGTTGACGTAATATTACGTCGCAGCCGCTTGAGTGGTTAAAAATACCATAAGCGTCATTCTTTGAAGTAAAAGTTCATATTATATACTTAAGGAAATATAAATATTATTTTTATTAGTTAATTTTGTTTTCTGCCGTTATTCAACATCAGGAAAAGTATGGTTCTGTTGGTTTACCTTGAATTCCTTAGTTTAAAAATAGCATTTAAAAAGGGGGCAACGGAGTTTAGAGTCAAATAAACTATACCTGCATATATATGTGTGAATTAAATAATGAACTTTAAAATACTAAGATACACTCTAAGGAAAATTTTATTACGGCATGTTTAACAATAGGAGGCAATAACTAGAAGTTCCTAACCAGAGGTGTGAGGGTGTACATTAAATGTAAATTTTATCAAAAAACAGCAGCAAACACACCACTTATGTTTAAAAGATTTTTTTCCCTAGACAAGGGAGCAAGTGATTCTTCCTGACCCCTCTTAACTACAGGCCTGTATAATTAATTGATAATTTTTTAACAACTGCAATAAAGAGAGAGAAAAGAGAGAGAGAGAGAGAGAGAAATTTAGTCTCAGCTATATCTTCTTTATCTTTACTAATAGTAAAGCTGAAAGTCTCTCTGTCCGGAGGATGTCTGGATGTCTGTAGGATGTCTGTGACGCGCATAGCGCCTAAACCGTTCGGCCGATTTTCATGAAATTTGGCACAAAGTTAGTATGTAGCATGGAGGTGTGCACCTTGAAGCGATTTTTCGAAAATTCGATGTGGTTCTTTTTCTATTCCAATTTTAAGAAAACAAATATCATAAGATGGACGAGTAAATTACGAAATTATCATACCGTGGAACCGTAAGATGGGTACAAGCCAACTGGCGAGAAAATTCACCATACATTATTTGTAAATATACAGACGAACCAAAAGACCTTTTGATTTTTTTATTACGGGCAAAGCCGTGCGGGTATCACTAGTTACTAATAATAAAGCTGAAAGTCTCCTTGTCTGGATGTCTGTAGGATGTCTGTGACGCGTATAGCACCTAGACCGTTCTGCCAATTTTCATGAAATTTGGTACAAAGTTAGTTTGTAGCATGGGGATGTGCACCTGGAAGCGATTTTTTGAAAATTCCATTTTGTCCTTTTTCTATACGAATTTTACGAAAATTTTCACGAGCAAATTATCAAAACATGGAATAGTAAATTACGAAACCATCATAACGTGAAACCGTAATATGGGAGAGCCATTTGACAAAACCAATTGGCGAGAAATTCATCGTCCATTTTTTGTTAATATACAGGCGAACCAAATGACCTTTTAATTTTCTACTACGGCAAAGCCGTGCGGGTACCACTAGTGAATAATAAAGGCAAAGAGGTGAGAGTAATGGAGATATTTTGGAAATTTATGAAGTAATGCTAATATCACTTTTGCTACATGTGTAAATTTTAAAGTAGAATAAATAAATAAAATATTTTATTCACCTTTATGCAAGCGGTAATGGAGTGGAGTATTTCAAATAGCCCAGTAGATTTTTTTTTTTTCAATTTATACCAGCAAACTAATGGGACATCTAAAATTCATGGTAACTTCCTTCCCTAAAACCAACAAAATGACTTGATTTATTTAGTTCTGAAATACTTATTAACTAGTACTGCCCTGTATAAATTCATTTAAAAAATAAAACTTAATGGTAATGAAGTTAGAATTTCATCTCATGGGACAAAAATGTTATCAAAAGAAAAATATATTTGAATAATGTACTTTAGTTATTGTAATCCTTTTTTTTATTTTGAAATATTCAGCCTAAAAAGGAGTTCAGAGTTTTTTTTTATGATTTGTTTTATTCCACATTTCAAGGTAAAAATGACAAAACTTATGGATGGGGACAAGCCACGTAGGTGATATTTCACATATATACATTTATATTCAAATTGAAATAAAGTAGCAAAACAATGTTAAATCGTGTGAGCAGATCGTAAGTACTGTTTATCAATCATTACTTTTATCAATCATTACAAAAGAAACATGCAAATAAACAAAGTAATTTTCTTTAAAAGTCGGGACTTAAACTGGCCTATTTTTGGAGAATAACACATAAAGTATAGAAGTAATTTAAAAGATACTATTACACTAAGAAACGGCTATTTAATCATGGGGAGATTTTAGCGCTGAGAAAATGGTAATAATTTTTGTAAAGTAAATAACTTTAAAAAAATGTTTATGTCGCCCGGAATTATATCTTTAGAAACATAATTATGCATTAACGTCATGTCGTATGCATATTACATTTCATTTTTAACCTCAATAATATCTACCAGAGTGTAACTTAAATAAATAAAAATACTACGGGAAGTTTCTATACTTAAGATTTGTGACACGATCCGTATGTCACATCTGATGTTTCCAGGATTATTTAAAAACAATTTTTATAAGGTGAAAATTATTTTAGATATGGGACTTGCAGGAGTTTTTCCAATATTCAGGTTTTACACTGAAAAAAAAAAGTCAAAAAATTGTAAAACAAACCCATGGAAAAATAAAAGTTTGATGATTTTTTAAATATTTTATGGGAGGAAACTTCATGGGGTCTCCAAATTGCTATAGATGATCATGATTTTGAACTTTCCCCCTCCCTAATCTCTAAGAAGAATTTTAATGTTTTATGTAATGCTATCTTCTTCCCTTCCAAATAAAAGTAATGATTATGGAACTGTTAAAAAAATGGGCTTACCATTCGAAAATGGAGTAGGGGGAAAGGGTAGGGGGAATTTGTGGGCTTTGTGTGGGGGAATTGATGGCCATATTTGGATTTAGAAGGTCATTTTGCGTAAGGAATAGCGAGAAAGGTGCTAAAAGCATTTTGAGGGCATTTTCTTCCTGTGCAATGTGTTTTAACTTGTTGAATTCATTAAAGGAAGTGTGGTTGCGGCAAAAGAGAAAAAAAAAATCTGTTAGGAATCGAATCTTTAATCAAAAGTCTAAGAGCTTAAACGCATATAAATTGAAATATATTCCTGCCTATTCCTCCTACAAGGTGAAATAACTGCATACGATGGCAACCGGTGAAGGTAATTTCTTCAACGTCAGTCATTTGTACTACAGATAAGTGTTTCACAATGTAGTGCCGCCTTTTTGTAAAAGAAATTAAATTTAATTTTACTTTTTGGAAACAGTCTACCTTAGAAACATTATCCATCCTTTGCTTACCTGCCCTACTTCATATTGAGAAAGGTTACAAAATATTAGTTTTAGAGTGCAATTGAAGAGCAGGTTCTTTGATTGATAAAAAAAATGACCCAGAACGAAAAAGAGCCTTAAAACCGAAAAGAATATTAGATGGTTATATTCTGTTTTATCACAAAACCAGAGATATAAATAAAATGAAATAAATTAAACAAGATTAAGAAAAGCCATTGTTTAGTTCTGTGCTTCTCACCCTTTTTTTACTTTACGGCACACTTCATAGTTGGTACAATCGATGCGACACACTGAACAAAACTTCATATCGTCGCCTCAGAGCAACGGTAAGATATCTTAGTGTTATTTCTGGGATAAAATAACTTACTGTTGCTCTGAGGCGACGATATGTCAATATGAACAGAGCTTTTATCATTCTTCAGTCAAAGCAAAGAAGATAAAAAACCAGCACTTCATATGGATATAACTATTAATCTTTTACGTATTTCTTTAGAAATTGATTTAAAGTTCATCATGAATTTTAGACCTTATTCTGGCCAGCTAGTCCCAAACGTTCACTTAACATGACTGACACACTAATGCCTATCTTGAAGGACAGTGGCCCTTTTTATTCGACTCCATGTTGGAAAGAGCTACAGGAAGTTTTTAAATCGGGGATTTACACTATATGACCAAAAGTATTGGGACACTCAAATATTCCTTTTTACGGATTTCTCGAGAAATAAAAACCATTTGCTCTGTATTTTTTTCACAAAAAAAGGTATACTCCGGCTGTCATTTTCCAATAAAAATTGAATCTACTATTTATTTAAGAGACCAGGAACAAATTAAGAGAACGAAAAAAGCTTTTTGATCAACCATCATTGTAAATAGCTAGGAATAAGCTATAAATTTCAGAAATAAGTTTACGAATTATGTAGAGTTTATTTTTATGTTTTCGTGATGGTATCTCTTATACCCACAGAGATATAAGTTTTTTTTTCAAAAATACAAATTTTATTTGAAGGTTTTCGCCTCATAACACGAGTTTTCCGTAAAACGTTACTAAGCTTTCAGAATATTTGACAGTATACAAGAGAAAGATAATAATAAAATTTCATTTTAAAATATTGAAAATTTTGTGAAATACGAACGTTTAAAGCACTTAATTTTTCACTGCGCATGCGCGAAGGGTAGCAATTTAAAACTTTCATAAGCCAAAGCCCAGATGTTTCCTGCAATTTATAAAATAATTCCAGCTTGATATCTTTAAAATAAAAAAAATATCAGCGATGTAATTTCAGTAATTCCAAGAATTTCAATAATTCTTGGAATGGCGAAAATCGTGAGGTATCGTTTGCAAATAATCCATTTTTTATCATAAATCACTGTGCGCGTAACAGGAAACTGTTCCCAGTTTGCGAACGACCCCTTACGATTCATTGCCTATCAAGAATTATTGAAATTCGGCTCATTGGATCGCTGATAACTTTTTAAATTTTAAAGATATCGAGCTGGAATTTTTTAATGAGTTGCAGGAAATATCTGGGCTTTGGATTAAGAAAGTTTTAAACTGCTATCTTTCGCGCATGTGCAGTGAAAAATTAATTGCTTTAAACGCCCTCACTATTTTAGATTCAAATTTATTATTATATTTCTCTTGTATGCTGTCAAATATTCTGAAAGTTTGGTAACGTTTGACGCAAAACTCTGCATGTTATGAGCCGAAAACCTTCGAAAAAATTTGTATTTTGGAAAGAAGTGCTTACATCTCTGTGAGTATAAAAGATTATTTTCTCGAAAATTTAAAAATAAATTCTACATAGTTCGGTAACCTATTTCTGAAATTTACAGCTTATTCCCAGATATTTACAATGAAACACAATCAAAAACCTTCTTTTGTTTCCTCAATTTGTTGCTGGTCCCCTAAATGAATAGTAGACTTAACTTTTATTGGAAAATGACAGCTGAAGTATACCAATTATGTGGGAAAATTCAGAGAAATGGGTCTTTTATTTCTCGACAAATCCGTAAAAATGAATTTTTGAAAGTGTCCCAATACTTTGGTCATATAGTGTAGAAATTATATTTTCTTGTTCTTGAAAAGTACAATGCTAAGATTCCCACGTCACAAATATGTGTTCTTTAAAATGGTTAAAGTAACAGCTCGTGAACAGCGGGATCAGAGATTTTTCGATACTCTTTTTACTAACAGTCAATATGTGTCCAAAAGCCCTTCGCTGTACCCCAGTTTTAAGGAGCAGTCGCTACTAAGGTCTAATAAATTTTTCTCGTGCCTTCAAAGAAATTTCCTTGCTGATGCTTCAATGGATCACGAACCCAGCCATATTGTTATACTCCAGTTAACTACAAGCAGCCTTAAACTTTGTTCAAAATCATTGCCAAATGTTCTGCCACCACATTCAATAGCTTTTCTTTCAGAATGTGTGTAGTTGGTTCATTTGAACATGTCCAGTGAGCCAGGATCTAATTCCTGTCCCCACAGCTGAATTTTTTATTTTGATTCATTCAGTTTATCTATACAAAAAACAATCTCACCGCGTCCTTAAATTCTTCTATTCAGTTCGTTAAGATTCTTAAAATTATCAGCCAAGTACGCTTGATTTCACAGACAAAGTTTCTCTTGTAACAAACTGGTATGTTTTGTTTTGTCGTAAATCATCAGAAATGTGCACCTCATCTCCTCAACTCAAAAATTCTTGGCTCGACCTTGCTTCTCAACCAAACCACCGTGTAAAGACGCAGGGAGTGGTGATCTGCCCCCTCCTCTGCAGAAAGTACAATGAAAACGCGAGAATTAAGTAGCTTTGACTGTATGCTGACGATTTTTACGGTTCCAAAAGCGGCTGATTTCAACTTATCTGGCATATTGTTTGCCAGGAGAGTTTCACGATGGAGAAAACTGATTTGAAACTTGGATTTTGACTTTTCGCATTCAACATGAACCCTTTGACATTTTTCATCTCTGCAACTGCTTCAGCATTGCAGTGCTTGTGCAGTTATAACAATGGATCCTGTAGAATTTTATTTATTTAGCTGTAACTCGTAATATTTCATCACCAGTTGTAATCTGAGAAAGTTCTCTGTAAAAGTACAATGATCTTGAACGCCGTCTTCATTAGCAAGAGTAGAGCACCTTTTGTGTCTGTTGATTTATCAGTATGAATGAAAAAAACTCCAGCTATTAGTAGATTGTAAACCAATGTTTTTTAATGTCACCTGTCAGGTCTTTAAGTCGACGCTTGAAAACATCGTCTTGAATTGGTACTCTAACCACCACCTTATTCATTGCATCGGAACCATCTTCCCCAGAACGTTTTTTTTTTTTTTTTTTTTTGCAAGCAGGTAAAATAAATTTTTCACCGTTGATATGCAGTTTTTAATGCGAGACGACAATTAATTAAACTAGCAACATTATATCTGATCTCATGCGCAAGTAAAATGCATCACTGTTCTTCCTTTTTCTACAACTCCGAAAACACCGCGGCACACCCGTTTAGAAGCACTGGCCTAGTTGATTTTTTTTTCCATTTGAGGACAAGCAGAAAAAGTGTTCCATCACTTTTACTTTGTAATCTATCCCTACTTTTCATTAGTTGTTCGAAAATATATTCGAATTTTGTTTAAATAAATTTTTATGAAACGTATGACATAAGGCGAAGGGCAATATGGAATAGTTGATCAATGTGGAATAAACCGATATTTATTATAGCATACACAAAAATAATTGTTTTTTTTTTTTTAAATTTTTTTACTGTGGTCATTTTTCAACTGACAATGTTTTGTTTATCAGTTTAATGATTTATTTTCCAAGACGGCGGGTCAAATATTGTGGAATACCAGGTATCTGAAATCTTCGGCGTAAACATGCTCTTTCAAGTGTTCTAATGTAGTTGTCTCTAATACGTCGAATTCTACATATTACATCTACATTACTACCTTCAAAAAAGCAGAAGCCAACTAGAGACAAGAAAGCTGGATCTTTCTTTGTAACAATCTGCTACTCATATAAAAAAGAGTGAAAGGATCATTGAGTTAATGCAAAATAGAAAAACCAGAAGCTCCATAAAAACACAAGAAACCTAGCGTTCGAAGTTTAAAATGGTGATAAACACCTGTTCTATATTACATCTGTTATGCATTTCTTATTATTGTTTTCACATGGAAAATTTTTTTTATTTTTCTTGTAAGTAATAATTCAATACAGAAAGTTATAGTGTGAGCTCATGGTAATTTGGGGTTTGCTATATAAAAAAGCAATTAATTTATAATTAGAAATATAAATGATATTAAATAATTACCCTCCTTTAATTTAGTACTTTTGCTACCTAAATGGCATTTTAATATATTCGAACTTAGTTGGTGTGGTAATTTTAAAGCAATCAAATTAATACTTTTGAGTTCTTATAAATATAAGTTAAACTTTTAATTGCCGTTACAGAATGTGGTCATTCAAAAGGCTAGAATTAATTTATTAGGTTGATTAAATAAGAAGTTAAAACGGACGTATTGGTCGATTTTTTTGTTTGTTTATTAACAGTTTGTTTAACACAATTTTTATCGGAAGATCTTTAGCTTGAATAATTTAATGGTAATAAAATTTTGAATTAAGGATAAGTGTAGGCGTACAGTGGGGCGAAAAAAAGGTAGTGAAACGTTCTGTAAACGAAGTGGGAACTTAAAAAGTAGTTTGAAAATTAAACCATAAGTTTTCCAAAAAGATTAATAATTTAACTAAAATTTGTTAATAAATTGAAAATGAAAATGATATCTCTTTTATTTATTGACTCGTTAAGTTTGTGGAAAAATGGCTAATGAGCTAAACGGGTTTACTGATACCTCACTATTAATTAAACACTTAATATTTCTGCTTTAATACAATATGATTTTCTCTAAAAAGGCTTTATATTAAAATGAATACCAAAATTAAAAATAAATAAATAAATAAACTGTATGCAGTTAAAAAAACCTTACTTATGATGTGATGTTAAAATTTTTCTTCTTGTTTTTAATTGATTAAGAAATGGATCGTTTTGCTGCAAATTGGGACGTTGTGCCATTTGTCACCACCCTTCTGATTCTGAAGAAAAATGTCTAGTTTATTAGAAAAATCTTTGCTTGCAATTAAACACAACACACATTTGTTTTTTTTTTTAATTTTATGACGTTACACTATTTTTTTTTCATTTCATGTTTTTTGTTGGAAAATATCTAATTATCTCTTTTCCCATTACTACGAATAGGTTTTGCAATAATTCAACTCTTGTTTTGTTAAAATAAATCATTTGTTTTGTATTTGAACGTATGTTATAATGTTTATAAAATTGATTAAATATTTTATTAAAAATGTTTGTCAATTTTTGATTTGAATTTTTCTTTATTCTAACCTCAAACTGAAACAATTGCCTTCATTTGTTTGAAAATCTGATTTCTAACTAAAAATACTGTTTTTTTTTAAAGTTTTTTAAAAATTGTTTTTTTAGTTTGCAATTTTTCTTTTCTCCCCCCCTTTTTTGCCTGCCTTTTTTTTTTTTGGGGGGGGGGCTTAGCTGAAAAATATACCTTTCTTTAATATTTTACTTAAGATCATTAAACATAATTTTAATATTTACCTCTCTATTTTATACTTTCTTTTTTGATTGTTTTTTTCACTAATTTAAAGATTGACTCCCTACGTCTAGTATATTTTGGTTTTTCTAATTCTGATTCTTACACATTTAGTGATAACTGTGTGGAAAATTGATCAAAGTCAAATGATACGTAAATGAAAAAGCCAATCGCTAGTATATTTAAAACAACACAAATGAATTATCCCACATTTGCCCGCATCAGTTGCAAATGCATTTATTTCCAAATGCACTAAAAGAGATTTATTTTATCCGAAGTCTGTCAAGTAATTAGCAAAGTAATGTGCCAGTTAAGAAAAGCTGTTTGCTGATAAATATATAAGCAACAGAAAGAGACTTTTAAACAAGTCTCTCAAATCTGTTTCCCTGTGTGTAGCTCTAATAGTTTAATACCATTAATGAGCTGGAATTCTTTAAAAGATATTTAAAAAAGATTATAAATGGATTCCGTACTTGTTGCTTGAGTGTTTCGTTCAATTCAATTTTCTCCTTAAAATAAACATGATCTGTGCCAAAATTTATATAGGCTACGTCATATCTTGTTGGATTTAATTAGATGAACTAAAGTATCTTACGGTTTTGACAGATAATAAATTGCATCAAAGTATTGCGTTTTTCAGTAACAGACTTTCGGTTACTTAATTCTTATTACTTTTTTTTATTATGCTTGCCTTTTCGTAGTTGGGTTGCTTCCGAAAATTTAAAAGTAGGAGACCGAGGTTAGTTGTTAAAAATTTTTTGAATATTTTTTCAACTCTAAACTATTTAAAGTTTTTACATGTGTGAAACTTTAAAATGCATCTAGATTGTTTAAGATTTATAACATATTTTTTTAAAGATGATAAGAAGCCACTACTCCAAATTATTTCAAATCTTTTGAATTGATGTACATTGTAACAACTTACCCCTCCACGGGGCATGTTGTTACACTGTATGGGATTAGTTGTTACATGAGATATATATATATATAAGTAATAAAATGAATCTTGCACATTTTATCGTTAATTCTGTTACAATTTTAAAAATTCTCATCCACGCTAAAAATCAAAACCTTTTTGAATTTAGAGATTTATTTCATTTATGACCCCTTCTGATAAACTATCATCAACATAATCACTGTCCGTGCGCGAATTACAATTTGTACAAGCATATAATATATCAAACTTAGCACATTGGTGATGTGCCCATTCGTTACAATAACGACAGTGAAGCCATTTAGTTGTTTTTTTTTGGATTCTGAGAACGGTTTAGCGCACTCTATGCAGAACCAGTCTTTATCATCTTTCTCCGAAGGACGCACTGTTTGGTCGCACCTTTTAGCGCTTTTTTTTTGTCTTTGTGTCTGTTGATTTCTTCTCTGTTTGAGACAATTTCCTTTTCACAGATTTTTTTCCCCCAGCTTCGGCTTACAAAACATTTTTTACTGGTATATCTGTTAAAGTGGAGATGACCTATCGTTTCCGCTTGCGAGCAGTCTCCACTTCTGCACTTTCTGCAGCGTTAGAGAAAAACCTACATTCGAATTGATGCATTATTTATTATTATTATCATTGTTGCTATTATTATTATTTATTCAACCATGCATATTAACAATGAATTAAATAGTACAATGAAAGAAATCAGAATTATTATTATTATGATTATTATTATTATCGTCATCCAACTACAGCATTTTGCATGAATTAAATCATGCAGTGAAACAGATCAGAAATGCTACTTACCAGCATTTTTCATCTTACTGCAGAATCTTTATATTGTTATAAATTTTATTTCGTATTGATCGGCTGCCTTTCGTAATGGACTAGCTGGGATTACTTCTTTACTGACCTCCAGGTATGTTTCTTTAGGTGTTTTGCCTCTGTCCGTCTTGTTTTCATAGTCCCCGCCATATTTTTTTTAAAAAGAAAACATAATGTTACAAATTTTGTAAATATTAATTATTTTTATGATTAATTTGCTGTAATCTGGCTAAATTGGCGTATGTTCCATTATTTTTCATCTAAAATTATCTTAGTAACGTAACCTGTAAATAGTTTCTTGCTATGTACATATAACCCCCTAACATTCGACTGAACCATTCGGTCCCCCCATTTCTGAATAAGATTTGTCAATGGAATAAAAAGAAAATAAGAGAAATTCGTAGAGCATTGCAGGATTTTCAGGGTATTTCTTCGTTGGGTGTATAAGGCCGGACGTCTTGTGAATGGGAGAGTGAGTCAGTTAGTTTGTTTTCTAACTGTGGTTAGCGTTTTCAGCATTCCGCTGAAAGTGTGTCTTAGCCTGTACGCTGTGTTTTTGCGAATTTTGATGTAAATACGTGTGTAACCGTTGAGTTTACGGTGTTATTTGATATTTTTCTAATTGCTATGGTTAATTTAGCAGTTACTAACGATATTTCCTGTACATAGTAGTAAATAAATCTCCTGTGTTTTCCCCAAAAAACTGTGTCGTCATTTAAAGAAAGTTTGAAGTTTTAACTAAGCTCGTAACAATAATATTAAATTAAAACTTGTCAATGGGGCAAGTTGTTACGTGTGCCAACTATCCCCAACAAAACTGTAACAACTTGCTCCATATGAGGCCTATTCAAATCTTGGCACATATTACTAGTATTATATCTTGGTACAAATTGAATATATTAGCACTTACATGAAAATGTTGGCTTCACGTGATATAGAAATCAATCCGTTAATCTGCAATAGCTTCGTCACAAATAGAAAAATAACAGCGGAAGGAAAAAATACTTCCAAACTCAAAAAACCGTTTTCCCTGAGCGCTGTAGTGCTACTGACTGCAAGCACTCCAGTGACCGTCAGGGAATGCACATGGTCGAGTGTAATCTTCTAGTATAAGGACCTTTTTTTTCCTGAAAGATCATGCTTAAAATCATTGGTATTAACTATGTTTTAAATAATTTTTAAACTTTAATATTTTTTAACAATTATTTAAATCGGTGCGCAGATTGAATTTTATCTTTAAGCTTTAGCGCATGACGTCACAAGTGATAAAATGCAATTCACTGATTCAGAGAGCAATATTTAATTCACTTCTTTAACATGTATTGGCAGCACAATTGATGGCAACCCTAGAGCGCAATATTTTGTTCGTTTCTTTATTTACATATGATGGCAACGCGGTAGAACGTAAAGTGTAAACATTCAGCGCGTCAATCGAATAGTGCCTTTTTTTTTCAAAATCGGACATTTAAAACAATAAATAAAAAAATATTGTTAAAGAAAAAAAAGTTTTTTCTGGCTCCATGTTATTTTTATTAATTATGCTATCAATTTTGGTGTCTGAAAGTACTACTTTTGACTGAGGGAAACACCCACATTAAAGTATGCATATACAAAAAAAAAAAAAAAAAAAAAAAACTTTTGTCCTTTTTTAGCATATTTTTTAAAATTTGATATACTGTATCTACGTTTCTTGTCCTGCAATGGTAAGTTGGTCTCTGTCCGTTTAATTAATTCTTATAGGTTCGCTCCAATAAAATTGTATAATATGAGTTTTCCTTAACGTATCATCACATAGAATTAATTGGTATACGCAACAGAATAACGTAAGCAAATATGTGGTTTCCTGAAATTGACTGTTTTCAAAAATTTATAACAGGAAAACAAATATATGATAAAAAAAAAATCTTGCAGAAACCTCAGGTGGTTGGCCGTAAGTTTTGACCACGCTAGTTCCAATTTTTAGTTCAAAAATTTTCCAATGGATGGCGCGGCAGATCGTAAGACTGTAATTCACAGAAGAATAGAAAATTACACCAGTTTTTCGAAAAATATTTTTAATAAACAAAATTACACAACAATATTTTCAAAATGTCTACCATCGGCTGCAACCACGTGTCGTAATCGGAAAAAAAAAAATCGGTGAATTTCAATCCTTCTTTTTTGACTTAAAGGCTTACTATCTGCATCGCCATCTATTGAAACATTTTTGAAATTAAATTTGGAACTCTGAGGAAAAAATAAAACGGTCCACCACATGAATTTTCTGCTAGAATTTCCTTTTTTACCATTAACCGTTTTCATGCTATACATTTTAGAAATCAGTCGTTTTCAGGACACCTTGTAGATTCATAAACTGTATAACTACACAAAAGTACAAAAATCATCAATGGTAAAGTATGGCCAATATTTAAATACATTTTCGACACATTTTTATACTAAATTAGCAAAGAAAAGTTAGTTTAGAAATCAAGATAATACGTCCGAATTCTAATTTAAATACCTTGAACCTTGTTGAATTTTTCTTCAGATATATTTCCTTAAACTCTTAACTATTGAGTCCTGAGATAGTTCTATTAGAAACTACAGGGTGTCCTGAAAAAGACTGACTGTTTTCAAAAAATTACATCAATAAGATGGTTCACGATAAAAAAAAAATAATAATTTTTCCCGAAAATTCATGTGGTGGGCCCTAAGCTTCGTCCCCCAAAGTTCCAAAACTTAGTCCAACAGTTTTCCAATAGATGGTGCTGCAGATTGTAAGACCGTCATTCAAAGAAAGACAGAAAATTACATCTTAGTTTTTCGAAAAATGCTTTTAATACACGAAATTACATAATAATATTTTCAAAATGTCTGCCGCTGGCTGCAACCACATGTCGCAATCGGAGGAAAAATCGGTAAATTCCAATAATTATTTTTTGACTTAGAGGCTTATTATCTGCAGCGCCATCTATTGAAAAAAATTTAAACTTTAATTCGGAATTCTGGGGACAAACTTACGGCCCATCACATGAACTTTCTGCAAAAATTACTTTTTTATCATTAACCATTTTCCTGTTATAAATTTTTGAAAACTTTTATGTCAGTCTTTTTTAGGACACCCTGTATATTAAACTGTTCAACTTACCATTAAACTCATCAGTGGTCAAGTATGGCTAACATGTAAATACATTTTCGAAAAATCTACTTATACTAAATTAGCAAAGAAAAGTTAGTTTAGAAATCAAGATAGTGCGTCTGATTACTAATTTAAATGCATATCAAACCTCGTTGAATCGCTTTTCAGATAGATTTCCTAAAATTCTTAACCAATGAGTTCTGCGACACTTCTATTGGAAAATTTACTGTCATTAAACTTTGCTCAGTGCTAAAAAATCTTAAAATCTTTGATCTTGGAAAAAAAAAAGTTTCCGCAACACGACTGACTAAAAGCTACTGAAAGTGTCAGTACACTATGGAATACGAAAAGAAAAATTGTGTGTTATACCGCAACGTTAGTATTCCAGGGGTGATAGTGGGACCCAATTAAAATTTTCTGAACACAGTCTGAAATACTCGGAAACTATGAGGACGCTCGACTCCATCCCCTCTAAAAAATTCTTCAAATATGCATACAAAAATCCTTGACATCATTGAAAAAGACCATCTTAAAAGTTTTTAAAATAATTTTTCAGTTTTAAATGTGTTGTCCTCTCAAAATTTTCGGAAACGGCAATCCAAAGTTTTCGGAAATTTCGAGTCAGAAACGTTCCTGGGATTCTATCAAAGAAAATAGTTTAAAATCAATGGTTTTTTTTTAATGTATATTATAACTGACTGCATTACGTTCAAATTGCTAATTTAAGGTAAATTTTTGATTTTTTAAAAAGAGTAACGAACATTTGAAAAATATTTGGTAGTTTTTTTGAAAGGAGTTATTTTTTTTACTGAATTCTTAGAAGAAAAAAAAAAACCATTCATTCATTGTGTTGTTAAGAACTTCAGCATTTATTTAAGATTAAAACATTTTTACTTTTAAACAGCTTGTTTTTCTGAACTTTGGACGATATTTTATTACACATTTTTTTTCCATGTTTTCAATAATGTGGGTGATTCTATCAACCTAAAGTGTTCCAGTTAATTAAAGATCACGCTATCATGGCACCATAAAGAGAGAAAAAAACTTTTAAAGTGCATTGTTCGACTTCGCCTTTTTTAGCTATTACCGCAGGATTAAGACATCTTTTTTTTCTGGTTTTTGTTATAGGGGTACAAAAAAGGCAGCTGCCGTTCAATGGATTAAACCGTAAGGTAAAAAAAAAAATACTTTTTTTTTTCTGTAATTACACACTCAAAGTAATTTGTTAAGCAAATGATTTTTTTTTCTTCAACGTTTTCGGGCAACTTTTTTTATAAGGCGACTTTTAATAATATGCATCTCTGGAAAAAGTTTTAATCCAGGATTATCTTTACATTTTTTCCCTGAGTCTTAAGATAAAATGTCTTTTGAACTCTTTGTCCAAAATTTTATGCATGACACAACATCTTTCTAAAGTTTACTTATAAGAAACTTTGTCATTAGTTTCTTTTCTTGATTAAAATACGTAAAGGTTAATAAAGTTAAGGGTATTATTTCGAGTTCAACGAATTTTGCATCACAAGTATAAATAGACTGTATTAATTTCTGGTTTTTAAAATACAGACAAACCTCTGTTTTCCGAACCCTTTTAATCGAAACCTTATTAACCCGATGATGGCTTATTTGCATTTAATTTTTCTTTTGTAAACAGTTTTACTACATCGTCATCGGACGTGATTACAATTGCAATCTTCTATTGCATTCTTCGTGCATTTCTATTACTTGTATATTATTTTTCAAACTAATCAATTTCTTTTTGGAACAACGTAAAACAATTAAAACATTTTATACCTTTAAATTCTATTTAGTTCGAAGATGATCGAAGCAATCGCTTCATCAACAGAAAAGTTAAGCTTTTGCCTACCAATGTTACTTTTTGAGACACAAAAGGGGAAAGAAAATGTTAATGTCGGGGAACCGGGGTGGGGGAGGGGGAACTTATGGAAAAAAATAACTTCCCCTTCCACAACAATTAAGTTTCAGGGAAAAAACAGCGAGAATAATACCAGTTAAGCAGAATATCACTTAAAGTGTAAGTAAAAATCAAGTTTCATTCATAAAACACAACCATCTTTGAACTATAACTCTCTGCCTTCAATTACTGTGAATGCGATTCTATTGCAGTTTAAAAATATGTATCAAGAAACTATAAATAAACAGGTAAAATGTGATTGTATAATAATATTCTATACCTTTCCAAGCGTTGTTAGACTTGAAAGTACTCAAATTGTTAAAAAAAATAAAGTAAAAACATTATAATTTAGATCAAATGTGTGGAAACAGAAGTTTTTAATTCTTATAGTAAGAAATTACTTGCTATACTCGGCCTTTCAACTGTTTTTATAAAATCCCGATCAGTTATGTTTTTTTTTAAATTTTTAGTACAGTTAAAATTTTCTAATATATATTAAAAAAAAGAAGAAAAAAAAACTACGACTTTGTTTTAGCCTAAATTTTTACATAATTTATTTATGAGAGAAAATATATAGTGGAAACTCTTCTGAAGTTTTTGAGTGCAGTAATTTAAGGGGAAAGATTTATGTATAGTTCAAACACGTTGATTAAACACTTATTTATCAGTGCTACTGTAAAAAAAAAATCATTCTTGACACTTGCTATTTAAAGATCAAGGAAGTTATGGTACATTTTGTTTGTCTTTTTGGAGCAACTTTGAAAGCGAGCGAATTTGTTTTTCTCAGGCAGGAACAAATCTTTAAAACCTATTCCATGTTCCTAAACACTAACTAGTCCTTACATGACTTCAACATTTTCAAAACCAAAAACATTTCAATTTGTTTACTTACTTTTTAATTTCGTGGAAACAGCAAATAAGTCGAAACGAAGCCAGTGATTTTCCGTTATCCTTTACCTCCTTTCCGGTCGAAAATTGTTTTTAGTTTGAAAAAGAACTTTTGACAGATGGCAGGGAAAAAATCTTTTAAAAAGAGCGTTCATAGAAGTAAAGTACCATTTATTTCAATAAGCCCCAAAGAAGGCTTTTTCTTTTTTTTTTATTTTACTTCTGATTCATGCCCAACTCTACTTCAAAAATTTGACTACGGAAAGAGATAATTATCTACTATTCAAGATTCTATGCTGGGAGGGACTTGGGTAGAGAAGATTCAGACGAACACGGAAATGCTTTCAGGCTCTACGTCATTGGGTGAACGGATAATTTCTTGCTTTTCCACAAGTTGGAAAAGTTGGATGAAATCCTATTAAGTGAAGGTACTTATGACGTGTTTTTCTCTGGACTGGGGCTGTGCATTGATTTCGATCGGGTTTCATAAGTTTTTTTTTTTTTTTTTTTCAAAAGTTGCAAGTTTCTGATTTTATAATGACAAATATTCTAAATTCTAGTCTGATTCTGAAGAGGATTTTAGTGCAAAGTTGAGTGAAGGGAGAAACGCAAATAAATTTTAGGACCAAAAATTTGCTTACATTTCCAAATGCAGGTATAATTGAGGGTTATTTTTGCACTAATGGTAGAACGTGTGGAATATTTACTAAGCAAATGTTGTTTGCATATTTTTAAGTTGGCAACACATTTTTAAGCTTTAGTTTGAAACTAAGTGCAACTTCCTGACAGTTGGTGTCTTGTAGCTCTTACTTGAGTTGCTGTTAGCTGTTCAATACTCTCCGACAACTTTTTGTAGTTTGAAAAATTACATAGGTCACCAGCAGTTTTGATGTATATTTGTGAATTTAAAAAAAAAAAAAAAAAGAGGATAAACTGAATCTATGCAGTGTAAAAGGTCGTTCACCTGTTATAACACCGAAGTCTGCTATCTTTCTAGGTCACTATAGGAGTAATTTTTTTCTTAATGCAAAAGGTCTTCTGTTAAATTTCGGAATACAAAAAAGAAACTTGCGTAGAATCATAACGAAGAACTATGCTCTCAGTTCTCTCATTCAAAAAAAGGGGTACTTAAAAATAAATACTCTATTGCCAGAAAAGTTTTAAATAAAATCTCTTACCAGACAAACAAAAATCGCAAAATATTAAAACAGACCAAAATGCACAGGGAACATATTTTTGTTTTTTAGATTAAATACAATCGTTTTTGATTTTGTTACCTCAATCTGTGTCATAGTTCCTCAGTCTCTGACGCATCTTTCCAAACATTACATGTCCAATTTACATTCCTTAGAGTAAGCTGGGAAAGCAATTTCGGTCCTAAACTGTTGCTTATTGTGAAGCAGTACTTCTTGATTTTAAAAATTAAAAGGGCGATTAATAAGCACTATTTTTGCACAATGTAGAACTTGTTAAGTGATGTGCTAAACATGCTTGAATAAGCAGAAATAGAAAGTTACTTTATTCAGGTCACATATGATTTCAACGAATGTTAATACGGTATTTTATTTATGTAAATATTTAGTTAAAAACTGACTTATTATAGGGGTTATTAAAGAGAAATTTGCGTTCATTCTTTGAAATGATCCCCTAAACGACAAAAGGACACTTCCATACGTATGAAATTACTCTTTAGTTTAATATTTGTAATGTAATTGCGAATTACACGGGTTACTGTTATCATTTTTAAATCGAAACACTATGCATTTGGTAATATTTGAAGCAAAATATACATTATACAAAAGATCTTTCCCCCATGAACCATTGTGTTTTTTAGGTTAAATTTGATGCTATAATTGAATTTTAAAGTTACATTTTGATTTGATGAATTTAAAAAAAAAGCTTGTTAAAAGCAGGGTGACTGGCTGACATGCTACTGTTAGAAATGTCAGTAATTACCACATTTTTAACAATTTTTCAAAAAATATTTAAAGTGTATTTTAGGAATTCAACTAAAGCAGTAAATTGAGCTTAAAAAATACAATAATACTGGTTGAAAATCTTTTGTATGATGTAAATTTTGTGTTGAATGCCACAGAATATTTAATATTTTGCTTCTAAAATGTCAGTCAATTGCCTGCAGAAATTGTATTTTTTGTGATTAGAACGACTTACTTATAGCCTTTTTGTGTCCACTGTAGTATTACGTGAAATGTTTAAAATATTTGAAAAGCTTTCACAAATTACCTATGCACAAGCTATTGACACTTTATTGTACATTAGTAGTACCCGCACGGCTTTGCCCGTAATAGAAAAATTAAAAGGTCTTTTGGTTCGCCTGTATATTTAAAAATAATGTATGGTGAATTTTCTCGCCAATTGGCTTGTACTCACATTACGGTTCCACGTTATGATAATTGCGTATCTCGCCAATTGGCTTGTGCCCATGTTACGGTTCCACGTTATGATAATTTCGTAATTTACTCGTCCATCTTATAATAGTTTTGTTCTAAAAATTGGAATAGAAAAAGAACCACATCGAATATTCAAAAAAATCGCTTCGAGGTGCACACCCCCATGCTACAAACTAACTTCGTGCCAAATTTCATGAAAATCGCCCGAACGGTCTAGGCACTATGCGCGTCACTGAGATCCAGACATTCTACAGACATCCAGACATCCTCCGGACATCCAGACAGACAGACTTTCAGCTTTATTATTAGTAAAGAAAAAAAATTGTAGAATCAGAATTATATATATATATATATATATATATATATATATATATATATATATATATATATATATATATATATATATATATATATATATATATATATAAGTTGGCGGGAATTATTAAAATTGACTAACAATAGTAAAAAGTATTACGGATGATCTGCGCTATTTTTGTTACAATGAACCGAATAACTTCCATCCAATTCTTTAATCTCTAACCAGTCAGTCTCTGTTTTCAGTCTCTTCTTCCTCTAATTTACATTCATTTACGTGTGTTGGGAGAGCTAGTTCAATTCGTAAACGCTGTTTTTTGTGAAACAGTACTATTTTCATTTTGAAGATTACAAACGCAAAATATAGCAATATATGATATGTACAAGCTATTGGCCCCTTTTTTTATTCACAAAAAGAGGAGATGCAGTAATAACGAGCTGATGTGTGCATCACATGACTTCCTTTTACTCCAATTTAATGTCATTTTCCCATTATTGGCAATTTTAATGTGATTCAATTGTTTACTCTCTGAATATCACCAACAGTGGACAAATTGTAACCAAAATGTAAAAAAAAAGAAAAAAAATCGCCAAATTTGTCGCCAAGTTGTCGACAGAAACAACCAAACCAACCCACCAAAAATAAGCAAAAGACCCCATTAGGAACATCCGAATGCAACCAAAAGAGATGGTGACCAACTAGACCCACTAGAAGTCTACGTACCGAACTGCAACTTTCTAGAACATATCGTTTATGAGTTCTGCGAGATACATACACACATACGCACATACATACGTACATACGGACGTCACGAGAAAATTCGTTGTAATTAACTCGGGGGATCGTCAAAATGGATATTTCGGGTGTCTATACGTTCTTAGGTACTTATTCATGAGGGGTCGAGTCGAAAAAAAAAAAAAAAAAAACCTCAACATTCATTCGGGGGTGAGCAAAATGGAAATTAAGGTCGATTTTTGATTGAAAATTCTTTAGCGAATACAATACTTCCTTTATTGTAAAAGGAAGTAAAAATAGTTGGCGGGAATAATTAAAATTGGCAAACAAAAGTCGTAATTGTCGCACATGATCGGCACTATTTCAATTAGAATGACCTATATATTCATTGGAGTATTCATTAAAAGGGCAAAATGACACTTCCATAAATTTCTTTATCAGCACAACCGTGTGAGGTTCATTTCCGTCGAAATACTTTTCACCAGCCCCAAAATCAATATAAAGGGAAAATAATCACGCTTCGTGTTTAATTTTTCCTGGATTGCATTCAAGGCAGAAAACTTTCTATCGCTGTTTCAACGTCTGCAGTGCAAAATAATAAATGAAACTGCAGGTTCAACGAATTAAATTATTCTTTTGTCTCCATTTCTAAAGATCTATTGTGCTATATTTATTCGCTTAGAGAAATAATAAAACATTTGGCGATTTCTAATCCTTTTGTTCTTTTCATGGATAATGTAACTTTCAGATGTATGTAGAGAATGATGATGAAGATTATAGAAATCGAATTATCACATGAATAACATTCATTAAGATTCTTTAACCTACAAAGCGTGAATATTATCTTATGTGCTTAATTTCTTTTTGATCAAAGGTAGTATTTTACATTTAATACATAACAACTTCATGCAAAGATTAGTTCTTACACTATAACTATTTCATTACTTTAACGTTATTTAACTAATACGCTAACAGGGTAATTTTAATATCAATTACAAGTAATAAATCTTAGTGTATTTTCGCGATAAAAATAGAAGAACGAAGCATATTTTAATTGTTTAAAGGTGAAAAGATGTTTTTGGCTACAGTTTGCTTAACTGTTATTAAGGACACAATAGTCTTTAATAGTAAGAGATAAGGACATGGATTTTTGCTCATAAGGAAAAGAGATAAGCACAAACATTAAGTTTTGAATTGTTTTTACTAACCTTATTTTAAATATGTTATCATTTTAAAGGCAGTTAACTATTCATTCAGGATAATAATCAGGCAACAGTTAGCTTTTGTCGGATGTCTTTTCATCCTTAAGCTCATTACTTTTTGCATTGAAAAAGGCGTTCCCTGTAACGCCGAAACACGTGTCTGCTGTAATTGGCAATTTGTGTTTTTTTTGACGTTTTTTTTTCTTACTTCTTTGTTCAGCACAAAGGTATTTATTTATCTTAACAATTGGTGTTGCCTGATTTCAAATACTTGAAACACTGCGACTTTCATTGCATTTTTTTTTTGTTGATAACTCTAAAATCAACGACATGATCTTTAATACGTGTTTTAATTGCACTTGATGTGAAATTTGAGTTATCTTTTGTATAAAGTTAAATGGATGCTTCACTTGCCAAATCCATTAACTCCATAAGACAAATTACATTTTCTGCCATCGCAGGATCAGAAATGTACTGAACCAAAAGTTCAATATAAATTCACATTCTAAGCATTGATTAAGCACTATCAAAGCAGAAATGAGGATGTTTTTTTTAAAGTGGAGTTAATCGATATGGCACCTGAGGCATCCAAATGATACTTTTGTAAAAAAGTTGAAAGGTATTTCCTGAAAACCAGATTTTTTTTTAGACAGTGTTGCATGAAATTCTAGTAACAAATTAGGCAGCAAAAAGAAATGAATACTCGAGATTAATATGTAGTCTTTAAGGGGGTCCGGGACACAAAAATCGTCAAATTTTGCAAATCTGTTTTTTATTATTTTAAAATCTTCTCTCCGTGTTTTTTTAGCATAAAAGGACGTTTGAATCTTGTTTCTATCTCAATAAGAACGCAAGATATAAATATTTTTATTGCATGCATTTAACTAGTATTGTATTAAACTTTGAACGCGTTTTTCTTCATGATGCAATTATTCCCGATTTCTTGCTTTCAAACTCTTATAAATTAAGAACCGATAAAGATAAAGTAATGAAATTTCGATCATATCTTTTTCAAACAGTCTACTTTATTTTTTATATGACGAATTTGAAAAAAAAAAAAAAACGTTTAGTTCAAAAGATATGATTTTTTTAAAAGTATATTCGAATTTTTAGAAATTTTTCTTAAAATATTTTTTTTGTTTTTTATTGAACTTATATTTTAAAATCTCCGAATAAAAATTAAAGCTTAGATATTTGTGCATAGGAAAAATATTTCAAAATGACCAAGAATATTCTGAGTTGTATCGATTTAAAGTAATTCCTTAAAAAACGAATTAAAAAAAAAAAACATTTTTTTAAACATTTATGTTATGATTTTGCTTTTAAAAATAGCTGGTTAATCAGTGCACAACATTTCAAAACTCTAAACTATCTAATTTTTTTTTCAAAGGGGCAAAAGACCCTTCTAGAAACACCCGAATGCAACCAAAAGAGGAGGTGCACAACTAGACCCCGCTAGGAGTCTACGTACCAAATTTCAACTTTCTAGGATTTACAGTTCTTGAGTTATGCGACATACATATGCACATACGCACATACATACGTCACGAGAAAATTCGTTGTAAAATACTCGGGAATCATTATTAGGGATATTTTGCGTGTCTATACGTTCTTTGACACTTATCCAAGTGTGATCGAGTCGAAAAGGAAACTCAACATTCATTCGGGGGTGAGAAAAATGGAAATTAAGGTCGATTTTTGAGTGAAAAAATTTTTGCGAGTACAATACTTCCTTTTTTGTAAAAGGAAGTAAAAAAAGCTCGACTTTGTCTCAAAAAGCACAATACGCTCAAAAATATGGCTGTGGCCAACAAAGTTCTCACTGCAGCTGAAATTACGGTGATAAATCTACGTGTTCCTTTTATGCAAGTAAATCTTTTTCCTTTTCGTTTGTTTAAGACATTAAATTACCGAAAAGAAAAGAAAAGTTCTTTACCGTTAGAAAAAAAGTTGATAAGAGCACATAATAATTTTGAGTCAATAAGAAGGAATGTTCTTTTTTAAACGAAGTTTATGAAGTGTATCTACACAGGAGAGTCGTATGATATTTTATTGCGAGTAAATAAGAATATTAACTATGCTTTTGCATAACTGAAAGTTCAAGCCACTGATTTATTTTTGCTAAGGTAGAAAAAAATGTTTTGCACTGGATGTATACTTTTAGTTTATAGTTCTGTTTACCTTGGTGTATAGCCTATTAAATGATAAATCATAGTCGTTAAAGCTCAAGTTTGTAAAAATATTGTATACTAGTGCTTCAGAGTTATAAGTAATCTCTTACTTTAAGAAATGCTCTTAAGCATTAAAAACGTATCTGCAGTATATTTGCAAAAATGAACTTGAATAACGTTGATTTGTTCAGCTCATGTTGTTTTAGTAATTATTTAAACATTTACGCGGAAACAAGTTCATCAAGTACCATCTTATGTATGTCTAGACGCTTGTGCTACTTTCGAGATGTCTCGTGTCTGTCTTTAGCCATCCCAAAATTGTGGTGAGTTTTATTCAACTATCTTTGCATAGATACTTTAATACCTATAACTGACAAAATGTCGTCATAGATAGGCGTCTAACTGTTACGCTCAAAGACGCGGATTATAACCCGGTTCCAGTCAGTGGAACCTCGCGGTAAGCACAAGTGCTCCTATCCAGTAGGAAACTTCACCTTGAAATCATAAAGCAAAATTATTATTCGCCAGTAGACGTTCCACATGAACAAAATTAATGCTAGACCCTGTGTTCCTCCTGGTCAAAAAATGTACCAGTACGCATCCCAATAAGAAGCAATGTATGCACATTTTTTTTAATGTTTAGAATTTGTTTTATATTTTCAGAGCAATCCATAAATACCTGCAGTTGGTTTAATAGGTTAAAAATTAATTCTTTGTAAATAGCTGGGAGATTTATTTCTTGTACAAAGTGAAGCATGGAACTTAATACACAGAACCGTTTCAATCAAAACTTGAAAAAACTTAATCAAAAAAAATATTTTTTGAGCAATCACGATTGCTTATTGTTCTCATTTGACCGTTTTTGGTGTCCGTGCCTTTTTCAACTTGGACCAGAAGCCTTTGCAGCACCACCGCCCACCGTCCTATGCTGGTGGCGCGGCGCGGCTGCTCCGGTTTTGAGCTATCCGCTTCTCCTAGTCGGAGGCGTCCATGGCCTACACACACGCGCATTCACACATACACACACACACACACACACACACGACTTCACACACATGCCTACGTGTATACACACACGTCTACGCACACACACAACTATACAGAAGTAACCGCCCAGGAGGAGAGGCAGACTTGGGGGGGGGGGGGGACAGGAGCCATTTCTAGAAACAATAACTCCAATGAGTAGGGTCCTGTCTCAGTTCGTGATTGCGAAAAACATAATTTGAATTCAAAATTTCAGAATTCAAATTAATTTTCTTTCTTTTTAATTATTAATATTTTATTTTATCTTTAACCGTCGCCACTTCAAATTTACGAGCGTTCTGAGATTGCTAAACGCCATAAACAATGATATTTGAAATATACTAAACATTGGAAAAATTGCTGAGATTTTGAAATTATTAAAAAAAAAAAGGAAAAATACAACAAAATGAATTAGTTAAGAAATAAAAAATATAATTTCCATGATTCCCAGTTGAATATTTTAGAGATGAGGTTTTAACATGTTATCCCAATTGCGATAGAAATTCTTCATTTGTATTCATAATCATGTTTACATGATTTGTCATTTATTTTTATTTTTAGTTTTTATGTTCAGTATTAAAAAAAAAAAAGTCCACGTACGTAGCTCACCGTAAGAGTTAGGTTTTCATTAATTTCAAGCATAAAAAATAATAGATAAGATTTCATATCATTTTGATACAAAGTGTTGTTTTTTATTTGCTAATTTTTAAGGTGTTTTGAAAAAAGGTTTTTGACCGAGGCAAGAGGTTATTTCAAATATATGCAGCTGATATTTTTTAATTTTACATGTTATACAATCAGTAATGTTTTTACACACAACAGGAGACCATTTTATTTCTATTTTGCTTCTTAATTCTTTTCTTCGTTTTTTACTTTTTAAAAAAGTATTTGACTTATTTTTTTAATTATATCTTACAAATCTCAAAACTTTTAACTAATGCAAAATTTTTCACGAACTATTTCAGATTCATGTTTTTAATTCTTTATTCTGAAGAAAATTTATTGCAGTTTGTAAATACTTCATTGGATATGGCACTCCTTGCTGGGGGAGCAAAAATTACTCTTATCTTTATCCAAAGTGTGAAAGAAATGTCGTAAATTCAGTTAATGTAAGAAAAAAAAACTTCCATAAAACACACTTTTTCTAAAGGTAAGCTCTTTAAAATACTGGATGAGTTATGAATTTATCAGGAGTTTTTCTTTTCTGTGTAATAAATTTCAAACGAGAGAATGCTTCGCCTCTGAGGAAAAAATGTATTTTTCTAAAGTACAGAAGGAATGTTTATTGTATGAAAATAAAGAACTGGCATTACTAAAAACGAACTGGGGAGAAAGCTCGTTAATAATTTTTTTTTTCTGTTACGAAGAAAAAGTAACGGGAAAAAATTATTTCATACTTACTTGTGAAATAATTATGTAGTTTTTCTATTTCGATGAATTCTGTTTCATCAATTGCGAATTTGTTTAAATGCTTTGTAGAGTTTTAAAATAAATAATTCTAATAACGAAGAATTTTATTGATATGCGTGAATTAAACATTTTAAAAGGTTATTCTATCGATGGTAAATAACATTTTATAAATAAGTATATACAATAATTATGCGTTACTGTTAATATATTAAAATATTATTTTAGTTCAATCTTCAACTACGTATTCTATATCCCATCCTCTCACAAAAATGTTAATGATGTGCAAACGGCACCGGGGTTTCTATTCCTATTCTACGGTATTTTAAAGGGGGAAATACCACACAAGTAAACATTTTGAGGTTTACATTCTATTTATGATCAGTTCAACTCCTACTCTACAGTTCCAATATTCCTCCTCAAAGTATAGTGAAAAAAGTAAATGATATTATTTTATTCATTGTTAAAATGCTTTAATTTCCTTGCTGGTTACTTTTTTCCTGCGATATATAACCGATTCTGTAAGAGATTTTGCATCGTTTGATTATGAAAATATTGTAAGAATTTCGCAGATTTTTCGTCAAATCCATTAAATGGTCCGAAAATACTTTTAAACAAATATTTTTGGGTTTTTTTTCCCGACATTAAACTAAACTGTTTGCGAATGTTGCAATTTTTTTTCAAATGATTTTTCTGATTTTTTGGGAGTACCGTGTCGAATAGGAAAACAAATGAAATATAGGGTGAACAAAAATCACACAAAGACATTAACGTAAACATACCTCTGTTGGCTTTTTACATATTAACAACATCAGTACGATATTTTGTTGTCTAAGTGTTTGGAGAAGTGTTTCAAATGGCTTATGATTCAACGTTCACAGCATTTTACATTGACAAAAAGGCGTTTTAGTAGCCCAGAAAAGTGTGTGAAAAATAACTTTGAAAATTATTTTAATAATGTTTATGTTTTACATATGAATTGATTTATGATAAAAATAGACTGAAAGGGGAAGTTTTAAGATTTACAAAGTGTAGTATGCTTTATTGCTTAATATCGTGGATGATAGGATTTTTAAACATTTTAAGTCAAAATGTATGTTTGAAACTATTTTTTCAATTCAAATCTGCTTGAAATAAATGTATTTTTTATGAATGCATCCGGCACAGAATTGTCCCTGAAAAGGGCTATTGCAATGAATAGATAAGTTAAAGTTATAAACAAACGAAAAAAAGCAAGAAAAATCGATAAATATTTAGAAAAATGGGTGGTTTTCACCATCGAATAAACAAAATTCATCAATTAAACTCAAGTTTTAACTCTCTGGATACGGCCCTGAATGTTAGTTCTTTGGAGGCCTCACCCGAAACCTTTCGAAATTCGAACCCTTAAAACAAAATTTAAGACAATCTTTATTGATGTTGAAGCGAGGGAGAGGATCGTTCCCCTAGAAAATTTTGGAGATTAGCTCCTAAAACGCAGTTTTTAGACGGTCATTGGTAGTGTTAGCAGACGGAGACGTTCGAAGGCTCTCCTTCCGAAATTTTCCAAAATTGAAATTCCAGAAAAAAATTATAGATTACCTCCGACGATGATATTAGGCCGTTCGGAAGCTCCTCACAAAAATCTTCAGAAGTCCCCAACCCCTTCCAAAAAAAAAAAAAAAAATCTGTCCAAAAATTGATCATTTTTAGGAAGGGAGGTTCGATGATCTGTGGAACTTTTAGAAATGTTGATTTTAAAATCGAAATGTTAGACGATCTTCATGAGAGATGGGGGCGTTTCTCGAATATTTGAGAGTGCTCTTCTGGAAACTTATTGTTATTTTTACGAGTCGTGATATGATTGCTCAAAAAAAAAAAAAAAAAAATTCCTATGAAGTATGTTATTTTTATTTTTTAAAAAATAGGGAAAAATTCTGCCATTATTCTTTTCTTTGGGTGAAGGAAGTGGAGTTGGAAGGGAATGAGAAAAGCATTTAACATTAGCGTTTTTAATAAACCAATGAATGGAGGTAACTTTGATTTTAAAAAGTATTATTACGTAATTTTATGATGTCCAGTCGTCTTATTCTGGCGTCGCAATATCCAGGGCAAAATCTTTAAAAAAAAAATAATAAAAAAGCCTAAGTTATCGGCGCACTAAGGTCACCGGCGCACCGAGAATTTTCCCGGTATCCCGGTGGCCCAGTACGCCACTGATGACGAAACCTATCAAGACTGAAGGGCTTTCGACGGCGATTGGTACAATTGTTGTTTCTAACCACTTCAAGCAAAGGTGAATAGGCTTCGGTGTTCATAAAGTTTTTTTTTTATCTTTACTAAAAGTGGTTTTCTTGGGAGAAGGTCTTTTTTTTTTTACTGGACGGCTATAAGTAATCGATTTGTTTCTTGCAAGAAGCAGCTTTAGTCTCGTCTGTTTTCTCTGCTGCAGTTGATTTTCTATTTATTACTTGGGGAGGTAGATCTCGTAATGAAAGTTTCTGCGGCTTAATAGCTTGCGAAGAAAGTAGCTTAGCCATTGAGCAGGGGAAAAATTGCAGAACATGCGGCTGACATAAATTTAGGAGATACACTTGAGGATATACTAAATAATCATTGCATGAAGTAAGTGAAAATACATGAAATATAACATATTGATTGATAGCGAAAATAAAATTATTAAACTAGACACATTGTTCCCAATAATTCTGTTTTTCTATAACTTGAAGTATTTAGTTAAGAAATATATTCACCTCTGTTACTAAAATTATCTGACCCTAATTTTTATATTCAACTACACACACACTCACAAAAAGAGCTTTTTTGTAGTTTCGTTTCGCATTTTATATTTTATTGACTTATTTTTTTACAAAAAGTTTTTCTGCTTGTTTTACTCAAATAGTTTTATAGGTTTAAATTTGATTAAATCATTTCTGCATCTTTGATGTAAACAAAATACTGTTTTGAAATTTTATTTTAAGTAGGGGTTTCTAATGGGTTTTGTTAAAAAACTACCCTTATTTTGATGAAATTTTTTAGAGGTCCCGTTTCCTTTTTTAAACATTTGCTGCTTTTATCCAATTAGTGATGAAACTGTTAAGGTTAGAACTGTTTTTTATGGTGCATTTCTTAAAATGATACTTTTTTTGGCATGATAAAGGTAAAATTCCTGCATGAAACAAAAGTAGTTAACGGAAATTACGAAGAAGATTTACGACAATTCCTCATCATATGCGACGATAAAACTGTAGACGAAAAGTTTTATTAACACAAATGCAGTTGAACTTAGTTTATTCTAAATGTCAAAAATTGCGAATTTGTTCATATTAGCCGTTATTTGAAACAACCAAGAAAAATGGCGAAGAAAAAAATACATGTATATAGGGTAGACGGGAGCACGTTTACGCAGTGCCCTTTTTTTAAAAAACGAGTTATAACTGTAGAGCCAGCAGTCGTAACAGGTTGATGCTGTTCCCTAGCAAATATTCTCACAAGTTTTGAGCATCAGTCGAGCTTCGGTCTAGCATGCAGAAAGGATAATCTGTTTTTTACCAAGTTGAGTAAAATTTATGTTGAACGTTTTGAAGCTTATTGTGAATAAATAACACTTAGTTAAGAGAGAACAAATATAGAAAAAATAGCAGAATTTTATTCTTTTTTGAGAATTGTATTTGTATGAGCTGAAATGTTAATTTTTCTTGCGCATTAAAAATAAATCCAAACTTGGCGACGGGACAAGTTTACGCGCTGACATTGGAGCATCTTTACGCACGTTCTTACTCTATCTTACTTAAACGTGCCCCTGACACTTTTTTCGCTCCAAACTGTCTCAAACCTTTTTAGTATTTTCCGGCTATTTAGTTTTGAGAATTTCCATTTAACTTTTAATTAAGTTACTTATTCGTATCTTATAGCTTACAACCATATAGTGCTGTCTTCATGTCCCTTCAGCTTTAACTTAATACATCAGTCAAACTGTAATAAATTTACTTTAATTTAACGATGGTAAGACATTATGTTCAAAACACTAACAGAAACCACGTTAGGTGTCAAAATAAATATGCGTAAATGTGCCCCGTGTCCGGGCTAAGTTTACGCAACCGACTTGAACTCAAATATAATATTTTTAGCGGTTAAATACAAACTGAGCAACAACTGAATGTGCCAATTTCTATTAACTGCTTCATAAAACTGCAATGTTTAAAATTTCCTAAGTTAAAACAAAAAAATTATAAAATTCATTGAAAAAAATCCTCGTAAACGTGCCCCGGCCCACCCTACTTCAAACAGTTTATTTCTTTTTCCCAAAATCTGTATAAAGCAGGCTTTTTGCACATTTATCTGCTTGAGCTTTCATTATTGGTTCATTTATTAAACAGCATTATGTAATTAAAGCGTTGGTTTTTGATCATCATAATTACTGCTTGATCTATATCATCTTTTCTTATTTAAAAAAAAAAAAAAACATTTTTATTTTTACCGTATCATTTTTAAGAGCAGAAAAAGTAACTTTTTTGTTTTTTAAACAGGGTTGATACCATACATGGAGATAATTCATATTTTTTGTTACACTACAGACATTTCCTTTCCACGTTGCAATATGTTTACAATATCGGCCGTTTCACGGATTGATAGTGCTTTACTTTTTACGTTTGCTACGTGCGTTTTTAAAAGATTATCAAAAAGTACAGCATTTGAGTTATAAGAAACGTATGGCTAACGCGATAGATACTAAGGAGCTTTTTCTTACATGGACCGGAAAAAGGTATACTGATTCACGACATTAAATAAAGTGCCTTATCGATCCTCTAAAAAAGACAAAACAAAAAGGGCCTAAAAGAGTGGGGATGTCGTTTTTACTTATCGAACCTGTTTTAGCGTTACCTAGAGAATTCATTCCTACAAAGGTGACAATGGGGAACATGTGGTAGGGGACAAAAAAGACATTATGCATTTTACACTATCTAACGGATAAATTTTATCATGTTCCATAAATCTACTTTTGTACAGATAACATTAACATATATTGATTCAGGGATAAAAATGAACTATAGCTCACTTTTTTCGATAAGATTTTGACTTATTGTGAGAAAATACTCTTGTCCCAACTGTCCCCGACTCTGGGGTCTAATGGGACTTGGCGAAAGTCAAATGGGACAAATGGATTATACTGCTGTATATGAAATAAATGCATAGTTATTGCTTCACAAAAAAAAAGCCGAAACCCTGTGGCACGACAGGCCAAGGGCCCATCTCAATCGTTCTGACCAACGGCTGACGTCCCTCCCAGAACAGTAGAAAAACTCAGATCCGCCTTGAGAGAGGAGTGGGAAAATATCCCCAAGCACTCCTCTGTAGTTTAGTGAGGAGTATGGAAAGCAGATGCAAAATGTGCATTAGTGTCCGTGGTAAGCACACATTTGGGGCTGTTTGAAAATCATCTAAGTAGTTTTTTTAAAGTTTTTTTTCATTGATGCAGTAATATCTGTACTATTTTAAACTTATAATTAAGGTACATCCTCCCTACCAATTATGTACTTAGTTCTGGTTTTTAATAATTGTCCATTCTTAACTATTTCAAAAAACGTAATAGTTCCTTAGCAATTGTCAAGCAGTGTACATATAAGATTTCAGTAAAAATCAAATTAAGGCCCTAATGATACTCTTTAGCAAAATAAATAATCTAAATTAGATATTACATATGATATTTTTCTTACTTTAGTTAGGCTCAAATAAAACATGTTCCATTAGATCCCACATGAAAAGTCCCATTAGCTCCAGAGCCGTTTTGCCTATGTAATATACCCACTTTCGATTAACTATTTAATAGTAACACAAAATGATAATTGTAGCAGAAGAACATATGATGAAGTTTCGAAATAGCAAGTGTTAATTTTGCAAACAAAACTATTTTAAAAAGTGATAAAAAGATTGCATTGATGCTTGAACAAGTCTTCTATCTTAATGTTTAAACAGCTAATAGAAAAGAAAAGATTCATGCATAATCACGTGCATTGATACAATCTCTATCTAGAAACAAATTTCAAAACTACAATTTGATTTAGTTCTTGAAAAAATTCAATTGTTTCAGTGACCCCGATTCCCATTAGCCTCCAGTCTCCCATAAAACCCAGAGTAAAAAAAATAGACGATTCTACCATTATACAGACTGATCCATCTTAAAGTTAACAGGGTGCGATCTTGATTATCCACACAAACAGATCCAATACACGCTTAATAATGCACGACGAGTTTCCTACAATGACACAAAATAGCTGAAAAGTAAAATTATAGTACTCGATTGGACAAAATTTCTCTCAAGATATCAGAAGTTTTCCTCGTCTGGGAAACGAAGCTTTCATTTTAGTCTACGCAACTTCCGTGACATTTTAACGTAATTAAATACTAAACCAGACTAAATTAACAAAGTGTTCGATTTAGCCGTGATTTCGTATTAACATAGTTCAACTGCATTTTTAAATTGGCTTCGTACCTACCAAATTATAACATCAGTTTTTGTTCCTGTGATCAACTAAATGAAATTCGAGTAGAAAATCAAATAGTGTTTTAACTTATCAAATGTAAAACATAACAAATATTTCACAGTATTTTATTCATATAATGAAAAAAAGACGTTTTTCCTTGCATAACATCATGCATTATTAATCGTAACGTTCGTTCATCGATACCTCGTTTTTCCAGACACAATACGATCCTCATTTTGTTCACCTTCCGTGAAAAAGCAAGTTACTAAGGGTCCCAGACAGGTGTTTCATCACTTTCAAATAGGGCAAATGCCCCGTCAATCCTCTCTGATTGGCCCTGATACGGGCTCTCTATATTTTCTTCTAAGAGCATTTCGCAAGTTGACGATCCAGCTGTGCTAGTGCCAGCGAGTTTATTATCCGGGTTAGGAAAGCCATAGTGGAAAGGAACTTCTGGGTTAATGATCCTAAAAAAGGTGTTATCATCAATCGGGGAAAGTACAATTTTTGGAAAAGTTTTCTACTTTTTTAAGGAAGAAAGTAACGAAAATTTGAAGAAAAATAATACTGCAGGTGTCAACAATGTTACTGCAACATCTGAGCAATATAGTGTGAAAAGTATCGTCTAATAATTACAGATAGTTTTATTAAAAAAAAAAAAGTAAATGAAATTCTTGTGTAGTTTTTTTATTTCAAACTTTTGCATGAATTTATCCTATGTCACTTTATAGCTATGTGGCAGCAAAATACTTTTTTTCTCGGTTATATAGCACGGATACAAAAAAGTAAATAAAATTGAAGTTTTAGAGTCACAATAATAAAAAAAAAATTCCGTTATTTTATATTTATTTGACTTAAAGTATGGATATGATGCATAAATAATGATTGAGTAAACCTTATTTTTCGAACAGCTTTGATACAATGTATCATGTATATCTCCGTTATAGCATTTTTATATGAAAAATTTTGCACAAAACATCTGCAGCATTAAAATTGGTCGAGCGGGCTTGATATTTGCTTTTTTAAATCAAGACATTGTATATTATACATTTTTAAGTCAGTACCTAAATTTGTTCTCGAGTTATTTGGTCCCGTAATTTTCATCCTGGTGAATATGTTAATTTTTACATAATGGTGTTTTTACATTATTTTTTCCTCAAGTCTATAGAAGCTAAGCGCGAATGCTGCGCACAGATGTGTTTATAAAATATATTTGAAGTTATTATTTTTGCCATCGAACTACTCGGGTCAAAATCTTTAAATTTTTAATACATAAAATAGTTTTACATGAAATACACCGCCAGCTCAGTCAATTCCAGCCGAGGACACCAGTTTCGTGCTTATTAGCACTCATCAGCCCGGCATAGGAGTGACTGAGCCGGAGGCGGAAAACCTCTTAAGGAAGCCTAGAGTGCCAAACAAACTGGTAGCTAATTCAGAATTAGCAATGTCCAGACGAGTGACCGAAACAATGGTTCGGTTCAACTCGAATATTGCAGGCAAGGCAAGGTATGTTCAGTAAGTTACCGCCCTATAGCCAGGGCTAAGGCAGAAATACATGAAATACACCGCCAGCTCAGTCAATTCTAGCCGAGGACTGCAGTTTCGTGCTTATTAGCACTCATCAGCCCGGCATGATGAGTGCTAATAAGCACGAAACTGCAGTCCTCGGCTGGAATTGAGTGAGCTGGCGGTGTATTTCATGTATTTCTGCCTTAGCCCTGGCTATAAGGCGGTAACCTACTGAACAAAATAGTTTTGTTTGTAAAAAAGGTACACGAGCAGTTTTCAAAAATTTACTAAAAATGCGATTCTAATAAATAATATTTATTTATTACTGGAACTAAACATTCTTTTACCGAATGAATTTAAAAAGTATGTATTGGTTTTACCTATTTTCACTGGATAGTATCAAACGGAAACAGTAAAACGTAAAATTTAATATGCAGGGTAGTTATAAAATAACGTGTGGTGTTCAGAGCCCTCTTGCAAGTGAAGTATTGGACGAAACAGTGCCAATTTTCATGGGCGGACCAAGCAGATCATGGAATTTTGATTTCTGCAATAATAATAATAATAATAATAATAATAATAATAATAAATAGTGACAAAAGTCACCACCAGGGGGAATTTTGTGCAGCAAAAGTGTATTACTTGTGAATACTGAAGAATTAAATGCCAAAAAATGCAGCACACATCAAATTTTTTGCTACAAATAATTGTTGCTTACAAATGAGGTTGAATAAAACTAACAAAAAATTTCAATTTGTAACAAGAGAAGAATTTTACCAAAAGTCGTCAGGAAGAAATTTAGGCACGGTAGCAAGCTTCTTTCTGAATAATATTCATGAAAAATGGTGCACTGCCCCACGTTGGGCTTTAGGTATTGAGTGTATGGCGGCAACATTTCTTTGATAGCAGTTTTATTAGTCATGCATTTCCTACGGTATGGCGGCCGTGGTCGCCCAATCTTTCACCTTGTGACTCTTGGCCATAGGGAGTTCTTAACGATCTACGACATGTTCCCGGTATCTCAACTTTAAAAAAAAATGTTACAGGTAGGCGAAATAGATCCCTCCCCCCAGATGTGTGGAAAATATTGTGCATGTTATGCAGTGCCTGGAAAATCTCGATGTTAGTCATATTGAACGCCATTTGCTAGTAAAAATCATATTTTATTAATAAAACTGATATTAATTGATTATTAATAAAACTGATATTAACTGATAACTGATGCATATTTATCAGCTAGCATTTAATGCTTCAATATTCACAGTAATACACCTTTTCAATGCCGAAATTTCCCCTGGTGGCGATTTTTGGTACTATTTTTTTTTATTTCACAAATCGAAATCTACTATGAATGTCCATGAAGTTTGGCAATGTTTCGTGAAATACTTCACGCTCTAGAGGGCTCTGAACACCTCACGATAATTTATAAACACACTGTATCTTATTTAAAAAAAAACCTTTCTTTAATTCTACGTATATGGCCTAAAAATTAGGAATAGTAAAAGCTATGTATGAAAAAATGTTAAACTTAACAGTTTAAAATATAGAGAAAATATTTAATATTTGCAATATCTGACGCTTATTTAATACTTTAAAGTTTTAAGATCAATTCAGAACAAAGAAGTGCACATAGACTGCTTGTACGTTTTGTTAGTGTGTGCAAGTATATAGGGTTGCTACGAACTATTCATACATTTTATAAGAGGTGTCCCGTTTTAACCTGCAAAGCATATTTTACCTGCAAAAATTTTCAAAATCAGATGCAGAGTAGGGGTGTTGAAAATTTGAAGCAAAAATTAAAATATGTCAAAAAATACAAAATATAACTTTTTATCGGGGCCATAGGTCACTTGCTTATAGTTAGGGAAATTTTCTCCATTGAAAAAATCGTCCAACAAAAAAAAAAAAAAAAAAAAAAAAAAAAAAAAATGACATTAGTACGACCAAAATTTACCGAGCTATGAAACGCAGCGTTTTATAACTTACACCAGTTTACAACCATCAATAACACCTTTTGGGGAAAATATAACAGTTAGCAAGGGTTTAAAATTATATATTTGCATATAGTGTAATTTATGAAATTGATCGAGGTTTTGTAGTGTGTTTTTGCGTATCATGGCGTAACCTTTGCATTTATTTTAGAATAGCAATGAAAAATATAAATATTTTTTTCACTTCGGCAACCTGACATTTTCTGAAAGGACGATAAGTTTCAATCTCATCTTTTGTATGGGCCCTTAAAACTTTAAACTTTAATATCTCCTTGAGTTTTGGTCGCACAAGTGTCAAGTTTTTGTTTCAGGAATATTTTTCAATGGAGATTGGTTCCCTAAACATAAGTTAGGGGATCTAGGGACCATATAAAAAGTTTAATTTTGTACTTTCCGAGTCATTTCTATTTTTGCTTCAAATTTTCAATATCTTAACTCTGCATTTGATTTTGAACATTTTTGGAATAGGAAATATGCATCTAGGACGAACAGTTGCGAAATTAGAAGTCTTGCAGGTTAAAACGGATCCCCCTGCATATTCCAAAGCATTATGGTCATGCAACGATGAGGAATATATTGAAAGTGACCACAAACTCATCGATATTTTAAATTGTGTTGCAATATGATGGGATGTTTATCTGTTCCGGGGCACATGACATTAAGGACCTTGTTTATGTAACCCCACAGGAAGCGTAGAAGAATTCAAAGAATAAAGCACCTATTTACCGCTTTATGCTACAAGGATGAAGAACGTAACAAACACACACACAAACAAAAAAAACCTTTCTTGCTTAGTCACCATATGTAAATACTGCGCTCGTATTACCACCTAGTTAATTCAATTCAAATTCTTGACGAGTTTGTAGTTATTTTTACGTATTCCTCACTGTTATACGTGCAATACGTTTGGACATATAGCATTTTGACTACGAATAATTCATTTGTATAGCGACGCAGAAAAAAAAAATATGTATACAAAAAATATTTGTGTAACAAAAAAAATCATAGTTTCCCTATTTCATACAATTATTATTAAAATTATTATTATTATTATTATTATTATTATTATTATTATTATTATTATTATTATTATTATTATTATTATTATTATTATTATTATTATTATTATTATTATTATTATTATTATTATTATCATTATTATTATTTGTATTATGTTTCGACTTACTAAACTTATGGCTTCTTCTTCACTGATAAATATTTCAGAAACTAGAATAGAAAAAACAAATCATCAATATCTCCTGATTAAATATTGTTGGTCAATGAAGTGGCTATTTACGTAAAATATTTATATCATTTTTCACTTTTAAATATATTTACAGTCTTTGTATTGTAAAATAAATAGATAGGGTTTTTTTCTGTAGAAATACATTTGTGCAACTTGCAAATACGCCATTCACAATTCTGTCTTTCACCTCTATTTTTATTGCGTGTAATATTTCTTCGATTTGCATGTTAATTTAAAACAAAAATGCATTTTATAAATATTTGCTAAGTTCTGTGTACCAACGAAATTTGTGACATGTCACACAGAAAGAAGCAAGATTCTTTTTAATGCTCTCCGCAAGAACCAGGTAGCAGGGTACCCCCAAAATGACACTTTGCGTGTCCTGAAAGAAACCAATGGCGTGACATGATAATCGAATATTTCAACTTTCTATTAAGTGGATAAAAATAGCAATTTGCGCAACCTTTTTTCCTGAGACTTATAAAGTTTATTGTGCTTTAATTGTTCTTTTAGAAAAGCATCTACACGATGGTTTTATGTTCATAATTTTTCGATTAGTACTTTTGGGTGGTTAGGTTAATACAATTTCGAAAGAAGAAAATTTAAATTTCAGACACATTTTAATTAAATTATGTTTTTCACAATCACGTGTGTGTGTGTTTATTGTCTGCAGGCATGGTGTGTGTGTGTGTGTGTGCGTAGGCATGTGTGTGTGTATAGGCATCAGTGGTGTTCCCATGGGGTATACTCCATATACGCCATATACTCTCAAACATTTTTTAGACATATAGTGTATACCCTCAAGCTTCATAAATTTTCATATTATGACATACTATGTATATGATCACACACACAAATTGTGCGTAGTGGATTACTAGGAGTATACCCTCAGAAAAACTGATGGGAACATCACTGGTTGGCATGTGTGTGTAGTGTGTAGGCGTGTGTGTATGCAAGCGTGCATGTGTAGTGTGTAGGCGTGTATGTGTAAGCAGGCGTGCATGTGTAGTGCGTAGGCGTGTATGTGTATGCAGGCCTGTATGTGTGTAGGCGTATGCAGTGTATGCAGGAGTGCAATCACGTGTTTGTATGTGCTTATGTGTTCAGGCGTGTGTGTGAAGACGTGTGTGTAGGCACATGTGTGAGTGTGTGTTGGCATATATGTGTGTAGGCATATGTGTATAGGCATCTGTGTAAGTGTGTGTGGACGTATGTGTAGAGGCGTTTGTGTGTTGGTGTTCGCAGTGTATGCAGGTGTTTATGTGTGTAGGCGTGCATGCGTGTGTGTAGGCATGTGTGTGCGTGTAGACGTGTGTATGTCTAAAATGTAGGCATTAGTGTATATACAGGCGTGTATGTGTGTAGGCGTTTGTAGTGTATGTAGGCGTGAATGTGTGTAGGTGTATGTAGTGTATGTTGTCATGTATGCATGTAGGCGTGTGCAGTGTATGCAGGCGTGTAGGCGTGTGCTCGGTGGACAGTGGAGTTCGCAGAGTTGAGTTTTATGCTTAATTGCCTTGAATGCCTGCTTAACCCTTAAATGAACGTAAACAACCATGGCGTTGAAAATGTTTCCTCTTAATAAATATTAAAACAACAGTCTTAACTTATTCTCGTTGTCATGTTAATCTGAAAAATCACAGCAACATCAACTTCGGTCATGTGAGGATAATAAGGTATTCGTGATTGCTCACAAGAACTGTGAATTGGCTAAAGCAAAAGTATAAATCAAATTTCTTTTAAATAAAGATAAACATTTCATGCACATCTAAGAGTCATTAATTTTAATTAATTGCGTTATGATCAAGCTATTTTTCAAACTAAAGCTATACACTCCAAATGGAAGACATAGTTTATTTATAGCAATCAATAAGGTTTATTAAAAGAAAACCAAACACGGAATTTTAAAGTAATACTGCGTGTAATGATTTGAATCAAGTAAATTTACATACAATATAATGTAAGTACATCTATTTTAACGTCTATTAAGTTAGCTGTACCTATCGATGTATTGTCACAATTCATTTAGTTTGTAGAGTGTGTGCAGTTCTGGAAAATAATTCGGAAACAATCCTAATTAAAGTGATATACAGGGCGCCTAAAAGTCCTTGACACATTTTAAAAAATCATAAAAACGCGGCAAATTGTCGTATGAATGTGCGGTTTGCACCATAATACTTTACAGGTTCAAGTATTTTTTATGAAATCGTAAAAAAAAAGAAATAAAAAAGTGTAATTATATTAAAGAAAAAAAAATACGTTGACGGTTGTATCGTCACAAAAAGAAAAAAAAAACATCTTGGGACGTGATTAATAATTTTGTTAAATATAAAACAATGTCTTTCATTACCAGAGTTCAATGTGTGAACGTTTATGTTGCTCGCACCACACCTAAACGGTACTAAAATCCATTTCATGTTCACAAGCGGTGCACACATTGAATTTCGGTAATGAAAGATTAATAAAAAAGATCAAACAGCTCAGCTTTCTGTTAAATACATGATTAAACATATATGTATGTTTAACAAATTGATTAAAGATCTCTGTGTTTTAAGTAAAATGATTAATCATCTTACATTATGTGTGTTTGTTCTTATTGCGGTGATACAGCCGTCAATGTAAATTACTTATACTTACGTTTTTTCCTTCTTTATTTATTTATTTATTTATTTTTGTTTTTTCTTTCTTACGTTGTCATAAAAAAGCTATTAAACCTGTGAAGTATTATGGTGCAAACCACATATTCATACGACAATTTGTTGCTTTTTTATGAATTATAAAATGTTTCAAGGAGTTCTCGAACATCCTGTATTTTAAGTAATCTGTACATAGTATAAAATGAAGTCCTCAAAAAGTGTGTGTGTGTTTGAACTCGCAAAACTCGAAAACTACCTGGCCGATTACGCTGAAATTTTCATAATTTGTTCCTTTAAGTCCTAAAAAGGTTTGCAGACCAGTTCGAATAAAATTCGATGAACAGTTCTTTTTTTATTCCAGTTTACGTCAAATTTTCACATAAATTCTCAAATATGGGGTGAAAAATTACTTGCACATATTAATATTACATATCGTTAGAAAGGGTAGAATTTTCCGCGTTCTACGCAATTTGTTTCAATGTTCTAACTTTATTCCGGCGGGATTTTTTTGCGTTTTAAGCTCGAATTTTTTTAGACTTAGCAGAAATTTAGGTATTACTTTCTTCATTAAATAAATCAATAAAAAGTGAAGGAATTTTCCCACAGCTTTCTTTTTGACGCCATTAGAAAAATCGCCCTTTTTTACTCCAGATAAAACTCGACCTATGGTCGAAAAAATAAGCTTTTATCTCGAATGGAAAAAAAAGTTACAAGCCTTTTTAAATCAAGTTTAAGAAATCTCGATTCCATTCAAGATGAGAACCATTTTCTTTCGCATTTTTAATTCCTTAAACTTATTTTATTTCGTGTTTCCATGCACTGCAAAAAAAAAAAGCTGTTGTTTTTACAGTAAAATACTGGCAGCTCGCATTCCAAAGAAAAACTGCAAAAATTACAATTCTAAACTGTAAAATTTGCAGTAATATTCTGTTTTATAACAGACTTTTACTGTGAAATTTACAGCGATAAACTGTAAAATTAGCAGTAATATACTGCTTTTTAATAGAACTGCCCTGTAAAACTTACAGTATCAAACTGTAAAATTAGCAGTAATATACTGCTTTTTAATAGAACTGCCCTGTAAAACTTACAGTATCAAACTGTAAAATTAGCAGTAATATACTGCTTTTTAATAAAACTGCCCTGTAAAACTTACAGTATCAAACTGTAAAATCAGCAGTAATATACTGTTTTAGGAATGATTTGACCTGTAAATTTAACGGAGATAATATGTAAAATTAACAGTTATATACTGTTTTGTAACGGAATTGCCCTGCAAAATCAACAGTATCAAACTGTAAAGTTAGCAGTATTATGCTGCGGAATCAACTGAATTGTGCCATAGAAGCAGCAGTAGTATACGGTTTTATAAATGATTTGTACAGTAAAATTAACAGCAGTAAACCATAAAATGAAGTGATCAATTTTTATGCAAAAGGGTTTTTTCACCCTATCGTTTCTTTTCATAGCCGAAATCACTGCTTTTACAGCTGAAGAACAATATCGAAAAGTAAAGCAATTGAGTCAGTATGTACGTTGTATAAATCAGCCTACATACGAAATCTGTTCCTTTTCTTAAGTTTTTCAACAACAAAAATAATGTTTTAGGCTATGAAAAGCGACAAATAAAGAAATATAAAACACTTTTACATAAAAATAGTTAACTGCTGCTAAATATATGTTTTATTGATATTAATTTCCTTGTACACAAAATAAATCAATGCCCCATCTCAATATTTTATAAACACATGTTAAAGAAGAAAAAGTGGTGCATTTTCATTTCTACAAAAAACTTTTAGCTCTATTGCAGACTTAAAAATTTACAAATTGAAGGAAATTGCAAAATATGGTCTGAAGCTTTATTTTAAGAACAGTTATAGCTTTTTCATAATACAAAACTTTTTGATCCATGGAGGTAGTAAAAATGAGAAAGGTTTTTTATATATAACTGAAAATACTACATCGTATCTTCACTAAAAGTACTTTTTTCACTTCCAGCATTATTGTAATGCTAAAATGTGCAGCATAACGTGAGAAATGTTTTTCAATATGCAGTCCATTAAACCTTTAAGTTTATTTTAACTTGATGCATGCAATTATATGCATTTATTTTTCTTTTATGGTAAAAGAGAATATTTTCATGGTTTTCTTCTTTTTTTAATGTTATAAGTTGCATTTGGACCTACTTTATTTGAAAAATACTAGTAAACTAATTTTATTTCACACCATATGTGCAGTATGCAGCATTTAGACTGCACAGAATGGTTTTTATTCTAAACTGATTATTATAGATTAGATAATACTTTATCCTATTAACCTTTTAAAATTTACATAGATAAAAACTATAAATATGTGACGGTTTAAAATTTCAGAGCTACTAAACAGAAACAATTTTTCACTCGGTATAATAAAATCTGCAGGTTTATGAGTACTAGTATTAAAGTTAAAAATTGGTTTTACTACTACAAAAATTATATAACTTTATATTATGTTATACTGTTTTCATGAGAAAAAATGAAACATTCACACCATTAAAAATTGCCAAATCATTTTATTTCGTATACATCACCTATAAATATCGATTAGTAGTTTTTACAGTGAAATTGAAGAAATTCATTTAAAACCGAATGCTAATTTTTTCAAATCCAATGTTTTTACATTACAAACTTGATTCTTCTTTGTGACATCTTTGTCGACTTAGGTGCCATCATTAGGCCTTATATCATGAAAGCATCTGTCAAAATAAAAATTGTTAGAATCTCATAAAACTTGTGGACACCAAAAAACATTCATGGAAAAATCAAATTACGTAGGTATAAAAATACGCCCTAAAATGATTAAAATTATGACTCTGAATGATCTGAAATTAAGATTGCCTTGGGAGTTGCTTTTATTTTGAAACCGCTTAATATATACCTAAATTGTAATTGAATCGTTTATTTCAGGAACCAGTTAAGCGCTAAATATGTTGTTTTAAGGAGAAAAAAAAACTGCTGTGCAGCAATTTGGAAACTACGCAATTGAAACGGTGGTTTATTAGTGTCTAATTATAATAGACCTAATCTGAATACTTTACATAAGAACTCAAAAAAGAAAAAGAAAGACCATAATCTTACATTTTATATTCCATGTCAAGAAATGCATTTATACTGGTTTCTGAAATACAATTCAAAAAAATCCTTCTAACTTTCGGTAGTTTTGAAGGATTTTGTAATACATAGGAGACCGTTGATTAAGAGAAATATTTATTTTTTTCAATCGGATAACTGAAGTGATCGGTGATTGGGAGAATATATATCTTAAGGATAATAAAACTTAAAACTAGTTTCTTCTTATAATAGGCTCCAGATTATTGGATTGCAATATGTTTACTTCAAAGCAATAATTAGGATGCGGTAGAGAATTATTTTTTTAGAAAATGGAGCAAGGTCGACGTTTAGGACAACCAATTGGGAAATATTGAGGTATTCATTTAAAATAATGAATACTGCATGTAGCCTCTTTTAGCCCCCCCCCCTCCCCGAGTTGCTATAGTGGCACTGAAAACCGTAGATGTTTTTTTTCTTTCTTTTTCTTTAACTCATATTCCATTCCAACATTTGTTAACAGCTCGAGCTATGTTCAACTGATACCAGCTTCATATTCTTTTTCTTCGACAGCTGCCCATTATTAGAAATCTGAATATGAAACAATGTGTGATGTAAAATAATTTAGATTTCTGTACTTAATATGAAATATTTTACTTGTAATTTTTAAAATATTTTATTCCACAATTGTGTTATTATATTGTTTAAATTTAATTTTTTGGAGCTTTTTTTTTTTTCTAAGTACTAAGGAACTGCATAAAAAAATCATTTGAGTTGAAATAAAATAATACCGTAAGAGCATTCTATTTTATATCTGTCTTAATATTTAAGCATAATTTAAGATGTTTCATTTATATTTTATGTCTTTTAAAATGTGGACGCCCCTCCCCCCCCCCCCGTTTTGAACAGCTATCGATATCCCCATTTAATCCGCCAGCGGCTTTTTTTTTTAAGTGCTACTTCTTTTGATATGATTTAGACAATTTATCTTTAAGTTTTTCAGAATTTACCTGAAACTCGGAAGAAACAATTCTATATTCCCAAATCAAGATGACTTAGTTAAAGTCAATTCAGTAAAAAGTGAAAATCGATCAGAAAAGTTGAAAGTTTTTAACAAAAGAATAAATCGACAAACATGTCAAGAAATAGATTAAATCTGATACTGCCAGTTCTAATCATTAAGAAATTGCAAGTCAACATTTGGCCCGCCGTTCTTGTTGTAAACAATGCTACCCTTCGTGGAAATGCTTGCCAGAAGACCGCACCTCTTTTAACGGGGTCCGGGACACAAAAATCCTCAAATTTTGCAATTTTTTTTTATAATTTGAAAAATTGCTCCGTTTTTTTCTGCTGAAGAGGACGTTTGAATCTTGTTTCTACCTTAAATAGAACGAAAGTTATAGTTATTTTTGTTGCATGCATCTAACGAATGTGTACATAACTTTGAAACTTTAAACGCGTTTTTCTCCATGATGCAATTTTTCCCGATTTTCTGCATTCAAACTCTTATAAGTCAGGAACCGATAGAGATAAAGTTATGAAACTTGGAGCATATCTTTTTCAAGCCATTTACTTTAATTTTTATTCGGCGAATTTGAAAAAAACGTTTACTGCAAAAATTATGATTTTTTTTAAAAAAAAGTATCTTTGAATTTTTCGAATTTTTCTTCAAATATTTTTTATTTTTTTATTGAATCAATATTTTTAAAATCGCCGAATAAAAATTAAAGCTTAGATATTTGTGCATACTTTTTTGAAAAAAAATTGAAAATTGACCAACAATATTTTGAGTTATAGCAATTTAAAGCAACCCCATTTTTTTGAAAAAAACTAATTAAATTTAAATAAAAAAATATTTTTTTTGATATTTATGTTATGATTGTGCTTATTAAATAAAATGATGAATCAGTTCAAAAAATTTCAAAACTCTAAAGTACATAATAAAAAAAAATTTCAAAATGTGTCCCGGACCCCCTTAACTGTAAATTTAAATATGCTCACATTTGCAAAATAACTGCTTTTTATTTACATTACAATAAAAATAATCTATAATTTTGTTTGATAAGTGTCACAAGTCTGAATATACGAAGAAAGTTTTATACGCTGTAATACATCGTACTTTAAACTCGAATCTTTATTGTTGCTCTCATTATAAAGTTGACTTTAAGTTTTGTTTCTTTAAATTTTTACAAACATACGTACAATAAATAATAAAGTACTTAACATTCTGATTTGGTTCCTTCAATTTTACTAACATGTAAAAACAAAGAATCAGTGCTCCAAAATTTACTGGAAAATAAAAATAAAAAAATAAATAAATAATGAAATAAATTACATTCAATTTAGCACTCACAGAAATTTCTATATTCCGGTGATTCTTGAAATGATATTATTCAACTACCCATAAAAACCAATATTGAATTACAAGTTTAAAAAACCCAGACGTAAATGAATTGTATGATCCATCACATTTAAATCAAAACAAAATTTAGTTTATCTTGTTCCAATACATAGTTCTTGATTGTAACATAAAACCTGACAACGGGCACACAAAAATCAGCTTCAGGGGCCCAATATGGCACACAGACCGTAGGATAGGCTTTAGTGGCTAAGAACGCCCTAAAGCTCAAAAGCATTTGTAATTACAAATTACATCCTGAAACATAAAAATATAAATGAAAAAGGTACTTATAAACTTCCATTACCGGCATTCATGTCACTAAGTGAATCATCGCAACATCGTTCAGACTAGAGGCTTCTTTGAAATTCCAAGCGGAACACAACCACGAATTGCCATCTTGATAAAATGAGACCATCCATTCAATTCTGGTCACAAGTTACGTAGTTCTTTACATTTGCACACCACTAAACTCATAGAAATAATATTGCATTAGTGAATAAATTTAGATGAAGGAAATTCCGGCGGCTGGAATGAAATACTTTAAGACATGAATAAAAAAAAATAGAAATATATTACAGGCCATCCGTTTGTGTGCACAAATTATAACTTAAACATAATGGAATAATTGAAACATTTCAAAAAAAGAAAAAAAAAAAACCTAGAAAAATATGTCATTGCAATTCAAGCTTTATGTAAATTTTCCCTAGAGAAAGGTTTTGTAAAACAATCAGCTACATTATTTTTAGTTTCAACAAATTGTATTCCAAATTCATTTTTATCAATCAAATTCCTTAGGAAATAGTACCCCACATCAATCCCCAACATCTGCTTAGTTCTGCAATTTTCTATTGCAGAACTAGAAAAATCGATTGCAACTAGATTGATTAATAGTACTCTGTACTGTGACAATCTAAAATTCTGAACTCTTTTCGTAGCCAATTGATTTAAAATTCCTTTAACTCACATCCTTAGATTATTCACTAATTGAAATATACTCCGCTTCCATCGTTGACAGTTGTACGCATTTTTGTTTGAATGTACCACCATATTATTCGTACCCTATCCAAAAACACTACAAGCCCCTTCCCCCCCCCCCATTGAAATCCGGTCGTCGTGATTCGAGGCGTAATCTGTATCAGAATGACAATGATTTATTCAATTTACAGACAAAATTTAGATTTCAGGGACGGACAAACCTTTCAGGTTGTTTCACAAATCTCCTCTTTTACATCCGCATATAGATACTCATTGCAAACATCTACATGGAAATGGACTCAATGTAGCTTATACACAAAAATTGAAAAGAAAGCCTTAATGAAAGGAAAGGAAATTACTGGAGAGAACACTTTCGAAAAGTACCCCCCCCCCACCTGGTGGGTATTTAAAATTACCAGTCTGGTCTTGAAGCGCATTATTTCATTCTGCTCATTTGTTTTTAAATTAAAAAAAAACATCTGTACCCTTTTTTCTTTCTAAAACTTTCATTCAGTGGAACCAATACGTAAACGTTTCTTTTTCATATCACCTGAATTTCTTGAGCCATTCCGTTTTGCCAATTTTAAATCTCGGAAATGTTAGCTTCTAGCATACTTGAATTATCCCCCCTATCTTCATAAAAATTCTATACTTTTCTTGAATTATCATCACAAGGTGAAATTAAAATATTTTGTGTCATATTCAATGTTATTTTCAGAACAATAAACCTCGGCTTCACGATTCGGACTTTAGAACCGTCGTGTCAATAGAATAATACTTATCCCTGTATTCTTTATTTTGCCTTGGACTTGCTTTAACCCATTTAATTCTCAACATGCTATTTTATAATTTTCAGGATATTCTTCTACTTCAGATTTACTCAGTAGTGAAATAAAACTGTGTCCCTCTGTTTCTCGTTCCTGGGGGGGGGGGGGGGGGGGGGGGGGGGGGGGGGTTCGTCCAGAATTTATTTTCATCGAATTTAACATTCAGCGTTTCTGTCACTTCGCGATTTTTGAGATCCCAAATTCTGTAACCTTTCGTATGAAACGCATATCTTACCATGACTCCTTGTTGAGTTCTCATATCCAATTTGTTTATTTTCTGTTTTGGAAGTCCAATATACGAAATGCATCCAAAAAAAAAAAAAAAAAAACCCGGGAGTGTTTAATAGATGGCTTTCTTACCCCAAATAGCTCAAAATAGGTTTTGTTTAATAGATGGCTTTCTTCCTTCAAAAAGCTCAAAAAAGGGTTTGGTTTTTCCTTTTAAAGCCGCTCTCAATTAATGTTGACTTATAGTGTTCTATGACGCTACTTCGTTAATTAGAGGATTTGTTGGTTTTTTCGATTCTTATGCTTTGGTTGCTAAGGTAAATTTCAAACCGGGAGTTCAGAAATTCCTTTCCGTTATCGGAGCTTTGCCACAAATCTCTCTTATCTTTTGAAACCTGACAAAATGTTCTTAAACCTCACTTTTCTTCTTAAAGAAATAAACTGGAGAGTTTCTTGAAAAATCGTCTATTATTGTGAAAATAATCGCCCCCCCCCCCACTTTAAAGAACTCAACTGCTAAGGAACCCATCGTATTCAAATGCAAAAGATCTTACCGGGTGTTGACTTGAATCTCCGTTACAGGTTTAAACGAAATTCTCCGTTTTTTTCATTTTACACGGATAACAATCTGACATATTTTTACTTTTGATAAGCAGTGAAAGACAGTGAAGTACAGAATCACACTTTTCATTATTTATAATATACTTTTTGTCTTCATCCTGAACATGTTGATGCCAAAATTTAAGACTCAAAAGTTAAAATGTAAGGAAACTGATGAGTTTCAAGGTTGTAAGAGTTTCAAATTCTACTGTAGTTCTCGAGCATCTACTTTTCTAAATGAGCATGCCCTTCAAAGCGAATAAAATATGACAAACAATGCATAATAATGTAAATATTCTACTTTAAATTTAAAAGCTGTAATTTTGACGAGAACGAAACACTGCCAGATCAGAAATGAAAAGCTGAAAATTTTAAAACATAGCCAGGCACGGCCTGAACTTAAATATGTTGGGAAGGCGTATAATCTCAATTTGAAAAATGGAACTTAAATATTTGCCGATTGATAAAATACTGGTAAATGCACACATTAAGTACGCACAATTAAGTACAATATCTAATGAAATTTGCACATTCGAGAATTTAAGAATTGGGGAGGTCATAGAGACTTCCCGTGACCTCCAATCGAGTGCCTTTGAATATAGTTTCTAAAATTATTTTTACGTTCCCAAGTTTCAACGGTACTAGTGCAATTTTCCTGAAGTAAAACTTTAATTTCCTGCTGACGCAAATATAAAACTTTTAAAACACAAGGGTTTCGTGTTTGCATTTTAAGATGCTTATTTTTTGAGGGGTTTTTTTTTTTTTTTTTTGAGTTCTTTATTGATGATTTTTTCAATTATTATTATTTTACTTTCGACCGTTAAGTATGAAAGCTGGCTCCAGATTTCAGAGAATTTTGAGTCGTTCAGACATCAGAGTATTGTATTTCCACAGTGTGAAATTCTTCAACAAAAAATATCAGTAAATTGTATACTGTTTGCATGTCTCTCTGTCACGTTGTTATTTTATTTATTTTCATTTTATTCATCGAATTATGTATAAAAGCTACTGATGCTATAACGTAAAGTTTTTCAATAAAATGGTTAAATGCAAAATGTTAAAGAATTTAAAACTGAACATAAGAAAGAAAAAAAAACAGAAGAAAGAAGTCAATCGCGATATGTTAAAAATTCACTAGAGAAAATAAAAATTTAAATTTTAAGTACTGACATAGTATATAACACAAAATATAATCGTACACAAAGTTTAATGTTCTAATAGCTTTAAATACGATCAAGAAAGGAATTGATTTATTTTTAAATAAAATTTGAGTTTCAGAAAATGTTTAAAAACTATCACACATGCAATAAAATATTCAGAATCACAACAACTACTCGGATTTTTGCTAGAAAGCAATCGCTACAACTTAGCAACTATAAGAAATTGCAAAGTCAGCATCAACGAATATTAGGATACGAATTGCGATTTCAAAATAAACTGTTATTTTACATACATTCTCGATGATAAAGAAAACTATATTTTGAGGAAAAGGGAATGAATATAATATAACCAGCACTTACCTTTAACATGGATTACAGTCTCAGTAGTCCTGCCTCAGCACACCCGAATCATCAAAAAACATGGCTGCCAATATCTTGAATTCATTAGTTTCTGTTCCCGTATGAAAGAAACACCTTTTGCGCATCGTTTTGCGCAATCTAAAATATTTTTACAGTTTTTATCTGTTATTTAGCTGAGCAGTATTAAACTGTAGGAAAAAGCAGTATATTACTGTAAAAACAACAATTATTTTTTGCAGTGGTGGTTACGCATTTTAAATTCATCTTTCTGGCTTTAATTTCTCAAAAGTAGAGCCGCTATATAGATACCGCTATAGTATACATAAGGGCCTTATTTAAAAGTATTTTAATATCTGTCGTCATTGTTTGGAAGGGAAATAATGTTTTTTTTATTTATTTTTTACGCCTGATTGTTGAATATACGTCACTTGAAACAATGTTTATTTTCAAGGGTAATCGGCAAAGCCGGCAACGTAGCTGTAAATAAATAAATACCTTTGTGCCAAGGCAAATACAGGAAATATCCAATGTTGTTTGCACAAATAAGCATATTACTGAATACACGGGTTTCGAGGTTTCAAGGAACCCTTTTTTCAATATCAAAGGTGTGAGCTTCTATATGTAAAAACATGGATGTATTTACATCTAGATGCTCGCACCTTTGAACTGAAAAAGGGGTTCATTAAAACCCCGAAACACGTGTATTTTGTAATCTACCTATTTGTACTAAACAACGTTGGATATTTCCTGTTATCCAGTATTTGGTAGCTTGTATTCAAATTTTTGTTGTGCAATAATATTAATTTGTAATTTTTTTCTGTACAGGATTCATGTTAAGTTGAGTTGTTGTTTTTAATTTATTAGTATCATTAAACAAGAAGTACTTTATTTTCTTCTGCAATATACAATTTGTGCTTACTTCTTTTTCAGATAAAAATAGCAGAACTATTATGTAACTAGAAAGTCGCCCGTGAAGGTATGACGGGTGAAAAGTGCTGCTATTCTTCTACATTTGAAACCATTGCCTGTCTGGTGATATTTTGATAGCTGGAATCGTAATCGTAACCCGAGTGGATGAACCCGTAGGCAGCGTAGGATGAACCCGTTAGGCTCCAGTAGGCAGCGTTCATTGTTGATCATTTTTTCGATTCTTCATTCCCCTGAAATGACACAGTCTTACCAGTAAAACAGTTAAGTTACCGGATCGACTTCAGCTTTGTCACAATGAAGCTTTTCCTGCATATTAAACATCACCAAAACATATTATCAAATTTTCATGCCGTGGCGCGAGTTTCATTGTTGAAACTCGCAGGTTAGTCGATCATTGGCTATTATATATATGAGGAGAACAATATTTTTAGTATATAAAAGAGCTAAAAAGGGTATCTTAAACGAAAATATTCGAGTTACATCCTTAATATAATTTTGGGAGGGGGAGGGGAGGCCCTTGCCCCTATCAACTTCTACAAGGCGGTTATTTCATCCTATTTCTGTGTTTTTTTCCTTGAAATTTTGTATAAAAACTCGAAAGAAGATCTGTTAAGACCAGGGCTGTGGAGTTGGAGTCGAAGAGTCAGAGTCGGACTGATTTTCGAATAAAAGAGCCGGAGTCGGAGTCGTTAGAAAACATGCCGACTCCGACTCCGGGCTTCTTTTTTTCTTCCCTTTTCACTGACTCTCCTTGCATGTTCTAAAAACTGACTACCAATTTGTTTGATTACATGTATAAAAAGATACTAATGAGAAAATAACTGCCACTATGGCAATCAGCTAGCTTGAGTGCTTACCGAACTTTCTGTAACTGTCCCCTTGTTTTCTTGCTTTTTTAACTTAACTAATAGTACCTGTCAGCAAATGATTTTGTTGCCCAACATTTTCAAATAATCACTTTCAACTAAAAATAGAAATATAGTGTTTTGTTCGATCTCAGTTATAAAATAGTAAAAGAAACGTATCAAATTAGTAAGTCGAGACCCGTAGCCAAGATTGAAACGTTTAAGGGTGATCGGCAAATTCAAAGAAGTTCTTGCGCGAAAACACGAATCCAAAAGTTTCGATGAAATAATCCATTGTTTTTTTCTTTATTAAGACTATTTCTATAAGCTTGGTTCTCACTAAAAAAAGTATGGAACAAAATAAGTGTAAATGATTTCTTGATTACAACACTCAATAATTGCAGTTAATCTTAAAATCTTCATATTGAGGTTAATTCTAAAGCAGCTAATAAAATTTAAATTAAAAATTTAGCGAAGAAGAAATATAGGTATAGTAAAAGCGATTCGAACAAATTTGTATACCGCCGCATTTTGTGTAAAATTAGCTCCTGATGTATATGTGCCCTATTTTCATTGAAATTTTATTGATGAAATATAATTTAAAACATATTCGCGAAAATTTTCAGAATTAAAGTACAGTCGAGCCCGCTTAATGGAATATCGGATAATAGAATATACCGCTTAATGTAATAAAATTCCCATGTACTAACCGTTCATGTGTGTTATTTTTATCCCGGATAATGGAATATTCCGCTTATTAGAATACTTTTTCCTGGCAAATTGCCTCTTACATTAAGCGGGCTCGACTGTACTTATATTTTTTTTATGAACTCTGAAATTAACTTCGGATGTCATCTACCAGATGGTTGTCACCCGGGGCAAACCACCCCCTCTCAAGAACTTGGCTTTAGAAAAAAAGCTTTTTTCCTCTCAAGTTACAGTTTTCAAAAATTGAAAACACACGATTTGATCAATATCTATTTGTTAATCATTAAAAGGGTGCAAATTACAGATAATCCTTTTCAAATTTTTTAAATAGATTTTTAAGTCATCTCACTTTTTAACTCGTAATTTTTAAATTGAATTTCTAACGTTGTATGCGTCTTGGTATGCGCGTTTCGCATTTTGTCTTTACAATAAAAAACAAAATGCGAAATTTTCATAAAAAGGAATTAATATTTCAATCTCTGTTTAGAGGTTTCCCCTTCCCTTGAAGGGAGAGAGGGAGTTGAAAAAATACAATTAAGAAAAATTAAAAAAAAAATCCGGAGTCGGAGTCGAGCGTTTCAAAGTCCAGGAGTCGGAGTAGGGGTCGGAGTCGGCCATTTTTCTTCCTCCTCCGCAGCCCTGGTAATACAGCAGTTTCAAGATTTACATCGAAGCAGAAAAATCAAAAGATCAGGCACTGCTTTCAAAAAAATTACTTGTTGAATTTGTATTGCTTTCTGGCAGATAATATCTATGTTACCGTGTTTTAGAGGTATTTTAAAAATCACATAAAAATATTTTGGAAATACAGTTACACAATTGAATTTGGATAAAAAACCAATTAACCAGGTTAATTTTTCTTTTTTAAATGTATATTTTGTACTTAAAATACACCACCAGCTCAGTTATTCCATCCGAGGACTGCAGTTTCGTGCTTTTTTAGCACTCATCAGCCCGGAATAGGAATGACATGAGCTGGAGGCGAAAAACCTCTTAAGAGAGCCAAAAGAGCCATATTTTGTGTTGCATATTTCTAAATACTTATTGTTTTGTACATAGTTAAAATAAACAAGAACTAACAACGTTTACTTTCACAAAATTGCATGTTACTGTAGACAAGTATTTCGACGTTACAAGGAACACATTTTTCATTGCACAATATGAGCTTATGAATGAATTTAACTGTTTCCCTATTACGTTTTGTGAATGTCAGTTAGAGTCGTCTTTGCTCAAGTTTTGAATTAATTTAGAAAATACAAAAAAAAAAAAAGGAAAAAAAATCATTTTTAGTGAAAACTGAATCCAGCTTTGTGACGGAGAAAATATTAAAAGGCTAATGCTCTAGGAATTCTGCTCAAACAGTTAATCGATTGATAAATATTCCATCACGCAAGTTAAAAACAAATTATTCTACTAATTTGCTCTGAAACGGAGTTGCTGTTGAAACGGAGTGAACTTTTATTTCATAGCGCTTGAAGCACTTGGGTGCACCTCTTTTAAAAGAAGACTCTAGTAGAATAAACTTCCAGTTTTAATTTTCAAAAATTTAACTTTAGAAATACGTATGCAAAAATAATGAAATCCTTCAAATTTCTGGAAAATAGCATTACATATTTTAAAAAAAGTCGCCACGCTTCAAAGCAGATTGCTTTACTTTAAAGCATTGCGTGATTGCTGGAAAAATATTAAATTAGAAAGCATTGAAAAGTACTTTAACACACAAGTACATTTTCTAATAAATTATTTATTTCAAGTGTAAAATAAGATTATGGGATTTCGGCGATAAAGAACGTTAATCCTAATCAATTGAATTATTAGCATTTTGAAGGAAGCAAACCTTAATTTAACATTTTATGTTTTAGTCCTGAGCATTTTCATCTCTTACATTAGGCGAATTTTCTGAATATGAGCTGTCAAACTTTATTTTGATAAAATAACTTGAAATACTGCTTAATAAGTTACCCTTAATCATTTTTCACGCAATACTCATACTAGTGGTTTGCTAAGCAAGGGTTATCAAAATAATGCTCGATACTATGTAAATTATTTATAAGATTTTGTTTGATCAAAGATTTGGCGTGCAATTTAAGCAATGTTTATATGTTTTTGTGTCAGTTATAATATTGTCCAACCACGAATTGTATGGAATTTTCAAACGTCCAGATGAGACGAATCTATCTGAATGAGGGGGAAAAGTAAAAATTTGATACGTGTATTCTGCTCATTTGAATGAGACTCTGCTTCTGCAAAAACTGACATCGGTAAAAAATAATAGATTTGTCCATTTCCGGTTGTAAAACGGATGTATGTCTTTCCATACAATCCGTGGTCAGACAGTAATAAGTATATCTGACATATAGTAATTTAAGAATTTTTTGATTGGTATAACACTTGGGCCGGTGTCCTTCAACTTATGTTCGGTCAAATCCCTTTGAGTCACATTTGGTATGTTAATTCCTGAATTGTAAACCTCAACAATCGATATAAGCACCGAAAGACCAGAAATACACATTTTTACCAAAAATTGTACATAAAATTTGCATGCTGAAAATAAAAGAAAGTAATGTAAATAAATAAAAGAAAATAATAGTACTTGCCTTGATCTCGCGTGCCAAATTGAAACGATGTGCAATCGCTTGTGGTTCAAAAGTTGTAAACGCGTTTTTTCATATCACTCATCAATTGTCACCCTTTACATGAACTTTCACAATCATCCTCCTAAAGTACTAAGCGTAATAAAATCACTCATTGTAGAGGAAAGCGACTCAGAGCAAATGCTCCAAACTTTACTTTATAAGAAGAATATGTGAAGAACGTACTTTACAATGACCAAATGTTGAAACTAAAGAAATAAATGATTCAAAAAATAAAACAACGAAAAATAAAATTGAATTTCAAAGACGAGGGTATACGCAAAGATAAATGAAAATCGTGACAATGGTATGAATAAAAACAACCATGGAAATATTATGTTTGTTTCTTTGTTCTGAAAACGAACTGCATATTTTTTCTGGCAAGAATATTTCTTCAAGCAACATTCTTATCTGAAAATAGATTTTTTTTGGCTACATTTGTGATTTAAATCTGCTGTGCGTCTTAGGAAAAGGAACTGAGTGATGTCAAATCGCAGAAAGAAAAATTAGATTACCAAAACTTTCGAAATTCTTTTTCTATTTTCTATTATTCATGTTCGCTTTTTAAAAGATGAATTGAAATATTTTTGTTTTCAAAGTTCCCCTGCAACTGAAATTTTTAATCAATATAAATGAAAGTTTAAAAACATGTTTAATTCAAACTCTTTCAATGAATCAGAACATTACTTTATGCAGTGTTAAAGATTTAAACTGAAGTTGCTCTTTTGATCCCGTGTAACATTGGTGCAGTGTTTGTAATAAGTATTGATTCTTATGCGCTAATTGTAATCAGTTTCATTCCCGTTTAAAGACTTTCAGTGCGAATATCCTTCGGATAAACCGGAAAAGGGACAACTAAAATTTTACATGATCATGGCAGTTGCCATTTTGCTAAATGGCTCAGAGACATGGTCGCAAGGTAGAAGAAGAATCCTGGCAGCTGATAAAAATGAATGAATACCGCATTTTTGAAAAAAAACGGTGGAAAAAACATATAAAACATATGAAACGAGGTGGACTACTTAGAGATGCCTTCTACTACAGGCCAAAATGCAATCAAGACCTCGGTAGGCGTAGCAAATTGTGGTTGGACCGAGAAGCTGGAATGTCCTTGATGATGATGATGATCGCTACTTCCCACGCCATTTAAATTTATCTGTATTGCTGTTACCTTTTTTGCTTTTGGACAAATATGTATAAGTTGTTTTCACATTTCGATTAATTGTTGAAATAGTTCTAAACTAACTACTTACCGTCAAATGGAAATTGAGGACTCTTTGCTCACTTTAAAAAAAAATAAATAAAAGTTCGTATCTTCCAGTGTTGTTTCATATTTCACAACCCAAGGTTTGGACGTACTTCTGTTGATTCTTGAGATTTATGAGTTGCCCGCTACTAGTGAAGTATGAGCATTCATAAAGGATATATTTTATCCGGTCGAGTGATTATCTAGACTTAAAGACAAGTGGGTTTTACTTCCTTAAAATGTTCTTTTGCCACGCCAAATAGAAAAACTAGTGAGTATCAAAGCTAATATTTATCGTTTACTAATTCAATGAAGATATAAAATATGTTTGGCTTTTGTTTAAAATGTTTATGGAAAAAGTGCTTTTGCGCTAGACAATGCTACCCATCTGTATATGCTGGTCATAGGGTCATTTTGTCTAGATTATTTTCCTTCTGGAAGATAAATTACTTCAGGAGATTTGCAATCAACGCTTTTTTCACAATCTTTAATTCAAAAGAATCTCAAAAGTTCATACAGGAATTTTCACGGACGGTTCGAAAATATGTGATGGAACAGCATCAGCATTCACCCACATCTCCAATACTCAGGTTGTCTACGATTGGTCAACCAAACTAACTGTAAATAATTCAGTTTTTCAAGCTGAACTTTTCTCAATTTTTCACGCTTTACACTATATCGCATCAAAAAATATTATCTTGAGCACTACAATATTCGCAGATAGTATGTCTTCTCTCAAAACGATAATGGACCCGATGCATACCTCAAAGTTGGTCAGAGTCATTCAAACTCTCTACAGAGAAAACCCAAACATAAAACTAAACTGGATTAGAGCTCATATGGGACACTTCGGCAATGAACGAGCCGACTTTTTAGCTAAAACTGCAGCAATGACTCTTACACATCCATTCGTCTATAAAATTCCTCTGTCAAAATCTTTCCTCAAATATCTCCTCTGATCTGAACTTCTTCAAAATTGGCAGGAAATCTGGGACACTGCAGAAACTGGTCGGAGAGTTCATGATTTCCTGCCAAAAGCTAAAACAACGCTGCAAACATCCAGTAGAAGTACAATTTCTCAGTGCACATGGACCATTTCCATCGTATCTACACAGATTTAAGTTAATTAGCTCACCATTATGTGTATGCAGTCAACCTGGAACTCCTGAACATTACATATTCAACTGTACTAACCAGCTCTTTCCATTGCACTTACAATTCCAACTTTTCTTTCTCCAAAAATATTTCACACATTCTGTCTCATCCAGTTACACGCAAGAATATGATAAAATAATGTCACTTCTCATATCTCAAGCAGATGACTTTAAATATCCAGCCTATAAACTTTCAAAATTGCCGTTTACATTGTATTTGGGACATTCCACGGTATTTTTGACATTTATGTCAAGTCCGTAACGTGACCTTTTTTGCTATAACTTTTTAATTTACTGTTTGATTAGCATATTATTTATTTTGATCTTTTCCTACCAACACACCAGCTCATATTAAAATAATTTGCAAAGCAAACGGTAAATTAAAGAGTTACGGCTGAAAAAGGTCACGTTATGAACTCTACATAATGTCAAAAATACCCCATTTACCAGCCATTCCAGTCTTATTTAGCTTCTTCACTTGTATATTAGTTCTTTTTATTTAGTTCTTTTTATTGTTTGTTATCTTACTATTGTTATTGGTTTTTGTAATTATCAAAATTGTTACAGTGAGTGTCGCTCGTGATCTGTTCTGTTCCCCCCAGTCACCACATCCGGTTAAATCCTCACCGGGGTTGGTACGGTGATGATTGGTGGGGTTTAAATAAAGTAAAATAAAGTACAATTATATGGAAGTTCTTTACTTAATAAACGTATCAAATAATTAAGTAAAACGTGAGACCGCTGACTAAAAGTAATATGAGCATTCATAAAGGAAATTTTTATCTGGTCGAGTGATTTTCTGGACTTAAAGACAAGTGGATTTAACTGTCTTAAAATTTTCTTTTGCAAAGCAAAATAGAGAAACTCGTGAGTATAAAAAAAAAGCTAGTATTTATCGTTTATTTATTCAATGAAGATGTAAAAGATGTTTGGCTTTTGTTTTAAATGTTTAGGAAAATAGTACTTTTTCGCTAGGCAATGCTAGTCCTCTGTATTTGCTAGTCATAGGGTGACTTTGTCTAGATTAGCATTCTTCTGGAAAATAAATTACTTCAGAAGATTTGCAATCAACGCATTTTTCAATCTTTAATTCAAAAGAATCTCCAAAGAAAAACGATTGTTATTAGGCTATTCAATGTGTACCCTTAACATGCAATGATTATGTGGGTTACATTTACTGGTCCTCTTCCTTCAGAAAATCAATCTGCAGAAGATTGGTAATCAACATCTTTTCAAGCTTTCTTATAGAAAAAGGACCTCAAAAGAAATACGAAAGTTGTTGAACAGCGATAGCAGTAAAGACATTTCCTTTCACATACCTGCTAAATATCCAAGGAACAAATGCAGTACATTTTTTAGTATCCCTTTAAGTACATCATATAGAAGTTCTTTACTTAATAAACACATCAAATAATTAAGTAAAACGTGAGATCGACGACTAAAAGTTAAATTAATGCTCTACATTCAGTTGAAACTAGTTTTTGATCAAATTTAACAAGCTTCGATAATGTTGCTAGATTTTGATGTACTAAAGTTTGGACTTTGGCAGAAAGCTTTCACACCATTCAGTATCTGGACAATATTTATACAAACACAATTTTACAGGGTTTTTTTCCACAATTTTCCCTAAAAAAAGGGATTCCCCCCCCCCGATTTATAAAATCCAATAGAGTTTTAATAAAAATCGAGAGACCGGGAGATATGCTCAAAATCTAGGAAACGAGTACAAAAACCAGTATACTCAGCAGGTTTGCATTAGAGCTTTCCAAATAAAATCGATGGGAATACTGAAATCAAACAACTACCACCGTCTTTAACAAATGGAGAATCTGGGTTTGTGGCAATTTGAGGGAAAAGTGTTCATACTATACAATAATGATTAATATCTGCAAAATTGGTGATTTTTGTTTCAAAGTTAAATTCAAGACTTATGAAAATCAAGCTTAAAGTCTTGTCAACATATTCAGCCTTGAAAGCCTATTCATGTTCATTGCATACGTTTCAGAAAATCTAATCTTCGTGTTGCATTCTACTAATGAATCGAATTGAATAATAATAAGAATAAAGAAATAAAGTACAGGTGTCTCTCGTATTGCACGGTTAATTCGTATTGTGTATTATTAAAACTGTGTTATACGACACTTTGTTTTTGCAAGTAGTTTTATTGAAAAAAAAACAAAACAAAATACAATCTTTTAAAATTCGTTTTATATCAAAACCGAGTAGTATGTAATAACTGAAATTTAAAATTAAAGTTTTGTACCGTGTAATATCGAAAGCATGTTGTATAAGTAACGACGAGGGACGCCTATAATTTTTTTTGAACCTTTTGAGCTACATGTTTTGCTCAGTCTATTTGTGTACCAACTCTGGTTTTGAAAATATCGATCTAAACTGGTTAAAACTAACGCAAGCATAAAGACATAAAACCATTTGCTAAGAATTGTATTCCCTCTCTGATTTAATTACTAAGATATGAATGAAAGACAAATAGCAATGGAACAGATAATTTTGAAAAGAATAACATTTTTGTGAATCAGTTGCTTGCTTACAAACATAGAAATTGAATTTAGGAAAGATAGAAATGCAAATAAAACTGCCCATATAATAAATAATAAAAGACATTTCTCGAGTCATTTTACGTAGGAGGAAATACTTTCCATCAAATTGTGTTTTTTAAACTATTTTTCTCTTCTGCGTTTTTGAAGTAGATTGATTATCGCATGAAATTGTTTTCTTTTGATTTGAAATATTAGAGTTTAAATGTAGTGGGAGATAGCAACTTTGGAAACGTCAATGCTTTGATCTCTTATGAAAATGGTTAAGACAATTACATTTGACATTTATGTTGATACAGTGAAATTTTGTTTTACATTTAGCGTAGTAACAGTTAAAAAAATGCTACATTGTTTTGTTAAATTCTTCTTTAGTTAGTTTAAAAATAATGGGCCAAAAATACTCTTTTTGACATGTATGTCAATGGTTTTATTACTAGTACTATGGTTTATGCATTTAGTAGGTATAAATACATAAAAAATATTGTATTGGAAAAAGTTCTTACAGTAATAAAAATTAGCTGTTTTTCAGCGATAAAACATGAAATTAAACCATATTAGTAGTTAAGGCAATAAAATGTCTTTGTGCTGAAAAGTAAAGTAAGAAATTACATCGTCAAAAAGCACAAATTTCAGATTACTGCAGACACGTGTTTCGGCCTCACAAGGAACGCCTTTTTTTTGCTGTCACGTCACACTTCTTCAGGACAAGGTGAGCCATTGCGTCTGAAGAATATTCTGAAGACTGGTTTTCTTCTAATGACTCTTCGTTGCACACAATGCAAGGTTTTCGTTACAGAAAAGACAACAAAAGTATTATTTACATTTCAGGAGAGAGAAATTAACACCCATAGCACCGGTGAGAATCGAATCCACGACCCTAGACATATAGAGCACTTGTTTCCGACGCTTGGACACTGTATTTTCAAATACTTAATTTCTTATACTGGTGGGCATATTCAAAAATATAGTGCTATAGAAATCCTAGAGGAATGTTCTTCCAAATCTCTAACAGTACAAATTAAATGATTTTCTGTTAAAGCAGCTCTTTATCCGCTTCCTCCATAGTATCATAGCAAGATACACAATATTTATTACATATCTACGTGTCTTAAAAGTATTTTTACATTAAAGCGACATGATGGTTTTAAACAACTACTCTTAAATTAGCAAAAACAAATACATTCTTTGATATTGACCTAAAGCATTGGAGGTAACTAGAATTCATGTTTCAGTACACTCTATATACGTTCATGTTAAGCTCCTGCTCTGTATGTATTTTTTATTTCTCAAAAAGCTTTAATGGTAGAAATTTTCAATTTTCACGAATCTTCCAAGTGATATCTAAGAATTTCTATCTTCTTACGGTCTTTCTCTGCCACAAGTGTCAAAAATAATGCAGTGAGAAGTAATTATATGTAAGTCGCCTTTTTTAAGTTTCGAGGACCTAGGTAGCCCTTCATTGATTTTTTTTTTCAAAATCATGCTGTATAGTAGCACTCATCAGAGCTTTTAGTACCATCTCTTGCTCTAAAATCGAGGATAGGTTTTCTTACCATTTCTACTGATCATCTCCAAATTTCTAATTTTGGCACTTAATCCTTTTCTTTCTCTCTGCCTCAAATGTGTTCTAACTTCTTGAAGCCATGTAGTTATTCCTTAGCCCTGTCTTAAGGGCGGACTTAACTTACTGCTAGATGCCCAAGCTTTGCCTTCAATTCACGAGATATCTGCCTCCAGCTCGGTTCACTATTCCAGACTGATGAGACAAGAGCGAAACTGCAGTCTCTGGATGTGAATAGCTTGACTGTCTGGTATGTTACATATAATTATGCCTTAGCCATGGCTTAGGAGCAGTAACTTACTGCTAAATGCTCCACTAATGCTGTTACTTCTGATCATAGGACAGTCACTTTCTACACTGTTAAAAATTCAGAAAGATTTTCTAGTAATTGTTACTGTAAAATGGTGGAATTAAACATCGCTGATTTTTACTGTAATTTATACCGGAGATATAAGCGATCCCAGCTCCAATTGGTTGCTGTGGCCTACCGAGGAAACCGTTAAATTTTACTGTTGCATTTGATTTTTACGGTAATAGTTACTGGCAACATGGATGCCCGTAACAATTACCGTAAATTTTCCGGAAAATTTTTAACAGTGTATATATATTACTTTAAGTATAAAATAATGTCAAAAAACTATTTAAATCTGTTTTCTTAATTTTTCAATTAATGAAACTGAAACTACATCAGATATTGAAGATGTTTTTTTTTTTTTTGGAAGTCTTTTCTGTACAAATAAGGTTTTATTTCATTTTGACGCAACTTTAATTACTAATAGTAGCTGAATAAAGAAGGCTAATTTATTCTAATTGCAGAAAAGAGCAGTAAATGAAATGCTGTTGTTGCGAAGTCTATTACCAATTTGCGTATAAAATAATTACTTCTCGTCCTGCCACATTATTGTTTAAGATAGTTAAATTTGACTTCACGTTTAAGTTAAAAAGACGTTAATTAATGGAAGATTTCTTTTAAAGCCGATTTACAGAAATAGAGTTAATTGCATTATTTAAATGTTGAAGACAAGTGGAAAAAAGCTTTTAAACAGTAATTTTATATTAAACCATTAGTTTGAATTGGTTATTGTTTGTAGTCATTTGGTCATGCGAGCTTCGAATTTAAGGGGAATATTGTAAAATAAAATTTGCAAGCAAGTAAGATTAGCTGTTTTAAAAACATATATGTTACTGACTCAGCTAAGATTTAATTTTTGAAATAAAAAAGGTAAATGCACAGTGCTTCTATAAGCAGAATAGCACTGTACAAAAACGTACAGGCAAACACGTTATTAAAATAATTAAATAAACGTATTTCTGGGTTAAAAGGAATTCCTTTTTTTGAGAAAAAGCGTTTTGCTCTTTTATACGCATGTTAGAGTGCAAAATAGATTAGAACGATGCTTCAGAGTACGTGTTAGGGATTTAAAGAGCGGGGATAGTTGGAACGTTTCTTTAGATTTTGATCAGTAACTTAATTGTTGTTGGACTTATTCTAATTAAAAACCACATGTAACACAATAATGAACTTTATTTAACTGTCAACAAGTGATCTAAAATGCCCCATGGCTTGGACATGTTGGAAGAGTGCATGGGGTTAGAATACAAGAAAACACTCAATCCTTCTCAATTATAATTTTTTTTCGAGTAATCTATTTATTATTTGGTATTAACGATATACATCCAACATAACTTCGACTTAAAATACGATTTTACTGAATGAAATTTTTTTTCAATATTTAACCATTGATTCATATCAATAAATTAATTTTTTTTTAAAAGGAATTGATTTAAATTAGTAGTTTTTCAGACACGTTCTAGAGATGGAAACAATTCTACTGCCAATTACATCCTGGGGGGAAATGTAATTGTATAGATTATACTGTATTTGGACTCCAAAAATTGTTTTAAATTTGAAAACATAATAAATTTGAAAGACAGAAATATTACTTGACTGGAAAATGGAACATTATAAAGAAATAAAAAGCAATGTTATTTGGATGTACAATGTAATATGTTGACTAATGTAGTTCATTTGAATAAATTGGGATTGATTTTGCAACGCTGTGCATCTATTTTCTATACAGCATTTTACCCCAAAAGCATGACTCATTTTCCCCTCCAAGATTACAGTAAGACACGAAAATGAAGCTCTTACAAATTGTTATTTTTTTAGAAAATAAATATTCTTTCAAGACAAAACATGTTTGATACTAATCACAAAAGTAGGTATAAGGCAGTGAAACGCCAAGGTATATAAGTGGTAAAATTAAAAATTTGAAGAGAACAAGTACAAATGTTAGGTGAACATCTCCTCTGTCTTGGCCAAGGGATATTTCTAGTAGCCCTGGTAGGTTCTGTTATGCATCACGGTTTAGAAAATTTTTTCAATGAAAGTCTACTTAGGACTTTATCTTTAAACGCATTTCACTCAAAACTGTAAAATGTCCATTTGCATCTCTCTGCTTCTCACTGCTTCATATAGGATTGTTCATAAAATAGTTGATTAAAAATAAAACTAATGTGGTATTTTGTATGATATAAAGTTAAAAAATTTGGCGTGTTCACCCAATTTACCTTAGCATTTAGTATCAGACTTAAGAATGTAAGATGAAAAAAAAAAAAAAAAAAACTACTTAGACTAATCAATAAACTATTAACTATTAAGATTTTAATTGTATTAAAAGTTTTAAAAAATCACGTTGTAGAGTAAGATTAGTATTTTCCATTTGGATTACGAATCTAAAGACAAAATTTATTAATATATCAAGGGTGCTCATTCGCCAAAAGAACGATAGTGCACGTCGTTGAAAGCTACATAATAACCTTCCTAAGAGCAATACCCCTAAAAGAAACCAATAACCCCTTAAAAGGTTCAAAGGTGCATTTTGAGCCATGCCATCATTTGTGGATAACTCTGATTACTTAAATGTGCTCAAAGCAAGATTAGTATACATTTGTTACTTTGAAAATATAATAAGATTTTGGCATCATTATACAAAAAATGTTAAATTGTTAATAAATTGGTTAACCAAAAAGTATTAAATCGTTTTGTACAGTCGAGAAGTCAAAAAATACCCTTGTCAACAAAGTGACAGAAGGAAAATCAATGCTGTAAACACGCCAATTTGAAAAAAAAAAAAAAAAAAAAAGCAAACTGTGCACATATAACGTTGTTTGTTTACTTTTAAGAAACATAATTACAGAAAGCAGGGAAGTGTAGTCCGAGCACAAAGTTTGAAGTAGTTGTGAATCCCAGAAAAGGACACTACTTTAATACACACTCAACTTAAGTTCATTATATGTTTTTTTAAACTAAACACATTAAAGTCGCTCTTCATATTGTACTAAATTAAATGTTAATAAAAGTAACAAAAGAGCAAAAACAAGTCAGTAAAAAACTAGATCTTGGGGAAGAATCGTTTTCTCTTTTTAAGCATACGCTTTTCTTCGAGATTACTTTCTGCGCAGTAGACTACAACCTTTTCACCGAGATCAGTGACGCAAAAAAGTTGCGATGAAGATTAAAATTAAAAACTTAATTAGGTTGGTCAAAGGCACATCAAAATAATTTTATGGGGTGATACGAAAGATATATAATTACACGTTAAGCTCTTATTTTGGGTTTCAAGGAAAAGGAGCTTTTGAAGAGGAATTCCTTTGATGTGCAGTTCTTTTATTTTGTAATTAAGTTTAAAAAAATGTTTTATAATCTTAGGACTTAAACTTTTCTTTTGAGTGCGTTATGAATTTAAGAAATGAGTAAATTGTGTTTTCAGAGGTTGCTGAGAAGAATATAGGGAATAACGCTGGAACATTTAAAAATGTTTTCCCTGTACAAAAACTCTTATATGGAGCCCTGCACCGATTTTGTTTGCTACTATTAAATAATAATTGTTTAATATAAGTCAAAATATTTCAGTTTTAGTTATATAATCAACTTTCAGACTGTTGATTAAAATTTCTCGAATTATTAGCTCATGAAACTACTTCGAATATCTTCATTTTTGCGAAAATTACGGCTCGTTTAGTCGGTTTTTAGCCAATAGTGCAAAATTAACATAGGCGATGTATCGCCAAGTTGGAACTTTGGCGAACAAAGTCAAAGGTTGGCTATATTTTGCCAAGTAGTCACTATATTATAAAACACTTGAGTCTGTAGTAAAATTAACACCGATTTGCCTCAAAAACCGAATAAAAGATCCTTTTTGAACCACCCGAATTCAATCAAAAAGAGAGGTGTACAACTAGACCACAATCAGAGTCTACTTATAAAATTTCTACGGCGTGTTGTTTTCAAATAAGGTGTGATATGTACATACATACGTACTTTGGCACATAGCGTACATACATAGATACGCACATACAGGCATCACGAGAAAACTCGTGATATTTAACTCAGGGATACTCAAAATGGATATCTCGGCCGTCTACTATATGTTCATAGTTACATTGGTATACGCGTGGACAGGCCGAAAAAATGACTTAAGATTCTTTCGAGGATCAACAAAATGGAAATTTAAGCCGAAATGTGAGTGAAAATTGTTTCGCAATAACAGTACTTCTTTTAAAATGTGGTCGTACGCGGATTCATCAGGTAATTTTGCATAAAGATCAGCAAGAAGTTTTTTTTTTCCCGCGCAATGTCGTTACCATAGGCTTAATTAATTCTGTAATTTTTTTTTTTAATTTTTAACGAGCAGAGTTTCAATACAAAGAAAGCAACCTATCACTACTTTTTCGCACTAATAGTAAAATATGTAAAAGGGATCTCCTTAACCAACGCATGCAAAGAGAGCATCCTTTCACGGCCTGTTTAATTATGTATTTATTTTTTGGTGCGATACTAATAGTTTGGTATATATTGTTTGCTTTAAATCCTAGTGTCAGTACAAGCAAAAGCTTGTTCTCGATACAATAAAGAGAACTATACACTGAAAAAATGGCGCTTATTGAAGAAAAAAGTAGGTGAGCCAACGGTGACCAAGCTAAGTTTTAGTAATTTTCTGTTTATCTCAATTTATTTTGTAAATTTCTAAACCTAGTCGTAAACCTTAGTAGTTTTATCAAGTTTAATATTCTTAAGAAAAAAAAACAGTTATATTTTAGTATAAAACAAGAAAAAAATCCGTTATGGGACGAGCAAACTACTTTTTCATCAGAGAGATTGGTCAACACATTTGACGTGTTACAATAAATATCTGTACTTCAAAGTCAGACTAACGTAAATCATATTTTCATTTTTTGAAGAAAAGCGTATAAGAGTTTTTTACTGCAGACGGAGTTTGGGACTAGTGCTCTAATAAAACTGGTCAATAAAGTTTTTTTTTTTCTTTTTCTTTACACAATATTGCGTTGCGATGGGTTTGTGCGGAATAAGAATCTATTATACAGTCTGACCAGCGATAAGATGGAAAGGAAAATCTACGGTTTACAGGTGGAAATGAGCGCAGCTATTAGTTTTCATTGTTACTAACTTTTGAAAATGAAATTACCAAATTTTAGGTGCTCCACTAATGAAATAATGCATTCATGCAAAAATGCGCAAATCATTTTTGACTTAAAGTTTCGTACTATGGTAGGTAGTGACAGACACAAGTACTTCCATTTTATTTCGATTTCCATTATTGGTGACGTCGGAGCGTTACTTAATCAGTGATTTTGCCTATCATATATATGGGGATTTCAAAACTGTAGCTTATGGACCACCTTTGGAGTCTTCAACGTTACAAATGTCGGATATTCAGTGAATGTTCAGGTCGATGGTCATATTGCCATCTGTTTTTTTTTTTTCAAATGAAGAACCAGACAATGGACCAACGCTGCTAGAATTTTAAATTCGGCGGTTTGGTTAAAATTAAATCTGAATAACTATTTGAAGAATTTGCTGAAGAAATGAATATTAGGCTTCCTAAGCAGATCAATCATAATATAACTATTTGTGTAATACTTATATTATGACAAAAATATGACAAAAAAAAAGATGTATGGAAGATAAACCCTCTTCTATCTGTGTTCCTAAAGCAATGTACCGAACATCTAAAATACTATTTTAAATTATAACTTATGATGAGATATGTTTTATGTTTAGAACAACCAAAACCTTATATTACAGTCTTTTTACTTTATTTTCTACGAAGAATATTTTAGCTAAAATCAACTAATGAATAAAATCAATCAAGTAAAACACAACAAAATCGTTTATTTAATACCTAATTAAATGCAAATTTCCATTCTCTGCACATTCTTATCAATATTAGGCATCTTATATTATTTTAACTTTTAGTATTGCGCTTTCTCAAACCTAATTTTGCAATATCTTAATGAAACATGGCGCAAAAATATATAATTTAATATATTTATAATTTTCTAAAACATATTAGCACAAAAATTTAAAGCAGCAGTACGCAAGAATATTTTTACTTATTATTCAGCAATTTCACTTACTGTTTGAAAGTCTAGACGGGAAGATTTAAAATAAATTACGCTTATTGGAAATAAACCTAATTAGGTGTTTCAAATTTTCCCTTTTGACATTCCGAAGAAATAGCACTAAATTTATTTTAAATGAAAATTATTGCTGCCATGAGTAGATAATCAAATCATGAATCCATATTTATTCTTTTTCATGAATCATTTCCGAGGTAAAATAGTTGACTTTAAGTAGTAATTAATTTTTATTTTCTTGTGAGTGACATATACTGGTTTGTATCACAGTTTAAATTATTTTATTAAAATTGAATTTAGTATCGTTTTGGAAGGTGTAGAATATTTTATTCTACGGAATTCTGCAGAGATCTTTCAACATTTTTAATTGTAAAAACCTTTTTTTTATTGTGGAAAAAAAGTATTCCTTGTTAAACAACAACGTGTCTCATATATAAGGAAATTGTAAAGAAAAAGTTCACAGATACTAAGTGCAAAATAAATAAATTAAATTAAAATAAAATAAATAAATAAATAAATAATAATAAAAAAAAATAAAAAATAAATAAATAAATATAAAAAAATGGCATCGTTTAATTGCATAAAATTGCAGGTAGCTGCAGACACTTGTTTCGGTGTTACATGGAGTGCCTTTTCAACGCAAGAGAAATGATCTTATGGAGAAAGGATATCCGAAAGAAGATAATTTGGCTTTTTCATCCATATCTCATGTAAGAAATGGTCGTTGTCGGATATATTTTCATTCACAAGCTCATTTTTTTTGCATTGAAAAAGGTGTAGCTTGTCATGCCGAAACACGTGTCTGCAGTAAACTGCTACTTTGTGAAAGTAAACGTCGTTTCTTGTTTCCCTTTTTTTAAGTATGACTCTTCTTGAAGCATAAACTTCAGAGTATGCTTCAAGCTGAAAACTAATTACATAGCCTTAAAATATTACCTGTGAGTAGACAATGTTTTTAACTCTATATCGTGAGTTCTCTAACCATTTATGAAGTAAGTTGCATTAATTTTTTCTAGTATATTCAGTAAATTACCACCCACTGGCCAGGGCTAAGGCAGAAAGACATGAAATACACCGCCAGCTCAGTCATTTCCAGCCGAGGACTACAGTTTCGTGCTTATTAGCACTCATCAGCCCGACATAGGAAAGTGACTGAGCTGGAGATGGAAAACCTCTTAAGGAAGCCAAGAGTGCCAAACACTCTTAGCTTCCTTAAGAGGTTTTCAATCTCCAGTGCCACTGTGTTTGTTTGGTACTCTTGGCTTCCTAAAGAGGTTTTCCATCTCCAGCTCAATCACTTTCCCATGCCGGGCTGATGAGTGCTAATAAGCACGAAACTGCAGTCTTCGGCTGGAAATGACTGAGCTGGCGGTGTATTTCATGTAATTTTTTCTAGTTTTTTTTTTTGAATTTCTAGTTAGATTGAACTAGATTAAATGTGTGAGTATTTTGTGCTGCAATCTAAGTTGAAAAGGGGGGAGGGGTAATCAAACAGTGCAAAAAAATATATGTTGTGAAAGTACGCATTAGTATTTCCACGCTACTTCAACAGGGGGAGGAAAAGGTTGAAAGGTTAGGACGTCAGTCTTGTGACGGAAAAGTCCTGGGTGCGATGTCCAAGCATGAATGATGCTCGCCTTAATTTTGTCCCTTAACAAAGGGTCATCTGTTATCTCAGTTGAAAATTACAAATGTGGATCAACAGAAATGTACCCACATTTGAAAACAACAAACAACATTCAAACTGGTTCCTATTGTCATTTTTTATGATAAAGAAAACTTACAAAACATAATTAGGATATCTTTTACAAATTAACTTTAGGTTTCCACTTTTTACTATGATTTCAATCCTGAAATGATGAATTCATTTTTTTTCTTAAAACCACGTTTACAGACTATATAGCGAACTGTTTTATAGAGAAATTAACTCAAAATTTTCAATGAAATTTTACTTGGATTCGTGAATGTAAAATTTGAAATTCTCGAGAGCGATTTTGGGCTGGATCAGTTTTTAAATCATAATGAAAGACCCTGCGAAGAAGTAAGTGAGGAAAGATACTTCAGACCTTCCGGTTAATTCAGAGAATTTACTTCCCTCTTTTAACCTCTTGATGAGTAAATAAACTCTTTAAAGTCTAAATAAAGAGAAAAGCGGCACATGAGTCGTAAATAAAGCTAGAGGAGAATTTACGTCAAAGAAGTTTTTTAACGCTTATTGTCTGTTCAAAAAGTAATGCCAGTAAGTCAATTAGAAGACATTTATTGATAAGACCATTACAATACATTAACTGGTTTCCAAATAAATTCTTTTCGTGTAGATTTCTTGTTTTTTTTTTTTTTTTTTTTCGAGAATTGACGGCATTACGGTTGTAGAGCAGGAGTCTGTGAACGCTAGACCTACGTTATAGCGTAAAGGTTTAAATATTATCTGTCTATGCACATCAAAGCATTTAAGAAAAGTTCGCTATTATTGGCAGGAAACAGGTAGTAAAAGGTGCAGCAAAAACTAAACATCATTGCGTCATTCCATGTCAAGTGATCTCGTCGTCTCTAGCCGACCATCTTCGATTTGAATGAAATTTTATAAAGATGCTGATATGTCTTTGAAACTAACCTATATAAATGTTCAGATTTTAAGACACAAATCCAGAGGATCTAGGACCAACCAAAATAAAGGGTTCCAAACTGGTGGATCAGCTTCGTGAAACGAATTGTCAGATTCAGGCAGATCCCAAATTAGAGGCCATTTAGGAGCACTTTTTTTCTTTCTCTTTAATATATCCTAGAACCCTCATGGTTTCTGTCTTGGAAACTGAATATTTATATAGGTTAGTTTGAAAGGTATTTCTGCAACTTCTAAAACGTCCTCCAAATCGTAGATGGCTCGATGGGGACCACAAGTTTACGTGACATGAAACGAACCTATGATATTCAGTTTTTGCAGCATTTTTACGCACATTTGCTACCTGTTTCATTCCAAAGCGACTGCGACTCAGCTGAAATTATATCGAAACTTTCTTACCTGCTGGGATGTGCTTACGCAAAATAGGGTCTTTCTACTATGATGTAGTTCTACTTAGAGCCCCTGTAACTGGAGAGACCGACGCATCCGCCATGTTGGAGCAAGTGGAAGTAAGCGTACTTTTCGCACAACAGAGAAATACAGAATAAAAGACATCCCGTAAAACACTGCAACATGTTAGCAAATATTACAGAGCATTTATAACGTAATGATAGTAAAATCATGAGAAATAAATCGACATTATCCTCACACAAGCGATCTCCATTTCCAGACTGCCAGTCACTTCGTCGGCTATTAATTATCCATTTCTTTTTTCTTCCAGCATCGGAAATCTGAAGATTTGTAAACATCAGTAGCAATGCCATCGTTGCGAAGCACTGGCTAAGTTTGTTTCAAAATGGTGGATGTGTCGACTCCTCCACTATAGGGGCATTAGTTCCGCCACTCATGGGCTCTTAGATTATTGTTCCTTGCCAGAACTCCCTTTGGAGGTAGATGAAAGTCTTTCAAAGTTTATCAACTGTCTCAAAATGGTGTACATTTCATGTGTAGTTTGGGAGCAAGAAAAAGTTTCGGGTATTTACTTTTGGACTGTACAGCGGTAAGGAAAATTGACCCTTTTGAATCGGCCAAGTAGCTAGATGCTCTCTTTGTACCCAAATCATAACATCTGGCAGTACCTTTTGGAATGTACATTGTCCATATTCCATTCAATGAACACTCAAACAACAGGTCAAGAGTTAAATCACGTATTTTCGTCTGTGGTGGTTGTCAATGCCTCCCCCCCCTCCGAGCGAGTTTCATCACTGACCTCTTCACGCACTTCAAAAATCTTTGGTGTTGATGGCAGATTTGTCAGTTTGTTAAAAAATCATCATTTAACTATTTCTTTATCATTACAAAAGTTCATATTGCAGACGCTTCGAGTTTCATACAAAACATAACTCATGCGTAGATATATCGAGATATATTTATATCTTGCTTAAACGAGCATGGCTTCCAGGGAAGACAAAAACATTGTTCAAGAAATGGATCAGTTTACAAGAATCTCTATGGATGGTCGGTGGTAACTGTGCGACTGTTTTTTTTTTTTTTTTTTTTTTTTTGTATCCTAACTCCTTCTCCTTCAGTCGCTAATTATTGCAAAGGCACTAAGGTATGTTTTCGTTTTAAAAAAAAGTCATGGACAATTATTTCTGAACATAACATGATTTCTAAATCTTTAGAGAACTGCTACTTGAGTAGCACTCTAGATAGCAGTGAACACCACCTTGTGTATTAAGGAGAGGAAAATGATGACCTTTTGGAAATTTATATTCTCCATTCGGTATTATCAGTGTACCCACCACAGTATTCCATTGTACCCACCGCAGTATCAGTATTCCACCAATTTGACTTTGCATTCAGTGATAAAAATTTAAAGGTAAGAGTTACTTCTCCAGAAGGTTTGATAAAAAAATAAAAAAAAAATATTTCTTACAGCATAAAACATACTATAGCTTATAATAAATTCCTAACTACTCTGAAATTTTTGGAGGAACCCATTGTTTGAACAATTACACTGTCAAAATCAGACTTGCAAGACAATTAAAGATTATAAGAAAAAATAAAACGATGTTTTGATTGTACTGAGTAAAAAAGTTCATAGAAAAACATTATATCTAGGTAAAAAAAAGAAGAAACGAAGAGTAATCTTTACGTTAAAAAAAGCTCTTTAGCATCTCATCAAAGTAGTTTTTACGAGTTTTTTTTTTTTTTTTTACAATTCTTTAAAGAACTACATTATAGGTATTAAAAAAAAAACTTCGTTAGCATAGCGACTGCTTTTGAACGAAAATGACTTTTTTTATGCAATTAATCAATATCACTAAAAGAAACTAGTACCTTGATAAAACTTTAAGTGACGTATTTCTGTAGTTTTTGGTAAAACAAAGTATTTAAAGAATTCTAAAAACATAAGAAGAGGGAGAAAAAACGCCAAAATCGTTGTAAGAAAGAGGAGAAAAAATATGTCTGTCAGTGCAAAGTTCTTTCAAATTGAAAACTAAATTTAATTGAACGGGACAGAGTTTTCGTGAATTGTTGTTGGAATTCTCTATGAAAAAGTAAAAGAAATGAACATTTATTGATGCTTTAAGAAATATATTTCTTCATAACTAGGTTGTTGTAAAAGTGAAGATATTTAGGTGGTCGCTCGTGTTAGGTATCGCTATTTTTAATTAATTTGAATAGTTGTATTTAATATATATATATTTTACTTAAAGAGTGAAGATTAAACTTCTAATTTAAGAAAAAAAAAACATATAAAAACGAGCAAAGAGAAGAGATTGATTTGCGTATCAATCTATTGCTGGGCCAACGCTAAACTGGAAGTGGACAGGTTTTCTTCAGCCTTCATAATGCTGCAATGTTAGCTTTACCCCAACTATACATATCACTCCCACGACTGATGCTTTTAACGGGGTACACTCCCATATATTTTAGCTTGAGATAGTTTACATTTATTTTGTCTCCGGGCCTTTTAAAAAGGGGATAAATCATTACGATTTTGCAATTTTTCACGAATAAAGATGATGTTTGAAAATGATTTACAAATCTTACTTTCATACTGATTAGAAGGTGTTATGTAGTACTTGGTGAAAATGTAAGTTTGTTTTTTAATGAAGAGGTCGGAGGTCTAATCAAATTAGGAAATATAAATGCTGCTTATTTTAAAAACTGTCAAACTAAATTATGTAATGCACCAGAAACAACACTAAAATATCCCGAAATACCATTTTTGCAATGATGAAAAAAAAAAAACATTTAGACAGAAGAACATCCAACAATAACCAGAAAAATTTGCCTTACGTCATGTTTTTTATTTTTGACAAGCTATTTGTGTAAAATTTTTAGCTTTGATTCTGGAACTGACTTTTATTTTTCTGCATTATGAACAGATTTTCTTAAAATACGCAAATTTCAAAATTTGGAAGAAAAACGAAGATTTACGAAGCAAGAGATGGTACTAGTTAGAGACCTGAATTGTAGCTTAACTAGCGACACGTCCGACATTTTGGGACTAAACGATGCTTTCTTCTATGTCTGCTACGGTGAAGTAGCGTGATTTGCTTTTTAACTGTGGTTTCTTATTAACTCCATGTTATTTACAATCAAGAAACACCACATTCAAGAAGCAAAACACACTATTTCAGACATAGACGAAAGCATCGCTTAGCCACAAAATGGCGGACGCTTCGCTACTTAAGCTACGATCTAGGACTTTAGTACTGGGAGCCGTGGTAGGGGCTGCTTTTAGCCTGATTTAGAAAAACGTCTCGATAAAAGCCTGCTCATCTAGAATTCAACACACGCACCCGTTTTGCTTAAATTTTTGAAAAAAATCACCTACATCCATTTGCATCTAATTGTCTCAACTTCTTCCTTTTTTAAAATGTTCTTCTCCTCTTGAAATCAACAGTAATTAAAACAAACTCAGTGACGATCAAAAAAAAAAAAAAAAAAAAAAAAATGTTTACAAATTACTGAAAGCAACGAACACACTGGTATATAATATAGTAGAGATATAACTTTCGTTTCGTATTGGCTTGCAAATGCTTATTTTTTTTCAAAGCAATGTATGTATTTAATGTTGTCGTAAGAAAAAATCATGACAAAAATGAAAGAAATGGAAACGAGTTCTTAAAAATTTATGAATGAAAATACATTTTATGTTTTTACAAAAATACCCGTTTTCATCTGCTTAAACTTCAGACAAAGCGCAAAAATTTGAAATTTATAAGGACAAAAACTATTCTAAAATACTCGAATTCGTTTTCAAAAAATGCTAATGAAGTATAAAATTTAATTCACGGCTTGGTCTGAAAGATTTAATTTGTATTCAAATGTTAAGTGAAAGATTTTATTGCTTGACGCTGGTGCTCTGAACATTTACTAAGTTAAAAGAAGAGGAATCGCCTTGCTATAAATTTAATAATAAGACTTTTTTCAATAAATTTCTTTCGGTTGTAGTACTAGTTGGATAGTATTATATTTTAATTACTTTTGATTGCAATAAAAGAATTTATATCAATCTAGTTCCTAATCATTTATTTAATTTCCTAGACTTCAAAGCATTTAGCTAGTTTAAGTTATACTAGCGACCCGCACGGCGATGCCCGTGCCAAGAAGTTACAGAAAGTTCGTTGAACAAAAAAAAAAAAAAAAAAAAAAAATCCATGCTCCCGCCCCCTTCTGATTTGAAATGATCATTTGTATTCAACTTAAATGCGTACACACCTTTCCAAAAGACCTATTAAAGTCTCTTTGTAATTTAATACTATTCGCGAAAACACATAAAAATATTAACAGTAGCTTTAAAACTCAAAATAATCCTTCAACTCATAGTTCATCGCTTAACGTGCCAAGCATACACGGTACTGTAATCTTACCCTTTAGCGAGTGAAGCAGTTTTTCCCCCTGGAGTGTTAATTTAAAGTGTTTCGCCAAATAAACAATGATATAATAAAAACGTTATAAAAAACAATCACAATTGAATAATATGAAAAATCAAATTATTTACTTAGATAAGTAAATATCTTCAACTATATAAGAACAAAACCAAACGTTAAAGAAATGAGGAAAACAAACCCGAATAAAAAAATCCTACAAAATCAAATTATGTAACTGAACATCGAGAAAAAAAGCATTCAGAAACCTGTTTTACAAAAATTTTGGTCAATCTGATATTAAACGAGCTGATGTGTGCATCACATGACTTCCTTTTACTCCAATTTAATGTCCTTTCCCAACTATTGGCAATTTTAATGTGATTCAATAGTTTACTCTCTAAATATCATCAACAGCGGCCAAATTAAAACCAAAAAAAAAAAAAAAAAATAAATAAATAAAAATAAAAATCGCAAAGTTTGCCGCCAAGTTGGCGAACAAAACTTGGGCGATATATCTCCAAGTGTCTGACAAATTATAACAACATTTGAGTTTAAATCGAAATTAACAATGATTTCCCCCCCCAAAAGAGGCAGAAGACCCCTTTAGAAACACCCGAATGCAAACAAAAAGAGAGGTGCACAACTAGATCCCATTAGGAGTCTACATACCAAATTTAAACTTTCTAGAGCATACCGTTCTTGAGTATTGCTACATAAACTCTAAAACAAAAAAATCGACGCACCAAGAAGGAGTGATCCGATTGAGAAGAAAATTAGTGGATAGGAAGACAATGCACAGAATAGTAAATGATTAAATTCTCAGAACAATTGAATAATTTATGTGAGAGTTACAGTAACAAGTTCAATAAGGTATTGTCTAGCCTCTAGTCTGGATGCAAAGTGAAACATGGCGTGGCAAACACCGATAACGCTCCCAGAGGGTCTCCTGCACTATTTTCGGCTAAATTCGCTCCAATTGTCGGACGAGGTTATCAACATTCCTTGCCAGATGCAATCACTATCCCATCATATCCCTGGCATGCTCAATGTGAGAGAGGTCTGGCGATTTGGCAGGCCACGGAAGAGTTTGACAAGCTTTCAGACAGTTTATATCAACACGTGCTGCATGTTATCTGGCATTGTCCAACTGAAAACCAGCCGAGGGTACTGCACAAGGAACGGCAGCAAAACAGGTCTTAGAATGTCGTCGACGTACCACTGTGCAGTAAGTTGACCTCTAATTACGACCAAAGGGGTCCAGTTCTCAAAGGAAATGGCACCCCAGACCATAATGCCTTGTTGAGGGCCAGTGTGGCATGTAAAAGTAAAACTAGGATCCCCCCTCTGCCCTGGGTGACTCCAAAAACGTCTTCGATGATCGCCATGACACAGTTCTAAGCGGGATTCGTCGCTAAAGATTATACGTCCCCAGTCGGCACAATTCGAACCTGATCGAGCCATGCACCACGGTAATCTGGCTCGGCAGTGTGCAGGCGTCAGTGGCAAGTAGCGTAACGGTCGGTGCGAGAGTAGATTTCGTTTTTCCAACCGTCTGTAAATGTTCATGATGGACACTGGAGTTTGGGATGAACGTCTGATGATTCATAGAAATGAAGAAAGCGCTATGACAGATGATCGGACAATCACTCTGTCATCACGATCTGTTGTGACCCTAGGTCGACCGCTACCATCCTGATATTGAACTCTGCCATTTTCCAATCATCCTTGCCAGGAATCTTCGAATCGCCGCATCGCTTCGTCTCAAATGACGAACGATTCTCCGATTTGACTAACCGGCCTCTTTCAATCCAATGATACGATCTCTTTTAAACTCTGACATCTATTCATTCATTGGACACCAAATTTTAATCATTTGCATATCTGGTCAAAATACTCATGCATACAAATATTCAAAGCAAACGGATGATTGCTTCTTGGTGCGTCAATTTTTTTGTTAGAGAGTGTACATACGCACGTACGCACATATGCACATACACACATACGTACATACAGACTTCACGAGAAAGCTCGTTGTAATTAATTTGAGAATCGTCAAAATGGATATTTCGCGTGTCTATACGTTCTTAGGCACTTCTCCACGTGTGGTCGAGTCGGAAAAAAAAAAAAAAACCTCAACATTCATTCGGAGTAAGCAAAATGAAATTTAAGGAGTTTTGAGTGAATTTTTTTTCGCAAATACAATACTTCTTTTTATTGTATAAGGAAGTAAAAATAGCGTATAGCCTTCCTCAATAAATGGCCTATTCAACACAAGAAGAATTTTTCTATTCGAACGAGTAGTTCCTGAGATTAGCGCGTTCAAACAAATTCTTCAGCTTTATATTACTAGTTAATAAGAAAAATAAGACGATTTATACTTTTTCCGTTTTCATAACATTTTTTATTGCTGCTCCACTCCTATTAGTCATCGCGTGACGTTATATAGCCTATTACCTTCCTCAATGAATAAACTATTCAATACAAACATAATTTTTCAATTCGATCCTGTAGTCCCTGAGATTAGTGCGTTCAAACAAATTCTACAATTTTATATTTTTAGTATAGATACGAATTTTTAAAAGCTTACATTTATATTTAAACTTTAATGTGCTTGATTCTTGGAATCATCAGTGTGATATATTTTATTTGTGATTTATTCGTACACACTTACGATAATTTAAAAAATCAAACATTTAAAAAACAAGTAGTTTCTAAAGGGTTTTGCTGTAGTAATCCAATTTTAACCAATCGAACTGTTGCCTTGAAAACTCTCATACTGTCAACTTAAAAATAAAGTTTTTAAAATCAAATCCGTCCCCCCCCCTTTATTTCCTTTTAAAGTTCTATGAATGCTAATGAAAAAGCATAAAAAAGCCTTGCCGTTTTTTATTTTGTAAAAAAATACCAATATGTTTACATGCTAAAGAAAGATTTCCCCTATTTAACAACTAAAAAAATAAATAAATAAACAGTAAATCATAGGATTTCTGCTATACAGTTGAGTTTCATTAATTCGGCCCTTGTTTATCTGCATCTTCGTATTATCCAAACCAACTTGAAAGCCTTTAAAAAAATATGTTCTCATAGATAATTTTAAATTAGGATAGAATGACTGCAGCTATAAGTACAATGAACATTCGCTTTTGATTTTGTTTAATTGCAGAGCTTCTGCATTGAATGTAGAATTAATTATGACAATCAAACAATTATCACTGCAGCTGAACAATAATGATTGGATGATTGTGCAACTTTTCAAAATAACCATGTGTTTGAACCAGAAGATACAGGACCAATTATTTGCTAAGAAATTTTGTGAAAACATATTGTGATATTTGTTAATGTGTTGTCAACAAATTCGTAACAAAACATGATTTTATTTGTAATGGACGGTAATGCTCCTTATTTAAGGACTTAAAAGTCGCCCGTTAAGGTACGAGTATGACGGATAAAAATTGCTTCTACTCTTCTACATTTGAACGAAACTATTGCCTGTTTGGTGATATTTGAAATTTTAACCCTAACTCCAGTGGATTAACCCTAAACTAGGGCAATAGTTGACAGCCTTATGCAGGTAATGCAAACGTTCCTTCCCTTACGTATGTATATGTTACCGTTAAAGTATATAATGCAGTTATTTCATATAATATTTAGTTATTCCATGAAATAACTGATCGTGGTCGTTAAAGTGTGTAATATGTTATTAATTTGACACTTTAACTAGTTATTCTATGAACTAACTAAGTATTCTATAAATTAACTAATGAGAGACAGTTAAAATGTGAAATAAACAGTTTATCTAAAATGAAATAACTAGGTATTCTAAAAATAAACTAATGATAGACAATTAAAATGAAAAAGAAGAAATTTATCTAATTTATGCAGCGAATAAATGGTATTTATGGAAACGTACCATAAAATCATTTGTTACTACAAGGATTACTAAAATGACACTTGGAATTACGAAGAACATTATTTCTAAAACAAAAGCATTTTTTGTTGACAGACTGGGTTTTACGAGAACATTTTTTAAATCCCTGAGAAGTACCTCAACTTTGAGCTGTCGTGAAAGATATATGATGTAGATTATTTTATAGTTTAACTGGCTGCAGATCGTTATTTTATGAAATACCTAGTTAAACCATGAAATACAAGAGAATTTTACACTTTAACGGACACGATCAGTTATTCCATGAAATAACTAGGTGTTCTATAAAATAACGGATTGCATACTTGAACGGTAACATATACATTTCACACTGATGAAATTTTGGCCGAATTCCGTTTTTCGACTGAATAGTAACTTACCGAGTTTTATTTTGAATAGATAATATTTTAAGACTTTAAAAATTTCCTATTAGAATAAAAGAAACGAAAGAATGAAAACAAAATGATTTCAAAAGGGTGAAAACTATTTACATGTTAGTTTTATCATTAAAACGTATCCCTAAAAACTCATTTTATGTCTTGTTTTTTATAGTGTCCTTGATGGGTACGATCCTAATTCCGAACTGAGAAAAAGAAGATAGTAAAAGGTCAATTTTTTTATATTTTACTATTTTTCTTCCCTTCCCCCTCCCCCCCCCCCCCATTTTTGTCGATTGGAATGGAAAAGATGTCGCGACAAATCATTTCAAATGGCAGGTTGAGCAGCTAAGACCAGCTCTGCTACAATAGCATACTCCCATATATTCCTTTTTGCACAAACAGGAGAGAAATTTAAAAAAGGACGGGTCAGGCTGTTCGTTTAAAGTTGTGATTGGTGACGAACCAATCTCAAAATTTATGTTGGTCTTTGACCACCTCCACTCTGTGGCATTATTCTCCTCTGCCAACCATTGGTTTATTTGTCGGTACCTGCGATATGAATGGAACAAAGCAACTCTTTTCGTTGAAGACAAACAAAGACGGTTTACAGTTGCATTAAATGCTGCTTTGACAAACAGGTGGAACTGAATATTGTCGCAGGATATGGGTAGACACCTCATTATCATACAGAGCAACTAGCTCCTTCTCTATAGCTTCGGCCAAAGCTTCGTGACTCACTTCAAGAAGTAAAGCTATGGTGACTCGGTCAACCCAACATTGGTTCGTTTGAAAAATTCAAATTGTTTAATTGAATTTCATTACAAATTCGTAGTATGTCAAAAATGTTATCTATTCAAAATCAAACTCGGTAGTTTACTTTCCAGTCGAAAAATGGAATTCGGCCGAAAATCCATCAGTGCGCTACCTGCATAAGGCTGTCAACTATTGGCCTATGTTTTTCTTCTTCCATAACCGGCATGTTTTCTCAACACAGAAAAAAAAAAAAAACCCTATTGAATTCGCAGATTTTGTTCTTGGCTAAAAGGAAAGCCAATTAAATTTACTGCAACAGTATATTCAGATTTTTCATAATGCATAGGTATTTATGTCGATATTTGGCCTGAAATGTGATCAAAGCATAATTTTAATAAAAATGTCGCGGTTTTTCGCGATTTGCGCAGGGAGCACAGGTTTTTGAAAACTGCAAACTTAGGTTTACCCTGCCCTAACTAACACAAAACAACATATTACAAAATCAGAACTACATCGTGCTTTGCGATTTTAGCCCCTTTTTTTATATAATATGACTGGAATAATTGCTTATAGTCAGGCAACGTGCTTTAAAATTATTATGATTAAAATATGAAGCTTGATTAAAACAATGGAAAACCATGTTTCTGTTCATGAACGTTAAAATATTTCTTGTTATGATTAATTGTAATTTTGTTATATGTTATTTTTAAGTATTATTTCTTTATTACTAAAATTAACTTTAAAATGATCCTTAAATTTTTGTCTGTGCGTAATATAAGAAAAAACAAACTAAAAGTGTTTGTTTGCATTAACACCCAAAACACGAAGACCTCCCAAAATATTTCGCTGAAAGTTTTACCTTGTTTCTACTGCAAAGTTTGGAAACCAATCCTTTAAAAATGTTGAGAGAATTATTTTTTAATTTCAATTTAAGATACTATTTTTATATAAAATCTCTAACGTAAGGTTAATAATTGTAAGTATTAACATAATGTTTAAATAATCCTGGTTAATCATCTTACGATGGAATTTGTTCAGGTATTAGTATATTGTATGTATGTATAGTGTAGTTTTACCTTATGATGAAATTTGTAATAATCATTGATAAATGTAAGCATAACTTCCCATAATAGGAGGCGTTTGCTTGAAAAAATCTCAGATTGTGTACGCCTGCTAGTAGCTAATAGATGTTTTGGCCTGAATTTTGGAATATTTTTTAAAATAAAGGTCAAAATATAAATATTGAGGCATAAAATGTCTCTTTTCTCTGCGTCGACTAAGCATTTTACACCATATATTTTTCTTTTATTTAAACTTAATTGTTGAAAATGGGTTTTTCAGAAAAATATTTTGGAGGTACGCCATGCTGCAGTGAGCAAGCTTCTAAGGAAATAAATGAAGACAAGGGTGTTACAGAAGATAGAGGAATGAATATTTATCATCATTCATGTCTATATTTTTTAGCCGACATTTTCTAATTAAATAATCAGTGACTGCGAAGCGTGAAATAAATGTTTTTCAAAAAATATTTGAAGTTTTATATTCTTTCAGCGTGAAATTAAAAAAAAAAAAAAAACATTAAATACATTCTCCTTTAAATACCTCTACTTTTTATGAATGAATTAAAGAGAAAATGCTTGTATTTTAAGACCTTTTACAGTCAATATATTTTTTCTAAACACATTTTAAAAACGGTATAAAAAAATTGTGCTTGGTTTTTAAAGAAAATATAATGCATGTAAAGAACTTATTTCTTTTAAAATGGAGTGTTGATTAATTCGTAATTAAGTGCTTGTTTTTTTTAATTACTAACTGCGATTATTCTACTACATTGGCCTCTAAGTGAAAGTAGCAGCTGGTTCTGGCGTATAAACCTAAAAATGTTGTGGGCGCATTATGGTTTGGAGAAGTAGCGTTATTTAAAAAAAGAGAGAAAAAGATAGAAAAACGTGCTTTTATTCAGTTTAGGAAACAACATTTAAGTTTTTTTTTCTTGAATATCGATGGCAAGTCTCTTAAATAATATTATCCATGTTTTGCAAAATATTTTGTTTAAAGTATTAACGCAAAATGTGGGATTTCTTTTGTAGCGTTTAGTTATAATAATGTGCCGTATTGGCTAACGGAAATATTAAGAAACAAAAACTGTTTTAAAAAGGAGGTAAAAACTAGCAATAGTTAAACTTAATTACTTAAATTTTAAATTCAGTAGAACTTTTAATATTCACTAATTTATGATTGAATCATGCTTTATTAAACAACTAAAAATACTTAATATGTTTAAGTAATTATCATTAAGAAGTGCTTATATTTTAAAGTGTTAAATTGTTATTGGAAAATGGAGATACTTATTACATTTTAATGAAAGTATTAATGTAAGCTTTATACAAAATGTTTTTAATACAATTAAACACAAACAACAAAGATGAGAAAACTCTATAATCATTATTTATTTATTGACTTTACTTTTTCAAAACATTGCACCCTAATGCTTATAAAAAATATTTAAAAGCTTGCAATTCAGGAAAGCATATTAAATCTTGCAAAAACTGTAAAAATTACAGAAGTGTTTAACATTTTTTGGTTAACTTACTTAAATTTTTTCTTCGCAAAAGCAAACAATTGAATTCAATACCAAAAAGGTTTGTGTAATTTTTAAACAGACCGCCTGCGACAAGTAGATACCGTTTACTGTGTTAATTTAGCATCTGATGCGCCTCACATAGTAAAGAAGTCATATTTTTATGGAGTGATTGGGCTTTGCGAGAAATTTAAGCGTTATATATCCAAATTGGAGACATTTTCTACAGACGCTTTTTTTCACTAAAATTGGCACGAAATCGATATTCGACAACAGCCAATCAGAAGCGACCTTTGTCTTGAATTACGGTACTGCATTTACAGATACGATCGAACTTTAATAATGATTAAATAAAAGCATTTTATAACAGCTGACTTTTTTTTCGAACATACTTACGTTCCCGTTACGGCAGTTTAACATTATATAAATTTTGCGTTCTCCTCAGTAGTGCATATTCGTTTTGTATCAATCAATACAATTTCATCTAAACATGCAAAATTTTTATTGAAGGTGTCTATCATCTGCCAAAAGAATGGGAAATTTATTTTACTAAAAACTTTGAATGAAAATTTATTCTGTTGGTCAAGAGCAATAAAGCTCGAACAGGGCTATTCCACGGAAAACGGTCATTTTGTCCCGTACGTGACACATTATATTTATCAATAAAAATAATACTTGGCAATATTAATATTTTTTTTTCTTCTTAACTAATTACAAATTTATGTGTGACATCTAAAGCAAAAAATTTCATCAGTACACTTTAAAATTATTACTTTTAACTGAAATATGTAAATTGTCACGTGCGGGACAAGCGGTTCCCTTCTTCGTGGAATGACTCATCATTATATTGTACGTTTACAAGGAAAGTGCAATGTTCCGACTTAATGCATTGAGTGGAGATTTGTGATAACACCTGTTTACTTTGCAAAGTGAAATTGACAGAAACCATTTTGAACCAACTCACATTTTACAAGGTAAGGAGTAGCTCAAAAGTTCTATCAACAATTATCTGTGTTTTTTTCATACTTGGGAAACTTCTTATCGCTGTTCGGAAGTACTCCCAATGAGGCAGCTTTTGGGCACCGTAAACAGGAATAAGATTGGTTAAAAACTTTTTGGTATGTGCCTAAAACTATGTGTAATCCATGTTGTTTCTAATTTAACTTATTTGTTTTTATTCACACAGTTTCAGTTGAAATTCTTAAGATTGTTTGTTTTAAAAGAATGATAAATGTGTGTGATATACAATTTATTTATTTAGAAGCTAAACATCTTCACATACATAGACGACTGCGTGCCAAGCGCCTTGACTCCGGACACACACAGGAACGATTTCCAACACAAGAGAATGAAATAACACCCAGGACATCGGTGAGAATCGAACCCATGACCCCCGGCTTGGAAGACGAAGATTCCACCTCAGAGCCACGGAGGCCCTAAATGCTATACAAAAGGCACGCTTTTTTCTCCAAGCACTCGAATAGAAACAATTTCTTGTTTTTCTTTGATTACAAAATTATTCCAGGCTTTGTTTATCCTTTTTCAATAACTAATCATCCTTTAAAATAAAAGCAAAATATTTAAAAATGATATACAAACACGTATTTTTGTAATAGCGTATAGTTTATTAAAGTTAACATTTTAGTTTTTTTTCTCTTCAAGATGTCTTATAGCGTTATGAATGAAATGAAAAAACAATTATTCCCAAAATTTTTTATTAATCACTAGACTACCGAAGGAAGGTAAAGCGCAGTTTTTGCAGTAATGAATTTTTGAAATATTGTGTTTTGGATTCATTACTAAAAATAGGGAAATTTAACGCTATTGTTTTGCTTTATTTTCAACGAACACTGAATAAGCAAGGTTTTGCAGTAAAGCTAAAGTACAATACATAATAAAAATACAAAAAAAAAAAAAAAAAAAAGAAAAAAGAAGAAGGAACCCCCCCCCCACCCGAAAAGTTTGCCTTTTACCTTCTACGGCAGCATATTCCTTCAAAATAGAAGTTGAACTTGATTCTTAGGTAAAAATAAAATGATTAATCCTTCAAGAATGCCTGCAGACTGTCAGGAAGTTTTCATACTCTTCCACCTGGCAATAGTTTTAAAATATTTTATCCTTTAAACATGTTACATTTGAAGACAAATCCATTTAATATATCTCGCTGCTGAAAATTGCAAGCGCAAGAGTTCAACACTATTGTACTTAGAGTAGAAATTGGTTTCTGTTGAGAACAAGTCCAACTATGGGCCTTGGAAGCGCTGAGGCAAAGATCTGAAGTCACATGATTCAATAACGACGAATGGGAGACACATTTTATGTGAACGAGAGACTTTGCTTTAAATATATCACGTGATTTGAGATACTTATTTCAACGTCTGAAAGTTTCACTCTTTCCACGTTTCATCGCATTTCAATGTTAATTTAACCGTGGAAATTCGTCGCGCTTTAAAAATTGATTTATATTTGTAAATCCTTTGTGACTCTTATTACTAATTCTTTTTTACCTTATAGGGCACTGTCATTATTTAAGAAACTCATTATAAAAGAATAACATATTTTTCCAATACTTTGGTTTTCTTTTTCTTAAATCATGGTATCCTCTTTAAATAATGGACAAATATACAAATCGATGTCTTTACTTAAGTAAAAATAAATAATTCAGTCGCAGATTAAGGTATTTTCTCATTTTAATTACTGAGAAAATATTCGCATAGAAACTACGGGAATATCATTATTTAACTTAAGTATAGCCTCATGAAACAGTTTCGATGTGCTTTTGACCAACTAATTAGTTTTTTTTTTTTTTTGTCTTTAACGCAGGAGGTTGATCTCGTTCTAATTATCGTTCACCCGACTAAAGTATTTGAATCAAAAGTATGTCTAAATTAAAAATGAAGAAAAACTTTGGAATTTTTTTAGGCAGGTAGCCTTTGTTTTTGTTGTGCTATTGATTTTTTTTTAGTTTTATTTTTAATGTTAAGATATTATTACCGAAAGATTTTTTACGTGATATTTTAATTACATTAAGTTATTTGCGAAAACACATTTTTCTTTTGCTTCCGTATCTTTCATGTCTTTCTTTTGGGGAATACAAAAACTTCATATTTCGCCAGATTTTTACTCTTTTTTAAAAGTGAAAGTCCTTAATAGTATGTGGTATACTTTTATGTAGGGGAAAAGCATTGAGAAGAGAAAAAATGGAGGGAATTGTAACTTCCACTCATGACCCAAGTCACGTGATATTAATTGAAACAAAAAGCATAGGAAGAAACCAGGTTTCTTTCGCTTGTTTCACGCAACGCATGTCAACCATTCGTCTTTGCTAAGTCACGTGACTTGGAAGTCTTTGCCTCGCTTTTTGCAAAACCAATGATTAGACTTGCTCTCTCTATAATTCCTGCTCCAAGAACAAAACAAGGCATTGAAAAGCTAATAGTATAGTATATTGCCGTGGTAAGGCGAAGAGCAACACCTGTTTTATTTTATTTTTTATTTATTTTTTTTTCATAATTTTGCATTTTCGTCATTTATTATACTGAAGCCTTATTGCACAAGCGTGCTTACTTGGTTTCCTCTTAAAATAAAGCACAAAAAAATCTTCAAATTCCGACTTTTTCCTATTGTTATTATGGAGTTCAAAACACGTTTCTTCAAATATCTCAAAACCTAAATTCTGTAGGTACTACATTTTACCTTTCATGGTAACAAATTCATTTTTGTTTGGATTGAAAACTAAGAAAGTCTTATACAGGCACAACGCAAAAAGCCGTTAGTGGTAAAGTAAACCGCAGTATCTGCAGAAATAAATTTTCGAGATGTTTGAAGAAACGCGTTTTGGATTTAAAACTAACAGGGAGGGGTTGGAATTTGACGTGTTTTTTACGCCTTTTTTTTGGCCGAAACCAACGAAGCAAGCTTGTACAATAAAACTAACATACGATAAAGGACAAAAATACAAAAAAAAAAAAAAAAAAATACGGCGGACTGGCTTTCTTTAACATTTTAAAAGAAATTTAACTGTTTAGTTCAATTCCCAAACTAGAATACACCTATCGAAGTTAGACTGTAAGTAAAAGCCTGAATATATTTAGCACCAGAAACTACAACATTTTTTTGACTGCACAAAATTTAAAATGGGACATCTGACGTGTGCAGGTAAAGGGCAGTAAATGTAATTTTTTTATTTTTTCATTTTGTTTTGTATTTTTGTCATCTATTGTATGTTATCTTGATTGTACAAGCTCGTTTCTTTGGTTTCCGCTGAAAAAAGGCGCAAAAAAAAACGTTCAACACGTCAAACATGATGTTAGGAGTACTTTGCTGATGTTGCCTTAGAGTACGAAATCTCCTTAACACATTTTTTAATTTCACAGAAAAGCAACAAACTGTCGTATGGATAAGCGGTTTGCGCTATAAAACTTAACAGGTTCAAACATCTTTTATAACATCGTAAAAAACGAACAAAGAAAAATAAAACATTGTATAATTATTAGTAATCGCCCAATTGCCGTATAGTCATTGAAAAACAAACGTCGTGTGTGGTGTTTAACCATTTTAATTAAACAGAAAGCAAATCCTTTGCTTACAAGGCATTAAAACTTCTTTTTTAAAATACTTATAATATACGCATCCTAAGTTCGCAAACTAAATTATAAACTATTAAAAGTAATAGTGCCTTTTCACACACATAATAAGCAACGCTTTGCGATTAATGGTAACACTTCTTAAACCCCAATACGACAACAAATGAACTTTTTCGCATCTTTATCTGCAAAAGCAAAACAAAAACTTAATGAATATACCCATTAACTGTTGTCATCAATTATTAAATTCCGTTGTTCATACCAGTGTTTTCATTTTCCGAAGCAAACATGCTCTGATTTATCTCTAACTTTTTTTTTCTCCCTCCTTAGTCATTGAATTCGAGATGCTTCCTCCATTATCTCTCATCCCAGCCTTCCCATAAAGCCTTAATTAAAATAAACATAATCGAGAATAATAATCCCTGTCCTGAGTTTAGCCGATGAGACGTGACAAATACAACGGCAACTCATTAAACTCTTAGTGGGCACCATTATGAAAACATCTCTCCGAAAATTACAGTTCGCTACTGAATATCGTCTGAAGATTAATTTTGGCGTTAGAAGAGCGCCCATTCTTTTACCGCCTCCTGAATAGAAAGAAAGTGAGTAGATCTAGAACAATCAACATGATGGTGTTTTGCTTTTTATGGTTTTCCTTTCAGGCAAAGCAATAGCTTCCATGTATGGTCACAAAACTAGAAGTTGCTGCAGTCGTTTCGGGTAAACTCGAGCCATTAGGATTAACTTTGCGTCGCTTAAATGTCTTTCAGTATGTTTGGCATTAAAACAGGTAGAGGGCCGTTTCACGGAAAACAGCTATTTTGTCCAACACTTGACGCCTTACATACTTCATAAAAAATAATACTTTAAAATATTAGTGAACTATTTGTTTCGGTTTACAAAATTATGTGTGATTTCTGTCGCAAAAAATTTCGTCATTGCTCTTTAAAATTATTACTTTTTAATCAAATGTATGAAACGTCACGTGCGGGACTTAGGGTTGATTTTTTTCGTGGAATGGTCCTAGAAGGTTTAGGGATTTACTCTGCCGTGGGCAGGTAAATTGCAGTGATGCATTTTTGAGATGTTTGAAAAAAAAAATGCGATTCAATACTGACAAGAGGAAAATGTTGGAACTAGACGTTTTTTTCCCGATTTTCTTTATTGTAGCGGAAACGAAAAAAGCAACCTTGTACAATCAAGCTAACGCACAATAGATGACAAAAAATAAAAATAAGAAAAATAGAATAAATCGCAGTTATTGATCTTTACCTGCCCACTGCAGTACTGTCTTGGCGCGTTAGTAAAATAGTTTGTCAACCTTTGATTTAGGGGGGGGGGGGGGAGTAGCATTGTACTCAGCTTATTACATTCTTCGATAAGTCTGCATTGACTACTTGGAAACTTTTTTTGTTGTTACAATTGCTTTTCTTTTATTTTAATATTATATATAATGGCATAAAAAAATAAAAGTTTGTCAAGTTGTTGAAAACTGTATCTTTGAAAGAATATTCTAGGCAATCTCACACGAAGGGCATATTTACTTTATGACCTATAATCCAAAATTAATTTCTCAGATATAAATAGCAAACAATTATTTGCTAAAACTGGCTGTACATAAAGAAATAGGGATAGCTATTAATACTATTGAAATACCACCGTATAGATGCATGTATGTATGTATGCATGTCCGGTTAAAGGCTACTTCTGATTTTACCTTGATGATTGACACGTGGCAGTGATTCCAAAAACTTGCTAAGCTAGGCTATTTCTCACCAAATTTGAATCTAGAAATGTCGTCAACTTAGTTATATCAGTTAAATTTTCCCCTAACACCATAGACTCAATAAAGATATGGTGTCATTACTATGCGAAGTAATGAATTGTACTCCGGTGGTACCTAAACTGTGAACTTAGTGGTCAGTAAATAATTATTTTTGAAGAATCATTACAGTAAAAAAGCACAAAATGTTTTTTTTAAAGGAGTAACAAATTTTAGTTAGCTAAATTCTCATTTGTTATTATGATGTTTTTTTTTTTCTTTTTTTTTAAAACCTGCAACTACAGTCTTCTTATTTTGTTGCATTAACAGAAAATACTGTCGTTTGACAGATTTTTGTAAGTTACAGAAGCATTGATCTAATGCTCTCATCTAAAGTACCTATTTAATACTTTTACAAAATCATAAATATTGTACTTAATTTTAAACCCATCGTCTTGTCTATAATACATCAATCTAAGCCGTTAAAATGTAAAGTTATCTTAGTATATCTATTAAGCTTAAAATCAAATGACGTGTTTGTTCTCTCTCTCTCTCTCTCTCTCTCTCTCTCTCTATATATATATATATATATATATACATATATATATAATGTGTGCGTGCGTGTGTGTATGTATATTAAAATTGTTTATTAAATAGTTATTACGCGAATTAAAATGATGTATGCATTCAAATCGTCACTTTTAACGTTTCCATCTTATTTTCAAGTTGATAAAGCTTTAAAAACAAGTCAATGGTTTCCCACATATGATGAACGGTTTAATATCTGCGTCTGAAAGGAGAGAGTCAACGTTTATTGAGAAATTTATCACGCCCATTTTTCTACTCTTTTATAAGTTGCACTCTGGCAAGGTTTACTTTCTTCATCGAAATTTATTGATTTAAAATGGAAATTTTTTCTCTTATCGCTTCAAATTCATTACACTGCAGAAACCATAATAAAGAAAATCTAAGACTGTGCTATATTTTTATTTATGTGTCCTTATTGTGAGAATGGGGTCATAACTGTTTGAGACCAAAAGTTCATGAATGAACTTGGTTATCTGACAACACTTTCTGACGCAAACTAACCATCAAAATAAAAATTTGCCGATCAAATATCAAAATATTTCTTGATGTGAAACATCTTATGCGAGGGTTTTGAAATTCTGATCAGCAAGTTTTTTTTTTTTTTTTTTTTTTGTGACGGAAGTGATGTAGTTGTTTTTTAAGTATTGCCAAAAACAATTTGCAAACTTTTATTAACACAATTAACTTCATAATTACTAATATTTTTCTTTGCTTTTGGCAACGGTTAAAAAGCGAATTTCGAGTATTGTTCAGTTTTTTTCGTTGTTAATAACCAATTTTTATCCTCAAAATATACAACTTTGTTGTGAATATGTCAGTCGCAGAATGGCAAGAGGATGGCCTGAGAGAAAACGTATAGCTGAAAATACAGTTCAGAATGTAAAAATAGGAAAATAGAAAAGATTTAAATTTTACTTCGATTCTCTGTCTTTATGACCCAACATCTGTTTTCATGATTTTATCGGTTCTCATAAAAAATAATAATTAAATTAAATAAAAGTAGGAGTTTTTATGTTTTTATTTTTAGTAATTGCTACTCTTGTATCGTATTTTTTCTCATAAGTTAATGCACTTAAAATATTGGTTTCAATTTTTTGATACCCCAATTCAGTGATGTCCGTTACTTGGGTCTCTAAGTAACGGACTAAGTCTAGTGTATTGCCATCCTAACTTGAAAATATATTTAGACAGGCGTTCTTCAATTCTTTCTCTAGAAGGATAATCAAGGGACTTGGGAGCGTTCCGACCGCCAAGAAAACCAAATGCTTACCGCCAAAGAAACCAAACGTCAGCAGCCAACAAAGGCAAATATCCACGGCCAAGAAAGACGAAAGAAAATAAACGCGACTAAGTACAGTTTGCACGACAGAACAAGTTGGAGTTTTCTGGGTTTTCAAAGTAAAGTGGTTGCTTGGTGAGCAAAAAGTTTCCCGTCTAGCAAGATAAAGAATTTAAAGGATCTATCCATATTTCTGAGGAGTTGAAGGTGATCAGTTTCTAATGGAAGTAAGTGTGATGAAAGAGGAGAAGAGAAAGGATCATAGTTTGGCAGATACTTGGCGGGCAAAGTAGATATAACCTTTTAACGCTGAGGGTTTTTGGGTTTCGGATCTGAAGGCCTTCTTTTATGTGTGGAAAAGTTACAGGTTTTCTTGGCTCTGAAATTTTTAAAACAGGGTTATTTTTGATGAGATATTTTTTTCACGGCACCCTAGTCTAACTACATTACTTGAGATAAGTGTTTAAGCGTGCTAAATAAAGCTACCCTAAGGTTTAAAACCTGATATTGATCTAGCTTTTGCATGTGCTTCAGCTGACCTATAAAAATTAAGAAAAAATAAACCAAGTGAAAATTTAAGTTTCAGTAATGTTTTTCAGTAGTTTTAGCAAAAAAAAAAAAAAAAAAAAAAAAAAAAGTCTTACTACGAACATGGGCCCTTAAAGGAAAACTGTGGGCAAAGATTTTTTCAGGCAGAGTCGAAGGCAAAAGCAGTACTATCAAATTGAAACTAAATTGAAAGTCTTTAATATCAATATATATTAAACCACAATGGGGTCGTTTCCAAATATTTTAAAAGTATTTTTGTCTGAAAGAGAATGCTTAAAAACATAGGAATCGCGGTGCAAAGATGCGCCAAAGAGCATCATTTGTGACGTCATCCAGACCACGCCTTATTTTAAAAATTGGACATTTAAAAATATTATTTAAAAAATAACTGTTGGGAAAATGAAAGTATTTTCTGGGTTTATGTTTTTTTTTTTTTTTTTTTTTTGCTTATTCTATTAATTTCAGTGACGAAAGTTGCTACTTTTGGCTGAAGGAAACAACCCCATTGATAACATGGGATGGCCTTATTGATATGACCTTGTTTAGCAAACTCTCCTAATATTGAAATATTGATAACATGAACACTTCGCGGCACACCTTACTTCTTCCTGCAGCACTTCAAGATGCCGCGGCACCCAGTTTGAGAACCATTGTATTAAGATAATTACTCAAAGCAAGAAATTAGACGCATATGGGTACCGTTGGAGCACTTTAAGAGCATGGCTGACTATTTTTTCATGAAAAGAAATAACATCATGACTGCGATAAAAAAATTACAAAATCAATATTTGTTTGGCTACATATCTGCTAATTGGATTCATGTTTAAAATATCGAACAAGATGGTAAACATAATTTCGGCGAAGAACATTGTAATCCATTCCAAAACAAACGGAAAATAATTGATATTTTTTTAGATGTCAAAATAAGAAGTAGTTTTTGAGATTAATTTTACGTTAAAGTTTTTAGAATGAGTACTCGGAAAATTATCTCTTTTGTGAATGAAATGATAATTGATTTAATTTCGCTTTAGAGTAATGGTATTTTTTTCAATATTGGATATGTAAAATTGGAATATTACAACGGAACAATAAGAACTATTTTGCGGATCTTGTCCTTGTTTAAATATAGTTATTTTTTGAAAACTATGGTAAATTGTGATCGATAAAAATTACACTTACTTTCCAGTAAGTTAAGTTATAAAGTAGCAAAAACATAAAGGCAAGAACAAAATCTTAATGTATCGTACATAGATCTCCAAAAAAAAAAAAATAAAAAAATAAAAAAAAATAAATAAATAAATAAAAATTTAAAAAAAAAATTAAAAAAAAATAAAAAAAATTAAATAATTGTAATAAATATTTATTGTAGTTAAGACAAAGAGACTGGGGATAATACATGCAGTTTGTTTCTTCTTTATCTCGTTAAAAACTTTCGAGCTAATAGTTCAATTAGAAAAAAAAATCTCTCTTATTAGTACTTTGCCAATTACACCTGATTCAAATGCTTTATGCCTTGATTTGAATAAAGTTTCGTTACATTTGAGCTATTTAAAAAACTCTACATTATGCTCTACAATATACATTTTAAACATTTGCAAATATTGCACTGACAGAATTCCCATGGGTATTTAGTGATTTTTAATGTATTTTCGAGCAATACGAAAATTCTCAAAAATAGCGCCTGCGAGAGAATTTCCAATTTTTTAAACATATGAGTGAGAATAGATCTCGGTGATTTATTCCTAAGTATTATAACTTTTTATTTGTAGACGAAAAAAAAGTAAAATATTTTAATCTTCAGTCCTGTCTTTTCAATCTCTTCTGTTCTAATTAGGGCTCTAGTAAAGAGTTAACACAAAAAAAAAAAAAGTGTTTTCCTTTCATACATTTACTTTTCGTTAAAAGGATTTCTAATTCTGAAATTGAAGAACTATTTTTGATTTTTGTACCATGCGTTTCCTTGTTGTTCATGATGCAAACTAAAATGTTTTTCTATAAATTTTCTAATGGAAATACTTTAATGGTTCCTTTTAAGAGAAACATTCTTCCAAACAGTTTCTAATGATACATTTCGTAAGATTCAGCATTTATTTGAGTATTTTTTCCCCCAGAAAGGTTTGATAGTTAGTTTTGTGTATTTTAAGACCAAACGCATAGTCCAGAAGAGAAAAAATTGAAATTACGTTAATTGAAAGAGAAAATGCGAGAAAAATAAATTACTCGTAGTATACGAAATTATATTATACTTTAAATTAGTATTCGAAATGTTTGCTCTTTCAGTGATTTAAGATTTTTTCCATAAATTATTTAATAAAATTAGTTATAGTTTTGAATACAATATTTATTGTACTTAGTTCTACTACTTCATAGCATTTTTTAAATCATTTCTAACTAATCAGAGAGCTACTTCTATTCTGAAAAATAAACAAATATATATTTTGGAATTTTGTTTAAACAAAAACTGTATTTTATTCTTAAATAACCTTTGCATTTTACCACAATTTTGTACGTTGTCCTTTAGTCACTAAAACACTTTTGGCTAAAAAAGAATAAACACAAAAATTGAAAACGGCTACCTTAATTTTAAAGCTATTTTCATTTAGGAAAGCGATAAAATGTATGTTGCTGCCTGGAAGCAGATAATTTCACCGGAGTTTGAAGTTAATTGGGTTTTAAAAATCCATAAACGAAATCACTTAATAAAAGTTTTTATGTTGTGCTAGAAAATAAATGCCAAGCTTCTGTCTTGGATGAAAAATCAAACTTTCTAAGGTTAGCGTCTGTTCCAGACACGGCATGCTTGGAATTTTATTAAACGAAGAAATCTCATTTACATTTTTATAGATTTGGTCCGTTTCTATTCGTTCTGTATCTATGTTCGTCCTAAGCTGGCATGCATAAATGCATAAATAGAAATGAGATTGAAGTCAATATTTTACGGCCTCCCTTGACGCATCATGTATTTTTAGGAGGCTGTGCCTGAAGTATGTTATGAGAAGCTGTAGTGGTAGTAAAATATGCGTGTAATGAAGCTATGAAACAAATAATGTAGTTGCTTGAAGGAAATAGGAAATATCACTTTCTGTTACATTCTGTATTTCCAAAGTTAAAAGTGGAAAACTGTATAATGTAATGTGTATGAAATTTGTGCATATAGATAAGGATTGTCACAATATTGATTGATGTATGAATGGATATGATAAATTGCAACTGGCTTGCAATCGCTGGAAAAGCAGAAAGCAAAAAGAGAAGAACGGAAAATAAATAATAAAATAAATAATATCCCACAAAATAAGTGCTGATAAAATGCTTATTATTAATGTGTAAGAGAGTTAAAAGCTATTTATTATATAAAAGCATATTTATCTACCTTTTATACGCGCAAGTGATTTTTAAGTATTTTTACTGGGTTTGTTAAGAAAAAAATGATCACTAGTAAGAGATTTTCCTGTTTTCTCAGATGAAAAAAATATATTTTGTCTTAGTTTTTGAACAAGTTTATTTTAATTTTGCAATTGTTTTTACAATAGTTCGTTGGCAATAAAAATGTTTCTGAGACCTTTTTAGACGCAGTAAATTTGTTTTATGAAAATTTCAATTGGTATTACCACACTGCAAATCATCATAATGTAATTGGAAATCATATTTCGTATCAGAACTGCATTTAGTACCTAACGCATATCGTAAAAAATATTTTGAAAAAAAAAAAATGATATTTTTTTTGATAGCCTACTCCAGCATATTTTTTTCTTTCAAAAATTCTTTGCTTACATTAACACATATAAGTATCTTGAAATTTTACATACCCGTACGAACCCAAGAATAATACGTGCTATCTTTAACATTAAGAGACTCATGTTTAGTGGACTGTGACAGTAATTAAACTTTAGCATAGATGTATTCTCTGTGGCTAAGGGTTAACAAACGCAACTTAAAATATGTAAATAAAACATTTTTTTTTTGTGTGTTCTTTAAAAGTAGTTTTGCTGTATTCGTCTTATTATTGTTGGTACAACCATTCAAATCCCCAGAGAAATTATGAATAACAAAAAGTACAGATTATCAAAAATACAATTTGAAACCCATCCCTTAGTACTAAATATCTAATTAACTGCTACTGTGAACGCGAAAATGAATATTTTTAAACAATCCCTAAACTGCTGGGATTTTGCCACAGCGAAGCGAGGTGGAGGGATAAACCGCACTTCCGCCATAAAATTACAAATTAATCTTTGACTTGAGTTTAATGCACCGAGGTTTCATTTCCTAATCTACAAAGGAAATTTCAGAACGAAACTCAGTTTCTAGGGCTCCAGCTTTTTGGACAACAAACATATCTAAACTTTAAAGATAAGACTGCTTTATAAATGAATGAAAAATGAAAAGAAAAAAGAAGAAGTATTTGCCCTTCGGTCTTTGTTTACTGTTGTTTTTTAGAAAAAACGAAAGATAATTCTATGTTTCATGATTTCTCGATCTACTGCTTTTTCAAAATTTATGTACATAAGTGAATTTATTTTTTCTCAGAGAAATAATAGCTATCATTAAAAGCAAAATTACGTTAGTATTAATTGAATACTTTTATTTTTTTACATAACAATATTATAAAACTGAATTTCTGCGAAATAATTTTTTTTAAACTGTAGAGAATGGAGTGTAAAATATATAAATATAATGGATTTTTCAATTGTAAACTTTTACTGTTTCATTGTTTTTAAAATATTCGTCATTTTTACATTTTATTCGTATACATTATATAATGTGTCTAGTTAGCTCATTAATTTTATAAATATAAGTTAGAAATACTATTTAAGCGCCACAGATCATGGAAGGAAAAATAAAACCATGCCAAATATTGTTCATTGTGCTGTTACTACTTGGTCGCAAAATCAATATGCTAGGACTACAAGGAGCCATTTTATGAATTGAAAAGACAATCGATATTTAGGTATGTAAAGCCCTCATATGAATTTTGATTGAGATTTTCGGACAGACAAAGGAGAAACGAGACACATTTTATGTAGATTTGAGGATTTTTTCTATTATTTAACAATTTTACTTTGCCATTTTTTCTTTAGTCTAAAAATACATTAAATTAAACAAATAACGCCGTTGATTTTTTTAAAAAAATTGTTCACTGAAATCGAAAGACATCCACAATTTATTGAAAGAATATAAATAAAAATTAATAGTTTATTTTTAAACGTATAACTATGAAAATTGTTTATACTGAAAAAATAAAATTGTAATTTCCAAAAGTATGACCTTAGAAAAGCTGAATTACTTTTATTTCAGATAAATCAAATTCCAGAATCATTTTACTGTATGCCGAATGAATTTCTTAAATTAATTCAAAAATTTTTCAACTAAACAAACTTTTTGCTGATCTTTTGATGGGGGAAAAAAACAAATAATTAAAAAATCTTTTAAAAGTCATTCAGTTATGCGAAGATAAAAAACATAAAACATGCCGTTTTTTAGAGATAATTTTAATTCTTCCACGTGAGGACAAATCCTTAAAATTTTTGCATGGAAACTTTCTTCGATTCTCTTAAAATTAGTAAGCACTTTTAAGCTTTACTTCCTCTAAAACTTCATCACTAAGTGTTTACTCTTATATAAGTGGATGTTCAAGTGTCAATATTGTAAGAAACGCTTGAGTTGGCTTTCAAACTTCGAAGTAAACTTTGCTCTTTTGCTGCAAAGACAAAGCCAAGTACCATTTCACTTTTGCGCCTTGGATTGAACGAAAGAAGAATGGCATTTGCTTTTCTGCAACAAGAGACTGGGAATTTCTCAAACTGTGTTTTATTTGTTTTTATCTACAATGAAGTACTTCGTAGTTTCGTACGTAATAGAAATAATTGCTGTGACTTAAATAAAAACAAAATTCGTTCCGAATACTAATGCATCGTACGCAGAAGTATTTCCATTTGAAAGGTGTGTTTCGAATTTCTACATTAAGAAAAATTCAATCGTGTTAAATCATTCTTTTTTTTTATGATTACGCAATCAAACAGTCAATGGGTAGTCTTCTCCCCTTTCATTTTCAAAAATATGTAAAGCCACAAGAAACGCTTTTTCCTTTTGATCATTCTTGTTTATTCAGTGAAATATTCCTTTATATGAAATATATTGAGACAACTTTCAGTAAGATAAACAAACAATTTTTATTGGTAGTATATCTATTACAGATATTTTATGCATACTTAACATTCCTTTTCTTCAAAATGTTTAAGCGTAATACGTTTATTTACTCAAAAAGTTCATAAATTTTAAATTACAAAAAATATAAAAATAAATAAATAAGTAAATAAAATAAATAAATAAAAATAAATAAATAAAATGAAATATAAAATAATGCTTACAAGTATAATAACTAAATGAAAACAGAAATTTTCAGTTGGAATTCTGTCACTAGTAAAATGTTTTATAATAAAATGTTACTGAGTTTCTATTTACTTCAACATAAACCTTAAAGTTTTTCTCAGTCTTAAGAAATGTAATGCTGAGGGAGCAGCATTAAGACATATTTTAGGATTTGAAAATCTGTAAGAAACCGTTTGTTAGCTTTAAACATTTTCAAGACTAAATGATCTAATAGATTAGGTCTAGCTATCTGTATTAAATGAGCAAAAAAAAAGAAAAAAAGAAAAGAAAAAAAAACGCCGCAAGACAATTTTCAGTATTAATTTTAGTCTGTTTTTTTTTTTCTTGAAAAAGGCAAGAAGGTTAAACAATGTTGAAACAAATATGCGAGATGAGGGGGAGTCTTCTCATGATTATCTGATTGCTTCTGTTTTTTTTTTTTACAAAATCTCTTTTTGTCTTGGTTCGGTTAAAATTCAATCAGGATGCAATGCTCGTGGGGAGTTACAAAAAAAAAAAAAAAAAAAAAAAACTTGTCAAACGGTCTTTCTATTCCGTAACTGCAGTTATTTTCCAAAATTAAATTGCGAAACACACACATCCTCACCCAAACACACACATCCTCACACAAATAATGTAATATTTCATCATCATCATATCATATCCACACATCAAAATGCAACATTTAAAGTAATCCGATTGTGTTACATTTTTTCTATTTTCCACAATTCTAAAAATTATATTTGAAGTAATAAGCAAGGAAACGTGGCTTGACTACATTTTAAAGTTACGTTCAAGAAGTGGCTTACCTCCAACTTCGCCGACATTTAAAACTATCTCCCCCCTCCCTTAAATATATTAAAAAATAAGATTGAAGCTGAAAAACATGAGGTAAGGAAATTTTTTTGTCGACGAAACTGAAGGGACACTCCAGAGGTTTAAATTGTGAATTATGTTTGTAAAGGCGTTACAAATATCTTTGTTCTAAACTTAACAAATGAACCTATTTACACCCTATTCAATCTGTACGTGCGCGAAAAACTACCATAACAGTTCGAAAATCTCTTCTCCTAAGTTTCGTTAACTGAGGAAGAAAAAAATAAACATTATACATACACATATCTATATTTACATCTACTTATCTCCGAGAAAAATACGCGAAACGTAAAACATTAAGTTCAAAAAGTGTTCCCAAACTAAAGAACTACATTTTCCAAAGCATTATGTGGCATTTTTTCTCCTTATTTGAATTTCTGCGGTGTGTATTTTGCGAAAAAAATCTAAAGAGAGAAGTTTCGAAATTACGACAAAGATAACGATACATTTTAAACAATGCAGATAAATCATAAAACAAATTCAGCATAACAAATTTGTTTTCTTGCATGATAAGACATTAAACCACATAATTGCACAGTTGAAAAATAAAGCAAGCAGAAAAACTGATACTAATTGCGAAAAAAGAGAAGAGGGGCAAAGTTAGTTTGAAATTTGCTGAACTAGCGTTATCTGGCAACCCATATTTTCTTTGCGGTTAAAATATTCGAAATTCTATAGTTTTGTTTCTTTCTTTCGTTCGGTCCAGATTAGAAGAGGAAATTGAGAAGCGCTCTCTCCACAAAAGGATTTATTCCTTATTCCGGTCTTGCCAGTGGGGAGGAAAAGTTCGCGGTCGGAGTTTGGAAAATTCCTATCTTATTCGGTTTTTCGTAGTCACAATGGGCCCTAATTAAGAGATTTATCAAAGCTCGAGGTGGGACCGTCCTCATATTAAAATTAGAAAAACAATGAGTGCGGTCAATTAGGATAATTTGAAACCAATATGGGTTAACTTTTCAACCCTTTATATTTTTTGGGATATTTAACTTCAGTCGAACTTACAGACATAACAATGCTGAAATATGTTCGGTACTGGGCAAGGGGGGGGGGAGGGATAATTTAGTCATCAGTAGCCGGTTATCACAATTCATTAGCAGACACTTTTTTTTTTTAAGCGGCCATGTTTTGTTCAGTTAACAAAACGTAATTAAAAAATAAATAAATAACAAATTAAACAAAACAAACAAACAAAAACAAATATTGAAGTTAATAAATCTAAAAGTACATTAATTTAAAATAGTTCATAAAGGATGCATCTTGAATTTCTTTGAAACCACTTTACCAGTTACTGAATGACTTTTAATTCACCTTAATATTTCCTTACTTTAAAGTAAATAATTTTTTTGAGGTGGTGGGGATAATCAGATAACATTTAATCGCATTTTGTTTTATTTAGCTGCAATGTGGAAAGTGGTGATCGGCACAGATTTCTTTTTGAATCTACGTTGGAAACGGCTAATTGTACAGTCCAAAAGTTCTAAAGTTACTAATTAAAAACAGCTCTTGATTGCTGACGTAAAGTAGTTAAAATGTCTTGTCCTACATTGTTATGCTCTAAATAATATGCAGTACAATCTCGTTAATCTATGCTAACTCGAACCAAAAGTGATACGGATAAACAAAATCTGGATAATAAGGTAAAACACAGTTTTAGAAAAGCAGCCTTACCTTTTATCACACCAAGAAACAATGAATTGAAGCAAAACTTAGTCGAACCGTTGTTCGCAAGTTCTTCATCATTCATAGTTCAACTGCAGTTGTGTCGGACTGAAGCTCTTACGCCATTTTGTTCGTTAAACTTAAACTAGACTTTTTATGCGTTCTATGCAGAAGTTTCACGTTTAATCGTAACAAAAGCCGAAAATTTGTCGTTATTATAGTTTTATTCTTGAAATGACAGTTCAAAATTACTATTTAAGGAAATATAATGTTTTTAATAATTTTATAAGTTTGATCCGGATAAAGCGGAGATCCAGATAAATCGGTGACGGATAAACGAGAGTCTACTGTAATAACTTAGTAGTTTTAACCGGTGACAAGTAAATTTTCCTGTTTTAGAATGGCACTAAATTTATGAAAATTATTTATTTTTCATCTTATTTCTGACGCGGTTTGAAGTAACTCTCAGCGGCAGTGTAACTTTGACCGAGGTTATCAATTCATATTAGATAATTTTGTAATCAGTGCTTCTTAGTTTGGATAAAGATAAAATATTTTTGCTTTAAGTCTACAAATGAAGGAGTAGTATGAGTGAGGCAATTACAAATATGGCATCTGTGTACCAAAGTTATTCTGTTCAAATAAAAAAAGTACAAATAAAATGCATCAACTTTCAAAAGTATATTTAATTATTGAATTAATTTTTGTTTGAAAACGCACAATTGCTTGTTTTCCTATCAAGATTGTTAACAACGTGTTGCTTTGAAAGAAGATTTACTCTATGAAATGAATGAATTTGAAGGCTTGGTTCAGAAATTCCCCTGTAACTACTTAATACTTGAAATAAATGTAATGTTATTTCAAATTTCGCTGTGTCTTTTTGTTTTTGAGAAATCTAATGAAAATGACTGCAATTATGATTTAAAAAAAATATTGGCATGGTTTTAGAATTTATTCCAATCATTATACTTTTTCAGTTACTGTATATGAGCATAATATTTTTGTTATTTCATTTAAAATATACTAACTTTTATTACAACTGACAGACTTAAAAAATATATAAAAAATCTCTTGTCACTTTGTCACAGTCATTCCATCACAAAAACTTTAAATTATTTTTATCAAATAGGTGAATAATTCTTCAAATTAACAGTTTCTTATTATTTTTTCTCTATCTTAACATAAAGTCAGTTTTAATAAAAGGACTTTCACTGAAATCAGTTAAACTCTCGTTATTAATCAAAAGCGTCATTCCGTCCTACATGGAATTGTCCATCTCAAAAAAGGACCCCCTGAAAAAGCCGCTTCTCGTTAAAATATTTCTGTTTTCAGTATTCAACCCCTCCCAAAATAAACACATTCCCGTCATTATTGACTTACAATAAAACTGCTTTCATGCACTATTTATTATTCTTTAATATCGTCTAGTGTGCACGATAAGAGAGGTGGTTACCCCTTTCAGATTCTTCCTTAATAAATGCTCTGTACTGCTTACTCTATTATACTCGGGTTCTAATCTTCACCTTGCTGGCGGCCTTCCAAAAGGTTCCCTTTGATTTTACCCCTCACTTGTTTCCAGAATAATTTACGCGGCGCTAAGCTGAAAGATTTCCACCCACTAAGTTTCTAATTTACTTCCCCAGGTGGGCATTTTTTTCTCCATTCCTCTTCTTTTTTTTCTTTCTTGGCGTTCCTATGCAGGAAGATTTTTTTAAGAAGCGAGACTTTGTTACCGAAACACTTTGTTTTTAATTTTGATGTATTTAAGAAAGATTTTTTTGTTTGCTGGATATTTCTTTTCTTTATATATAATTCAATATTTATATCAATACAGAGCTAGATGGATGAGCATATCGATGTACTGGTTAGTTTTGGACTCCAGGACACTTGACTAGCTGCATAGTCGTTACAAATTATTGGGTGACTTATTTATCGTTTAACTGGTAAGCTGGGGTGTCTTAAGTCCCAAGAGAATTTGACATTTGCATTGAAACGTTTGCAATGTTTAAAAAATGTATGATGGCATTGTTTCAGTTAAATTTATTCATATAATTAAATACTACAGAAATCATTGGAACGTTTTTTCTTCTTTAACCTGAAAAATTTTGTAGAGTGAACATGAAATATAATTGATATTGAAATACTCTGAAAGGAACTGGTTATTACTGGTAATTAGGACTGTGTATTTTTAAGCTGTTGTAGCATACGTAGAATATAGACAATATTTATTAGTAATTACTTAAAAAAGGACATACGAATGGAATATTTATATTGGGCATTAATTTGATTCAAAAAACTGGTACAATAAATAATGAAAGTTAAACTCTACTAGTAAGATTGAAAAATACAACTATTTATGTTAGTAATTAAATCTTTTAAATGTTTCAAGAAAGAAATAAAAGTACATTTATTTAAAAAAGCTATTTGGATAATAATAAAATGAAAAGTGTGTTCTGAAGTTTAATGAGAAGACAATAGTTAAGTTTAACTTATTTTTTCCTGCTGCGCAGATGCTTAGAGGAACCAGACTCAGCTCCAAAGCACACGGGAAAGTTGAAAAATACCATTACCGTAATTTCAACGACTTAATGATACAGTCCAATTAAACATACAAGGAGGACTGTTTTAAGAATAATTAGAAATAAAAAGAGGTGACAATTGCCTACTTGTGAGAAAAGAATAAATTAACAGCTGAAAAAACGAGATTGCTTTAAGAATTGGTTATACATAACCGTCAGTGGATGTTGCAAATAGGTAGAAAGCAAATAAAAACCGAAGTTTTGTAAAAGTTTAAACTAATATTGACAGCAAACACCTAAGCATGTTCATCTAGAGATTAAGATAGATATGTATAAAAGAGTTAGATACATCATTGTTTTTATTGGATAATCATTGCTATTAAACTGAGTATGGTTTTCATGAACTACTCTTTAGGAACATGGGAAAAAACTGCATTCTGATTTAGTAACTTATATTTATTTTTGATAGAAAATATTAAACCTTATTGTTTGCAGCATAGTTGGGAACCTCCTTGTCCAGATTGGGAATAAAAAGAGAAACTTGACTAAAGAAAAAGAAAAATCTGCACAAAAACGTATAAAAAAACTTGTCAAACTCTATTCATGTGTTTAAATATTTTATTTCGAAAAGTAGAAGAAAAATTAAGAAGTAAAAAGCAGAATAAATTTCTCCTGAAACTCAACATAAACGAAGGTTAATTCTGCTTGATTGACTGACAGAAATAACGAACACTTTAGTTTCGCACTGAAACAATTTTCAAAGGAACTTTTTAAAAAATCAAAATATTGAAAGTCAAACATTTTGTTTTTAGTCTATTTTTCTATGAAAAAAAGGGAGGAGAAGGAGTATGAAAAATGGTAAAAAGCACCGAAAATCATTGCTGGAAATGTCATAAGTAATTGAATAATGTAAATACATGTTGAAAATACCTAAAATATCGGTGTAAAATACTGTTGCAGTTCAGATCCATAACTTGTTTTTTTTATGTTTCCCTGCTTATACAGGGTGTTCCGTTTTAAACTGCAAGACCTTTATTTTCGCAACCTTTAGTCCTAGATGTATGCTTCCAATTGCAAAAATGTTCAAAATCAGATGCAGAGTTAAGATATTGAACGTTTGAAGCAAAAATAAAAATGAGTCAAAAAACACAAAATTCAACTTTTTATACGGGCCCTAGGTCCTTTACCGAATGTTTAGAGAAATAATTTATATTGAAAACTATTACTGACGCACAAAACTTGCCATTTGTGCAACCGAAACTCAAGGAGATATACCATTTCAAATTTTAAGGGACCATACAAAAATGAGATTGGAACTTATCGCCCTTTAAGAAAAATTATAGGTCGTTAAAGTAAGAAAAACAAGGTATTTATATTTTTCATTGCTATTCAAAAATAAATGCAAATGTTATGCCGTGATACGCAAAAACACACTACAAAACCGCGAACAATTTGGAAAACCACGCTCTATGTACACATGTCATTTTAAACACTTGTTAACCGCTATATTTTCCTCCAAAAGATGTTATTGACGGTGAGTGAAAAGTGGTGTAAGTCACAAAACAATGCGTTTTATTTCTCGGTGAATATTGGTCGTACTTATGTCAAACTTTTTGTGTTAGAATAACTTTTCAATGTAGATTATTTCCCTAAATAAAAGTTAGGGGACCTGAGGCCCATATAAAAAGGTAATTTTTGACTTATTTTTATTTTCACTTCGAACTTTCAATATCTTAACTCTGCATCTCATTTTGAACATTTTTGCAATTGAAAGTATACATCTAGGACTAACGGTTGCGAAAATAAAGGTATCTCTGGTTAAAGCGGAACAACCTGTATATTAGGAAAAATAAGTTAAACATAAAGTGTTTCGAATAAAAATGTATTAATAGTTGGAATATGCTTAAACTTTAAGCCTAACAGTTTGAAAGAACAAGTTGGATCCCGTTTCAAAAGCAACTTATGTAACTTTATTTTTACAAAAAAAGATAGCTACTTATTACGTTTCAATAAAATTGGTTTGATAATTAAAACCGTACGTATGAAATAACTTGCTCTCAGAGCCAGATCAAGGAGACAGAGAGATCGAGATTTTAGCGTACGTATTCACAAGTCGACTTGACCTTAGGTCTTACAGCCAAACTATGCCTTGAATTCTTCTTCAAATACAGTCATCTCTCGACAATTCCAAATCTAAGGGATCAGCCAAAACGTTCGAGTTATTGTTAGTTTGAGTTGTGAAAAGTTTCCATAGCCTACTCTAGAGTTTGGGTACCTTGAATCCTTGAAGGGGAAGGAATATACGAGTTATTGCGCATTGACTGTAATAAGAATATTTCAATCTACGGTCTGGTAGTAACAGTCTGATTAATACGGATGTAGTTGATGTTTGGAATTAGATGCACGTAATATGGGAAAATAGGCTAGTTTAGTTCCAGAAAAATTCTTGATATTAACCACTTAAAATAAAGGGGCAATGTAACACTTTTCCTGAAATTAAAACGCATTATGGGAAGAAATAACCGAAATTTCTTTCTCTCATTCTGACTGCAGTGAAATTCCGTTGCAACGAACTTAAGGGACCGAAATATGTGTTCGTTGTACCGAGAATTTTGTTGTAATGGAATTCAAGAAACTAACTATAAATTAAATCGGGTCTGAACTTTTAGTTCACTAAACCTGATGTTTCGTTGCACTGGTATTCGATGTAACTGGATTTCCCTGCATATTAATTTAAAGTACAGTAAAATCTCATTTGAACGAATACCGATACAACGAATTATTCGTTTCAACGAAATACATTTTCAGTCTTATATATTATACAGTTCATTGCTTAAAATCCATTACAACGAAATTCCCGTTAAAACGAGCACGTTTTGCGAATACTTAAACTCGTTTTAACGCGATTTCACTGAATTGTGAACTAACTCTTAATGAACATCATTTCACATAAAAAGTAAAGAAAATATACAAGTTTTTTTTATTAAAGTGCTTTTCTAAAGATAGGACTTTTTTGTTACTAGAGAATTTTTTTTTTTCCAGTTTTATTTAAAGATTTCCTTAACTTCAAAATTACATTTCACTATGATAACTTTAAAGAAACCAATTACGTAGAGAAGTTGCAATACAGATTGAAATAAGAAACTTAATTAGGTTGGTCAAAGGTGAATCAAGCCTGCTTTATGAAGCTAAAGTATATAATTTCATTCCGAGCAACTCTCTCTCTGAAGTTGGAAAAATAAAATCTCAGCTGCAAAAAGTTCTCTAAAGTCTATTCTTGCTACTCAGTAATTAGAATGACAAAAAATGAATTCCTACTTTTAGATATGAACATTTCCCTTCTATTTTACCAAATTTTTTCTTTCCTTTTCTCAAAAATATGTAATCTTTGTGAAAATTGGCAGCAGTACATGAAGTGAAAAAAAAATAAACAAGCATATTTTTATATATTAAGGTATCTGCTTAGTGACATTTAGGATGGAAACGAAACAAAGTAACATAACACAATATACTAAACAAAGTTTCCAAATTATCATTTGTATTTTAAGACAAAATTATAGCTTTACCATTACTTTTATTTTCTTCAAAATAGAATCATAAGAGTACTTTAAGCTTTAGTAAGTTAAGTGAGCCAAAAACGAAATAGTTAAGCTTTGATGATTTTTTTTTGTAGTTTTTCAGGTTTTATGCTTGGCATTTAGAGGGACATTCAGAGTATCGGTTTTGTGATGAATTTTAAACTTGTCCATAACACATATCAAGTGTTTTTTTTTTTTTTTGTGAATCTGTTTTGATACCACAATTTCAAATTTGTAACGTGTAGACGACCTTTGAAGAATAGTAATCCAAATGAGATAGTCCTATGTGTGTGTGCGTTCAGCAATAAAGGCCTATGTGTTGTAATTACTTGTGAAATATGAGAAACCTTATTGGGTAACTCTTTTAATTTTTAAATGAGCAATATAAAACTAAATAAAAAGTTTAATCACAGTGGAATTACAGTTAAAATATTTGCAACAACATTTTTCAATCCAACCCTGTAATTTCATGACTTATTCTGAAAAACAAATATACCTATTACTGTAATGTTAAAAACAATATTATAGACTGGGGCACCACAAACTTACCTTACTACGTTATTTTACATTTGTTTTTAAAGTTGTCATATCTGGAACACTATTTGTACGATTTAAAATTATTAATCTGTTAAATTTACTGAAGGGAATTAAAGTGAAAAAGATAAAAGAGAAATGAATAATCTTTTATAAAACCTGTATCTTTACTCGAAGTTCTAAAAATTGAAACTTATGTAAATAAAAATATATTCTTAACTGGATATTAGAACGATTCCTCCTCAAAAGTGAAATTTGCAAACAATCATACAACGACAATAAGGGTACTAAATCAATCAAGGTAATGTAAACAAATTCAGCCATTGGCACTGAAAACACATGTTTTACAATTCAGTATCGCTAGTTTGTAATGAAAAATAAAATGAATGCTTCTTTTTGGGGTAGTTCAACGTTGAGAACACTAACCACCTATGACTCCTATAACCTTATTTCTTTTGAAGTTAGGTAGAATGGAAAGTGAGGTATGTTGACTTTTTAGAAATAGCTTTAAAAACCTTGTTTAAGTTTCAAAGATATTAATAGAACGGAATTGTGAGGTTCCTTTATTTCTAGGCAGATTTGTTATTGCTAATAAATATTAATAAGTAAAGAATTCCTTTGTAGCCGAACATGGAATACATTTCAAGACAGAAATGTAGAAACGTTAGATAAGTGCTTCACTTCAACCCCTTTAAAAACCTTTTCAAAATTCAGATTTTACTTTAGATTTCTTTTCAAGCCTTATAATCGATAAAAAAAATGTTTCAAATCCATTTATTAAAGTAACGTGCTTTTTACAAAAAAAAATCTAGGCACTCCTGGTTTAACTTAAAAATGAACCCGTGAAACCTTTTTGACATAGACGTAGTAACCAGATATTTTTCTTTTTTTTTATTTAATTAAACTTTATACGCCAATGCCAGCTGCGGCTTTCACTCAGAAAGTAGTGAAGTAGTGTTATCGAGTCGATAAAAAAATGTTAGTGAAACATTTAATTAATAAATCATCAGCACTATTGATCAGGAAAAACAAAAGATGAAATATTTTTTGATGTATACTCGGTAAAGTAGCAAAATGTATGTGATAAAAGCAAAAAGCATTGTTTATAAACTTAAACTAAAAACGAGCTGATGTGTGCATCACATGACTTTATTTTACTCCGATTTAATGTCATTTCCCCACTATTGGCATTTTCAATATGATTCAATAGTTTACTCTCTGAATATCACCAACAATGGCCAAATTGAAATTAAAAAAAAAAAAAAAAAACGCCAAATTTGTCACCAATTTACGATAAAACTTGGCGACCAAAAGACTGGCAATATATCGCCAAGTGTTCGCCAAATTATAACACCACTTGACTTTACATCGAAATTAACAATGATTTCCCCCCCAAAAAGGACAAAAGACCCCTTTAGAAACAATCGAATGCAACCAAAAAGGGAGGTGCACAACTATACCCCACTAGCAGTCTACGTACAAAATTTAAACTTTCTAGGGCATACCGTTCTTGAGTTATGCGACATACATCTGTACATCCGCACATACGTACATACAGATGTCACGAAAAAACTCGTTGTAACTAACTCGGGAATCGTCAAAATGTGTATTTCCCGTCTCTATACGTTCTTAGGCACTTATCCACGTGTGATCGAGTCAGAAAAAAAAAGGAAAAAAAAAAAAAAAAACTCAACATTCATTTGGGGGTGAGCAAAATGAAAATTTAGTTCGATTTTTGAGTGAAAATTTTTCCGCGAATGATACTTCCTTTTTTCTAAAAGGAAGTAAAAACGAAATATTGTATTCGCAAAAAAATTTTCACTCAAAAATTGATCTTAATTTCCATTTTTCTCATCCCCGAATGAATGTTGATTTTTTTTCGACTCGACCACACGTGGATAAGTGCCTAAGGACGTATAGACATGCGAAATATCCATTGTGATGATTACCGAGTTAATTACAACGAGTTCGCTCGTGACGTCTGTATACGTATGTATGTCGCATAACTCAAGAACGATATGTCCTAGAAAGTTGATATTTAATACGTAGAATCTTAATAGAGTCTAGTTGTGCGCCTCCCCTTTTTGTTGCCCTCGGGTGTTTCTAAAGGGGTTTTTTGCCCCTTTTGGGGTTGAAATCATTGTTAATTTTGATGTAAACTTAAGTGGTGTTATAATTTGGCGGACATTTGGCGATATATCGCCAGTATTTTGGTCGCCAAGTTCTGTCGCCAGCTTGGCGACAAATTTGGCGATTTTTTTTCTTTTTTAAATCTGGTTTCAATTTGGCCACCGTTCGTGATGTTTAGAAAGTAAACTATTGAATCACATTAAATATGCCAATAATGAGGAAATTACATAAAATTTGAACAAAAGGAAGTCATTCGATGGACACATCAGCTTGTTTTGTAAAAGCAAGTAAAAAAAATGTGCTTGAAAAATAAAGATTTTCACTTGTTGTGAAGACGTTCACGCCCAAAACAAGTACAAATCATTTTTAAATTTTTTCTTGTTTTGTTAAAGGTTACTTTTGCTTTATTACTTTGAATCTTAAAGCGAATGTTTTATTAACTTTTAATTTTTCGATAATCAATGAAAATATCCAAACGAACTATATAACGATACGTGGTTTAACGCGATGTTGCTGTACATGCAATTTCAAAGAATGAATTTTATTTTCTATTCATATGTAAATCTTAAATGAGTATTATAAAGCTTCTAGAAACATTTTCTACATTTGCATGTACGGAAGAATTCAAAACTAATGAAATATTTCTAACCGCTTTGAAGAAGCGGAATAATTTAGTTTATCTGAAAAGCTTTTTCGTCGAAAACAAACTTGTTAATGAAAATAGTCTTCACACACACACACACCTTATGGAAGCCAATTACCCGTCGTCGATTTACCAGTCGACAACGTTGCCCAGGGAGTACCACGTGGAGGTTGACTTCCATTATAGAGCCATTCCATTTCAGATCAGGCAGGGTCTGTCACATGACCATCACCGATTTTTTTGAAATAATTACAGTACTTACAACTAAGGGACATATGAAATATCCCAAAAGGATTTTGCAAGAAAAAAAATTTTTCTTTAGTTACAGCCGATTAAAATTCTGCACAAAATCCGCCATTTTGGAAAAAACCGGCAAAACACTCCATTTGAAATGGACACTATTTCAAAAGTATTTAACCTATTTGAATAATTCTTTTTTCTAAAAATAAATAAGGATCCATATATCCTCTAGACATCATTTTTGAAAGTTTATTTAGATTTTTTGATAAAGAAAAAAATTCATTTTTGCCGCGAAAAAACTGCATTTTTACCGATTTCATGATTTTTTTTCTCCATGAAAAAAAAGTTTTTTTTACTAAACGGAGATGGCAGTCTAAAGCCCTTATATGATAGTTTCATAATATATTTTATTAGAATCCTTGGATGCATACAGCCTCGGAAATAAAATTTGAAATTTTGAAAATTTTCAAAAATTAGCGATTTTTAAAGTGATTTTACTCAAAAAACCCATTTTTTAAAAATCTAAAAATTGGCTCATTTGTACCCCATATAATGCTTAACAAGTGGATAGACACCGCATCCAGTATTTTTTCCCATAAAATGTTTTATGATTTTTTGAAAGTGACCTTATCGCCCATGGCATGCATGTAAAATAAAAATTTCTAATAATTTCAGTCACTGAAAATCTGATCATATTAATGGATTAATGCCTAATAGCTACAATGATGGTGCACTTTATCAGCAGCAAATAAAATTTTACTGACTCTTAATAATATAGCAATATCAAACCGCTTTTGATGACCCAGTCAATTCGTCTTTTTGTAAGACTCTGTGTGTAGCCTTTAGATAGAAGAGCCTTTGGTGATTATATTAATGACTAATTCAGTGGCTCCCAAAAGCGTTCGTACACCTTGAAATTTTGTAGTAGAACCAAAATAACGCAAAACTGAATTCGAATATGAAGTCCAATTTTTTTTCACATCATTCCTATGCCATTCTGAATAAAACCCAGCAGTTTTTTTTCAAAATATCTGATGACCCAGTCAATTCGCCTTTTTGTATTTCGTTATATAAATATATTTTTCTGTTGATCAGCACCTAATTGTTATGGGAGCTGAGCTCCCATACTTCCTTATTTGTTTTACTCGAATTTTTGTATTTTTGACCGAATTCAGGCCACTTAAGCATTAAAACAAGTTCTGAAGACTATAGGGATCCTGCACTTCTTTTGTTAGAAATTGGATCCCTGGCTATAATAGTCACCTTTAGTGAGATCTGTTTGATTACCTCAACTTACAACCATGTTCATTTGATTACTTCTCTCATAAAACAGGTGGGCTTTTTAAATTCTTAAACTACAAGTGAGTTTTACGGTTTGAATTTAGTATAAATATTCTTACGTATAAAAGTAATCATACGAGGTAGGATCCAAAAATTATGTGACAACATTCGCCAATGACAACCAAAGCACGAAATTAAAATTAATCGTTTTAAATGCATTATATTGTTCTTCCCTTTGATGATTTCCCCTGTCGTGTAATTGAGTTGAAGAGAATGACTATTGAAAGAGAAAAAATATGATTTGTTGCTGCATATGAAAGTAACGGTGAATGCATAGCTTTGGAGACGAAATAAACTAATTTTTATTAAAAAAAAGGAAAGATTTTAACTGTTACTGATAAAGTACATCATTATCATAGCTAGTCATTAATATAATCACCAAAGGCTCTTCTACCTATAAACTACACACAGAGTCTTACAAAAAGACGAATTGACTGGATCATCAAAAGCAGTTTGTTACTGATATATTCTTAAAAGTCAGTAAGATTTTAGTTGTTCCTGATAAAGTGCACCGTTTTTGTAGCTATTAGGCATTAATATAATCAGATTTTCAGTGACTGAAATTATTAGACATTTTTATTTTACGTGCATGCCATGGGCGATAAGGTCACTTTCAAAAAATCATAAAACGTTTTATGGGAAAAAATACCGGATGCGGTGTCTATACACTAGTTAAGCATTATATGGGGTACAAATGAGCCAATTTTTAGATTTTTAAAAAATGGGTTTTTTGAGTAAAATCACTTCAAAAATCGCTAATTTTTGAAAATTTTCAAAATTTCAAATTTTATTTACGAGGCTGTATGCACTCAAGGATTCTAATAAAATATGTTATGAAACTATCATATAAGGGCTTTAGACTGCCATCTCCGTTTAGTAAAAAAAACTTTTTTTTTCCTGGAGAAAAAAAAAATCATAAAATTGGTAAAAATGCAGTTTTTTGGCGGCAAAAAAGAAATTTTTTCTTTATCAAAAAACCTAACTAAACTTTTAAAAACGATGTCTAGAGGATATATGGGTCCTTATTTATTTTTAGAAAAAAGAATTATTCGAATAGGTTAAATACTTTTGAAATAGTGTCCATTTCAAATGGAGTGTTTTGCCAGTTTTTTCCAAAATGGCGGATTTTGTGCAGAATTTTAATAGGCTGTAACTGAAGAAAAAAAAATTTTCTTGCAAAATCCTTTTGCGATAGTTCATATGTACCTTAGTTGTAACTACTGTATTTTTTTCAAAAAAATCGGGATGGTCATATGACACTTTTCATACCTGCCTGCCTGATTTGAAATGGAATGACTCTATAGCTTTTTTCTGAATATGGTCCCACTGAACTGAAGTGATGATTTAAACTGCACCAATTAAGCACATTTTTCTACCGAAAGAGAGAGCCTTGTCGAATCCCTGATCGGGCATGGAAGTATTTTCTCCCTACTCTCCTTGTCATTTCTTTATAAATGTGATGTTGTCCTGAAAATGGTTGCCTACCCTATAAACGAGCTCTTATGACGTGTGTGTAATGTAAATTTTGACTTCACACGAAAAACGGTACAGTTGGGAAAGTGATGCAACGCACCCCGAATTGCCAGCCTACCTGGCACACGAGAGCAACAAAAAAAAAAAAAAAAAAAAGAAAGAAAAGAAAAAAAAAGAGGGGTGATGCTATGCTTATTAATTGTAGAAGTGTAAGAATTAACCCTGCAACATGTTATTATGGGACAACAAAAAGTTATGCGTCTCGAAACATTTAAGTTCAAAAAATTATTCTTACGAAGTAGAATTTCAAGGTTTTTTTTTATTGTGTAAGCGAAGGTAACGAGAGAACAAAGCGATGGCAATTTTTGCTTTTCTCAAATGTGTATCAAAAATATTTGGCATGTAATGTTTTTTTTTGTTTGTTTATGATCTCTTTCTTTAATATTAAAATTGTTTAGATCGAATCGAAATTATGAACTTCACCGAATGAATCTTCTGATAATAAGAAAGATGACAGATGCCATCTCTCTTATTTTTTCCCTCTCATTTCATTGAGACATCACTTCAGCTTAGTCTTGAAGTCACAAGTAACAATTATAAGGCTCTCAAGATAAAAAACCGAACTAATTTGAAATTAGCGACATATATACACTATTCAACCAATATTTCAATCAAAATAAAAGTTTCTCTGTCGAGAAAATTGACATCATTTTGAAAAAAAAAAAAAAAGATATTTGCGGACGTCCACAGAAAAAAGCTACAACACTCCCCAAGGGGCCGCCCTGTCAAGCCGATGTTAACCCTTTTGCGACCCCCCGAGCCGATCGTGGATCTTAAATGATCAGCTCTCATCACACTTTCTTATAATTCATCAGTCGTCACATTAATGGGTTCTCATCACACTTTCTCCTAAAAAATCTGTCGTCACATTAAGCAGTTCTTATGACACTTTCTCATAGAAAATCTGTCGTCACATTCATCAGTTCTCATCACACTTTGTCTTAATAAATCTGTCGTCACATTATTGAGTTCTCATCACACTATCTCATAAAAAAATCTGTCGTCACATTAATCAGTTCTGATCACACTTTCTCACAATAAATCTCTCGTCAGTTTAATCAGTTCTCATCTCACTTCCTCATAATAAGTCTGCAGTCACATAAATCGGTTCTCATCACACTTTCTTACGATCTATTCATCATTACTTCGATCAGTTCTAACAGCACTCTCTAAACATCTCTTCGTCATCATATTATTTTTTAGTGGATATTTTGTTTTGCACAGCAGCAGTAATTCTGAAATGAAATAAGGAAAACTAGTAGACCCGTGCGGAACTCCGCACTGTGCTTCAAATTGTTTCATAAGGCATTTCGCTCTTTAAAAATTTCAAAGAAAGAACATTATGAAGAAGAACCGAAAAAAAGTAAGCGCAGAAGAGAAGGCATGTAATTTAAAGAATCAGTAACAAAACCTCGTTAAATACAACATTGTGATAATTTGATCATCGCTCACCTTTTGGTCGTACATATTTTCAATGCAAACATAAATATCATTAAAAGTGGCTGAGTAGTGACTCGTGAAAAAGCAATAATTGTGCATGTGAAAAAAAACAGGTTGTGGCAAATACAGTCCTACCCATGTGAGCATCTGACAGGAAAAAAAGAAACATTAAAGAGATATTTATTGGCACGGATTCGAAATGGCGCCATTCTGATTAACAGCCCGACACCCCAACAAACCTAGCAATTGCGCCTTCCTTTTCGAAAGCTATTCATTGAAGGAATGCGTAGTAAAAAACATCAAAAAAGCTTTTTGCCAAAAAAAAAAAAAAAAATAATTGTCGCGTAGTTGTGTGGGGAAGGCCGGGGAACAGGCTAAGAAAATCATTCGGAAAAGTAGAAGTGAATTTGATGCTTTGGGAGAAGAATAAGATGTGCTTCAATGCACCGAGTAAATGATAAAGAAATTTTTACACCTCATTAACGTGAATGACCATAAAGGAAATAGGGTACTCATTTACAGAGTTGGAAAAAAACGATGTAAACTTGTGTTCGGCCCGTGAAACCGTATAGTGGTGAGCGTTTAAATAAACAAAAGGCATTTCAGCATAAACCAGGAACGGTGAATTCACCCCGCGACAAAGTGAATTCACTAATCGTTTGATTTGACAGCTTGATCATACAATCTCATTGTTATGGGAGAACTCTAACTCCTAAATGATATGAATATACATTATGAGAGCAGATAATACAATTGAAAAGTTGGCATCACAAACATGAACTGAGACCGAAATATTTTACGAAGGGTACTCACGTACACTTGAAGTTCTCATGCCGGGTAACGGAAAGCTGAAAGTCCAAACGATGAATAATCCATGAGAGTTCGTGAACATAACCGATTTATTGTCCCAACATTTTCACATTACAAACGGGAAGCAAGGTCAACACAAACGCACAAAACAGTGGCAGAACAGATATGTGGTCACATCATATTAGAACATCGTGGCACAGCAGTATATCGCAATGCGAAGCAATCACTCAACAACTACAGGCACACCAAACTAAATGACCGCTTTGGAGCCATACTTGGCCGAGCGAATCGGGCCAAGAACCCTTCGCTCTTCAACACGGCGTTCAGATGCAAACAAAAAATATGATCTCTCCTTAAAAAACGTTGCGTGGCCTTTTTATCAACATTTCATGGAAGCTTCTAGAACAAAAATTACATCATCCAAATAACCGACTCGAAGCGGTTCCTCATCCAATACTAATCCATTCAAAACCAAAACTTTCTTGCGGTTGGCTAAAAGTTCAGTGACCTCACAAATGCGAATCAATGACATCATCAGAAACTTTCCAGCACGCGAAGAGAGAGGATTCAGCAACTCGATCGGTAGAAAAAAATGACGCGCCGGAAATCGAAACCAAATGAAACAGAATGAATGTGGATTACACCACAATAATAATAATAATAAAAATAATAAGATCATGCTTCTATATTTTGTCATTAACCAGCATGATACGATTTAAAATTATTCGTAAAGCATGGAATTTGATCAAAGAATGAGGAATATCTCACGTAGCGATTGAAATAAACATTCTAGAGAAGTAATAAATTAGATTGAAAATAAGTGTTTTATCTTTGAATATTGAACTATTTAACATAGAAGGTTGCTTTAACAGTTACGGCCTAAATGCTCGCACATGTTTCTCTTTTAATCGAACACTTACAATTCAAAACCAAAACCAGTTGAACTGAGTCCGTTTTTTAAGTGCGTAATTTTTCGAACGTAGACAAAATGTATTTTTTTTTTCAGCAGAAAGCAGAGGAGTAGAAAATGATTTCTTGCTAGTGAAGTTGATAATAATTTTAATGCTTTATATCGTATTCGCTTGAATAAAAAATTAAAAGTTTACTGGGTTAAACTCGTAGTTTTAATTTTGCGTAATATTTTTTCATTTGTACAAAAGGTGGAACACTGCTATTAGAAACATCTACATTTCAGCATACAATGGAAATGTTTTTCTGCACAAAAAGAACTTCCTTTAGGTAAATCTAATACTTTTTTATGCTTACATTATGCTGAGTGGTCTGGATTTAGTCAAAACTTAAAAAAAGGAAGAACACCCTTCGATTAAGAGTCAGCTTATCCGAATGATAACTGTAGCCTGCATAAAGGAGTCGAAACAACAAATAGCATTCCCATTGCATTTATTTTATTACATGTATATGTTACACTCTACCCAAAAAAACTTATCAATTTAACCGAACAACTAAGTCCAGTGCTTTTAAGCTTTATTAAAATATGAACACACACACACACAGGTTTTTTTTTTTTTTTGGCCGAAAGCGACGTAAAAAATTGGAAAACTGCATTAGAACTTTGCAAAAAAAAAAAAAAAAAAATGCATAAGAACTACAGGCTGCATCAAGGTTTTCAAACAGCAAGTGGCGTTTCCGAAAACTTGATTTTTCGACCGTAAGTCTATTTTTCGTCGTTAGCCAGACTGATAAGTTTTAAAATGAGAGGGGAATAATATATAAGATAAGATATTGAAGAGATGTTTTAATTTTTGAAATTTTTTACAATTTGTTACCGCAGGCTGCTTGAACCGTTATAACTTAGATGGCAGCACGTGTTCATCATTTTAACAGCACGGTTAAAATACAAAATAAATTGAACTATGCTCTTTTTTAAGCGTAGCTTTTCGAATGTAGTAAAAATGTGATAAGCTATTTTTTTTTTGCAAAAAATATATATATATATATATATATATATATATATATATATATATTTTACCCTTCAAATTGAGGTAGTATTTTTTTTATTTGTACAAAGAGTCAAAAACTCATTTGAAGAATATGTATTTCAATATACGATTTATTATTTTTTTCTGAACAAAAAACAATTCTATTGTAGTCTGAAATCTTAAACCTGTTGCTTATATTTTCGCTTACATTATGCTTTAATTTTCTTACCAGAGCCAAAGCTTTAAAAAAAAAAAAAAAAACGTACAATTCAGAAGTACTTTAGCACAAAATCACATCGAGTTTTCATAACAGCAAAGTGCGTTTCCTACTCATTTATTCTATTCCCTCATATTTGTTATTTACTTAATTAATTGTTCATGTAATGCATGATATTTCTCTAATTTTTTGATGCAGATTGTCCGGCCGTGAGTCCGAACACGCATTCTCCTGGTTACGAAGAGAACGCTCTGCCGATCAAGCTATTCAGCTCTGTCGGTCATAGTGCATGTTAAAGTTATAAGTTTAACCGAAAATCTCATTCTGTTTCTTTAAAACAGGTTTTTCGGCTGAAAAAAACAATTTTTAGACCGTGGGTCTATTTTTCGTCAGTAGCCAGCACCATAAGCCTTAAAATAAGGTGTAAATCAAAGAAATCGATCACGAATTGAGGAAAATCTGGCGTAGAAACCGAAAACAGGCTACAGAAATAATATATAAGGATTTTGAGTAATTTCTCTCACTTATTTTTAAATAACAAGTAAATAGCAAGTCTAGCAAGAATAATAAAGCAGCTAAGTTTAAATTTTGATTAGTTTATGCAGTGGCAGCCGCTTTTTGTTCAGAACTGTTTTAATTCCATAAAGCGGCTGATTCAATAAACTGGCGGCCACTATATATATATATATATATATATATATATATATATATATATATATTATATATAATATATATATATATATATATATATTGAAAACGTTAGCGCAGCATCTTTGAAATATGAGCCAAACAATGAACTACATCACTTATTTTACTGAACTTATTGTAAAAAAAAATCAATTTTTTTTAAAGTCTCATTTTTTTGTAAATATTCTTAAACATGAATAAACAACGTGGAAAATGTATAAATAGGGTACAGAACTTTTCGAAGCTCCAAAACACTTGTTAGAAACATTCGTGCAATGATTCTGCAGCGAGTCAAAAATTTCCGAGTTATTTAAATATTCTGCAAAGTATAGCTAAAGAAACATTATGTATAACAAAATAGTTTTCCCAAATTTTGGTTTCACTTAAAATTGTTTAAATGTACCGACATTTCGTAATATCATATAGTAAAGGCAATTAGTTTTTTAAGCGAAAAAAAGTTTAGATGATATTTCCTGAGCAGTTTTACTGTCGATTCAAAATTCTTAAGCACTTGTGAGCCAAAGAAAAAAAAAAATCAAATTTACCTGCAAAATGCTGCTGTGACTCTTGATTTGACGGTATGTTTTTTTAGTTTTTTGGTATTGCCAGGTGAGTTGTTGGTAGTAAGTACAGCATTAAGTTGATTCATCCTGGTCACAAATTGGTTGTCCAAGTCAGCAAAACGAATTAAATCGTTGAGCGTGGTTTTGATTTCCTCCATAGTTTTGTTTTGATAGTTTATTGGAGGTAGGCCGGTGTCTTCGGCAGGATTAGTTGAATTCAATGTTTTCAAAAGAAGTTTATGGGGGGGGGGGGTTTTGGCATTCTTGGCGAAATGTATTAAGCGCAAAGTCAATGCTCAGTAGGTTAAGTTTGTTGTACTTTATTTGGGTGATAATGTCACCAATTTTTAATTTGGCTGCAGCAGGAGATCCCGGGATGACGTTGGAGATTTCCAATCCTTGAAATCTAAAAAAAACAGATGCAAAAGTAAGATTAAAAATGCATAATTGCATTTTTTAAAAACTTGTTTTGTACTGATATTTAAACTGCACTATTGGTCATTAAACTTGCTACACCGGGAAGAAACGCAGATAACAAAATGATATTTATTGGACACATATATTATGTTGAGAATAAAAAATGATTAAATTCTCAAGAAATTTGGGTGAATAGATCCTAAGAAATTAGTACGTGATACCACTACTTCAGGCAGCAATAACAGCGCTTATACGCCTGGGCGTTGAGTCATACTGAGATTGGAGGGTATGTACAGGTACAGACACCCATGCAGCTTTAACACGATGCCACAGTTCATCGACCGTAGTGACTGGCGTTTGCTGACGAGCCAGATGTTCAGCAGCCATTGAATAAACGTTTTCTATTGGTGAGACATCTGGAGTACGTGCTGGCCGCGGCATCAGTCGAACATTTTCCGTATCAAGGAAAGTCTGCACAATACCGGCCACATGCGGTCGTGTATTTTCTTGCTGAAACGTAGAGTTTCGCAGGGCTCGAATAAAGCGTAGTGCCACGGGTTTCACACATCAGAAATGTAACGCCGACTGTTCATAGTGCCGTCAATGAGAACAAGGGGCGACCGAGATGTGTATTCTATGGCACACCATACCATCACGCCAAGGGATGGGGCAGTATGACGATGGCAAATGCACGCTGCCAATGTGCGTTCACCACGCTGTTGCCAAACAAGGATGCGACCATCATGGTGTTGTACGCAGAACCTGATTCATCAGAAAAAATGACGTCTCGCCATGGGTACACCCAGATTCGTCGCAGATCACACCATTGAAGACGCTCCTGTCTACGATGCAGCACCAATGGTAGCCGCAGCCATGGTCTCCAAGCTGACAGTCCATGCTGCTGTAAACGTCACCGAACTATTCGTGTAGACAATTGTTGTTATGCAAACGACGCCATTTCATGACTCAGGGCTCGTGACGTGGCTGTACAGTCCATTAAGGCCATGCGGATAACATGCCTGTCCTCTCGGATGCTAGTGAATACTGGCCGTTGAGAATCAGCACGGCGATCTGTATTACCATCCTGAACCCATCGAATCCATATTCTGCTAACCGTCATTAGATCTCGACCGACGCGAGCAGCAATACTGCGAAAGGATAAACCGCAATCCCGGTAGACTGCAATTCGACCTCTATCAAAGGCAGAAACGTGCTGGTACGCATTTCTTCTTCTTACACGTGGCATCACAACAATTTTCCAGCACGCAACAACGTTCAAATTGAGTTTCCACGTGAGAAATTGGCTGTACAATTACCTCATTTAAACACAATGCAGGTGTCGCTGCGGACGCCTGCGTTGTCTGAATGCGCTAAAAAGCTAATCATTTGCATATCACATCATCTTCTTTCTGTCGCTTGAATTTCATGTCTGTACCATGTAGCCTTCATAGTGTAGCAATTTTAAAGGCCAGTTGTGTATATATGTCTGATAATTTCCATATTATTGTCATTACTTTCTAGTATCTATTATGCACATACTATCACTTGTATCCCGATGGTTTTAGCTTAAAAAAGACTGAACTCTTGGTTAGTCTAAATTAATTTGCTTTTTTTTTTAATGACATTGTTGTTTTTGTTGTTCGGATGCAGCGGTAGATAACCTAATTTGAAACTTATTTTCTTTTTAATCTTGCTTTCAAATATGTTTTGTGAACTATATTTTGCTTACGGTATAGTCTGTATCAAAGATGCCCAACCTTTTTCCACCCGATGTCTCCACCTCATATTAAAATTATTCTTGCGCGGGTCAGATCATATAAAATTTCAATTTTTTTTTAAATTTTCTGAATAACAAGTAAACATATACAAAAGGATATAAAACTAAAAACCAATAATTGTTGTCATGATTACTTTTATTAAATGCATCTGATTTCAGAAACCAATTTCTGATTATTTGGCTATACATTTGCTGCGTTGTCATGAATCGTGCCTTTTGGTTTGGAACATTAAACTAAACAACGGTTCACATGGATCAGCTTCGCGGGCAGGAGGTCTGTGTCAATACACAGGGAGGTTACCTTCACTGTATCGGAATTTTTAAGTTTTTAATTCTCGAATTCTTTCCCAAAAGTATCCGACTTGAATTCATTGACTCCACACCACTCCTGCCTCCCTCATCACATATAACTTAGTTACAGATGAGACACCTTAGTTCCCACGCAGCGTTTAGTGGCAATCACAAATTGCTTATTATCCTCACTTGACCAAAGTAAATGTTGATCTGGTTTTTTAGATTTCCAAGACGATAATTGTTTTTATTAGTGGCACCCGCACGGCTTTGCCCGTAGAAGAAAAATTTAAAGGTCTTTTGGTTCGCCTGTCTGTCTTCAAATAATGTATGGTGAATTTCTTGCCAATTGGCTTGCCCATATTACGGTCCCACGTTATGCTAACTTGGTAATTTAATCGTCCATCTTATGATAATTTTGCTCAGGAAAATTTTCTTAAAATTAGAATAGACAAAGAACAAAATCGAATTTTCGGAAAATCGCTTCGAGGTGCACACTAGGGTGGGCCGAAATAAGCCGAAAAAAATTTTTTTTCGAAATCAATTTTTGGATAGCGCGCAAAAGTTGCGTGGTGAGCTAGTTAGCACTCACAAAAAATTTCTTGGATATTAAAAAATATCTAGCCGGCGCTATTTGACACTAAAAAACCGAAAAAAATGAGAAAAATCAAGTTTTGTCGAATTTTTTTAAAAAAAACTAAATTCCAAATATTTTGCTGGAATGCACCGAAAATGCTATATAATGAGCCATTTCGAGCCCATAAAATGTTTCATTGATTTTAATGAGCATTTAACCGCTCCTTTCCGACATCAAAAATTGGATAAAAATGCAAAAATATTGAATTTCTTTAAAACTTATTGTGAAAATTATTTCTTAAATTGAAATCATAGACTAATTAATTAAATAGCACTATTAATCATAGTAATTATTATCACGCAATAATATCATACATTTTCTAGAATTACATATAAAGATAATAAAATTTTGAAAAAGAAATCTTCAAATTTGATTTATAATACCTCATGCATAATGAACATTATTTTTTGGAATAATATTGTCCTTTGTTATCGAATGATGGAAGTTCTTTCCTAGCTTGAAGTTTGGCACGAATGTATCCATCTTGTGCAGTTTCACCACGAACTTATATAGCAGCTTCGGTTATTAGT